>NW_025721191.1:0-361558 GCF_922984935.1 Meles meles
TATGTCGATAGCCATTAGCTCTGTTGCAGAAAGCCCATCCTCTGTATTTTTCTTCTGTTGGGTATTCCTCCTCCTAGTCATTTTGGTAAGAGGTGATTAAACAGATGCACCTGGACTTATCGATTGTGGTGCAGTCAAGGTGCACCCTGGAACGCTTCTGTGCAATTAGGATTCCCCACTCAAATGAGAGAAAAAAGAAAAGAAAAAGAAATAGAGAAGAAGAAAGAAAAAAAGGGAAAAGAAAAAAGGAGAAAAAAAAAGAGAGAGAATGAGGTAGGAAAAAAAGGGAAGATAAAAGAGAAGGCTCAGCCCAAATGGGCCACAAGGTAAGATTTGTGATGTATACAAACAAAAACAGACAAACAAAAAGACTGATAAAAGTATATGACAAGAGAAAAAATATATTTATACATACATATATATATATATATATATATATATATATATATATAAAGGGAAGAACCTCATCAGAAAGAACCCCATGTATAAGATTTTTATATTATCAGGACAAACGCAAATTCACAGAAACACTGACAGAAGGAAAAATTGGGAGAATGGTTATAGATTCTCAGTGTGGGTGAGGAAGGTTATTTTCATTCTTCCTGAAGGTATCTTGATGTTTTTGTTAAGGGACTCAACTTTCCTAAGTTACAGGGGGATTAGAAACTGGTTTGCCTATAGGGGTAGCATTGATTAGGGAAAGGGGATTACCTTGAAGTTTAACTCTATATGTATAGTAGAAAATAAAAATTAAAAAAGAATAAACTAGACTAAACTAAGTTAAAATTAAAAAGAATTAAAAAAAAAGAAAAGCAACAGAAACACACGGGTGTATGTATCAAAAAGTTCAGGTGAGAAGGTTATTAAAGAATTTGATGTACTGGACATCTCAGTGTGGTGGTAAATAGGTTAAATAATTATCTGTATGTATAAAAAAAAAGAACCAGAATATTGGTAAAGATTTAAAAATAAAAGTTTTATTTATGAAGTAGTGGTGGTTGTTCTCTTGAGTCTTTTTTTTTTCTTCCTTCCTGCTTGGTTTTCTGGAGGAGGGGCCTGCCACGTGGGTTTCAGACAATGATGTTCCCCGAGTTAGGCCCTCCCACTCCCCTCAAGGGGGTGGGCTCTGAGGAAACTGTTTTTTTCAAGATTTGGTTCTCTGGGGGGTTTTATGTTCTTTCATCTGCTTTCTCTCTCTTGCCTTGACAGCTTTTGATGGTTTTTGGACGTTTAGAGGAGAGCAAACTGCACCCCGACCTCCGTCTCAGAGAGAAGCCTCAGAATGTTTTGCAAGAGCTGCTGGCAGAGTCAGTTCTGAATCACTGTCCCTGGGGATGCAGGAGCTCCTCGTTGTACCCAAAACCAGGGCAGCAGTGGCTCTCTGGGCAGCTCCAGACTGCCAGAGAGGTTCCGAGCAGAGATCGCATACTGAGATTTTCCCACTGTCCCAGGCTGGGAATGTCTGGTTTTTCTGGCTGCCAGAGCTCCAGGCTAGCGCCTACGAGCACGTATCCCAAGGATTGTGTGGGACGTGCGCATTTCAGGATTGCCGTCTGGCCAGGCTCCCAGCCCCTCACGGGAGCCAGACCCCACTCGTTCTCGGGCGCGCTGGCGTTCGGGCGCACTGGCGGCTCAGGGACAGAAACCTGATTTCTCCGCCGCACTCTCTGTGGCTCCGCACCAGGGGAGGCTGTCCTGGGTCCAGGGACTTAGGTCCCTGACGCTAACCGCCCTGGTTCCCCTATTTCCCCCCGTGATCCTTTGCTCTTTGTTTTTTGAGTGCTTTCAACGAGACTCCAAGTTAATGCTGGTCCCCAGACGCAGGGCACTCTCGTATTGGGGATTACTTTCCAATCGGTCCCTTCTGGCGGCTCCCTCCCCCTTTTGTTTATCTTCCAATATCAGTCCAATGCTCCCAGTCTGCTTTACCTGCCACTGGCATCTTATGCTCATGTAGAGATCCAGACGTGTATAATTCTGATCTCAGGCTGATTTCATGGGTGGTCGGAGTTCTTTGGTAGGTAATCAGCTCACTTTAGGGTACAGGTTGAAATGGCGCCTCCTCCTACTTCCCTGCCATCTTGACCAGGAAGCTCTATTTTTAATTTCTTGAGGAATCTCCACGCTGTTCTCCAAAGTGGCTCCACTAACTTGCATGCCCACCAACAGTGGAAGAGGGTTCCCCTTTCTCCACATCCTCTTCAACACACGTTGTTTCCTGTCTTGCTAATTCTGGCCATTCTAACTGGTGAAAGGTGATATCTCAATGTGGTTTTAATTTGAATCTCCCTGATGGCTAGTGATGATGAACATTTTTTCATGTGTCTGATAGCCATTTGTATGTCTTCATTGGAGAAGTGTCTGTTCATATCTTCTGCCTATTTTTTTTAAAGATTTATTTATTTGACAGATAGAGATCACAAGTAGCAGAGAGGCAGGCAGAGAGAAAGAGAGGAGGAAGCAGGCTCCCAGCTAAGCAGAGAGCCCGATGCGGGGCTCGATCCCAGGACCCCAGGACCATGACCTGAGCTGAAGGCAGAGGCTTTAACCCGCTGAGCCACCCAGGCGCCCCTCTTCTGCCCATTTTTTGATAGGATTATCTGTTTTGTGTGTGTTTAGTTTGAGGAGTTCTTTATAGATCCTGGATATCAGCCTTTTGTCTGTACTGTCATTTGCAAATATCTTCTCCCATTCCGTGGTTTGCCTCTTTGTTTTTTTGACTGTTTCCTTTGCTGTGCAGAAGCTTTTGATCTTGATGAAGTCCCATAAGTTCATTTTTGCTGTGGCCAATTTCGAAGAGGTTACTGCCTATGTTCTCCTCTAGGATTCTGATGGGTTCCTGTCTCACGTTGAGGTTTTATCCATTTCGAGTTTATCTTTGTGCACAGTGTAAGAGAATGGCTGAGTTTCATTCTTCTACATATAGCTGTCCAGTTTTCCCAGCACCATTTATTGAAGAGGCCGTCTTTTTTCCACTGTATATTTTTTCCTGTTTTATCAAAAAGAACAAGGTATTTTTACTTATAAATGGCATATAAGCTTATGTTATTTCAATATTTGAAAAGAACCTCTGTTACATACAGAGTTTGAGAAAATATATTTTTTAGTGTTATCTTATGAAATAAAATGAAAATACGTACAAAATATGTAACTGGAGTGATTTTAACTATTAAAGATGTGGGGTTTTTTTTTCTAAAACAACTTTTTCTCAGGTTTAATGTCTTTTCATGATATCACAATTTTCAACAGAATGTTGTTTTTAGAAAGAGTTTTTATAAGATGGTCAGTAGAGAAGAAAGATGGGAATTTTGTAATATTAATTTTCTCTCCTGAGGTGGTAGCTTCTAAAACAACTTCAATTGTCCTCACCTTTCGGATTCATGCCCTATAATCACCTCTCTTGGAATTTTGGTTAATTTCTTGACTGACTTCTAATATATGGAATATACTGGAAGTAATATATATTACTTCAAGAAATAAGTTCTGCAAAGAGTGCAGGTTCTGTGTGGATTTTGTTTTTGTTTTTGATAATGCATTCTATAGAGCCAGACACCATGTAAAGAGAAAGCCCTGTGGGGAGGCAAATGTGAAGAGCTCTGAAGAAAATTCCGTCAAGTCAAGCCTTGAGTGTTCTTTATTCTCTCTGGATAGTTTGATTGCACCCTGTGGAGGACTGTGAGCCAGAATCACCTAGAGCCAACTGTCTTACTATCAGCTGGGCATAGGGTATTGTCCCCCTATGTATAAGCACCTAGTACAAACAAGGGGAAGAATTTAACTTTAGAATGGAATTAGAAAAGGTCATCTTGACAGGGCCAGAAGAAGAGACCAATCTGAGGAAAACTGATCTATGTGGAGGCATGTTGACTTCAAAGGATTAGGGAGGGCATCTGGGAAGAAGATATTTCAGAAAGTGAGTGGGTGAGTTTCAAATACTCCTCCCTAGCAGATTTATCCACCTGTAAAAATAACAATAAACATCATATTCCATATCTCTGAAATATGTTAGATGACTAATACTGCTAGGAATTTAGCCATTTCAGCTTTCCAGAATTTTGACTCAGGTCCCCAGTTTACATCTTCTCAGAAATTTCAAAACTGGGAAGGCCTGGTTCTGTATGAGCATGCACAGTGGAGTTAATCCCTAAAAAGGAAGTCAGAAGTGGAATTAGGTGTGTTAAGGAACATCATCGAATTCAGAATGTCTGCAGGATTCTAGTTCCTAATTAAGGGATTCTATGACCCTGCTACAGAGCATTGTAGAACTAAAAAACATTCATCACAGAGCAACTGTAGCTCAGTTTCAATGAAGTGTTCTAGAAATCTGTGGAATTTCAAAGCCACAAATCTCAAAGTGACTATGGATATGATGAGTGTATACCTGTGACCATGCATATGTACAAATGGTTAGACCATATTTAAAATCATGCAATTTAAGCACAAATATTTCTTTTTTTTAACAGATTCCATGCCCAGTGTGAAGCCCAATATGTGCTTGAACTCATGACCCTGAGATCAGGACCTGAGCTGAGATCAAGTGGCAGATGGACACCTAACCAATTGAGCCACCCATGTGCCCCAAATACACTTCTTAAAATAATAAAATGGCAGAGTAGGAGGAGTACTTTAGGTTTGCATTGTCCCTCAAAGACAGCTAGATAAATATCAAATATTTATGTATTCAAAATAGAATAAATAAACAGACAAATAAACAAATATTCTGAACACCCAAGAAATTGATCCAAGGACTGACAACAAATTGCACAACTAGAGGGAAAGTTGAGGCTACATTGTGAAAGGTAGGAGATCTGGAGATGTGGAGATATAATTTTGGGGGAGAAAGAAATCATGGGTTCTGTGGAGGGTTGAGAGCCCTATCATGGAGAGAGAGAGAGAGAGAGAGAGAGAGAGAGAGAGAGAGAGAGAGAAGTGTACAAGCATTCCACAAGGAAAAGCACTTCCTCAAATCCATTGACTGCATTGACTGGAAAACTGAGAGGGGCTGATTTTTATGAGTTTTTACAAGCAGTGGAGCTCAAAGACTAGAGTTCTAAAGAGGTGTGCACCATGGACAGTATGGAGCCTGGAGGGTGCTGCAGTACTCCTATGAGGGAGGGCAGAGCACCCAGGAGCAACAGCTTGAACTGAGGATCCCCTGGGATGCACTGGGAGAGGTGGTTTACTTTTCTTGGAGCACATCTGGGAGAGGTAGCATTGCCTCTATGGGGATAATAGATTGCTACAAAAGTTCAGTTTACTAATAGACATCAAACATCACATTTATGACATTATTGCCTATCTAAAATAACATTTCCATACTAAGTAAGAAAACTATTCATATAAATGTTCCTCAACTTATGATGGGGTTGCATCCCAAGGAATCCATTGCAACTTGAAAACATCATGATTAAAAATGCATTTAACACATCTAATCTATAAAATCTTAGCTTACTCTAACCTACCTTAAACATTCTCAGAATAGTTATGTTTGCTTCATTGCATAAAATTATCTAACACAAAACTTTACTTTGTAATAAAGTATTGAATATCTCATGTAAGTTATTGAATACTCTTCTGAAAGTAAAACAAAACAAAACAAAACAACAACAAAAAAACACAAACCAGGGGGGGAGGAGTCAAGATGGCGGAGAAGTAGCAGCCTGAGACGACATCAGGTAGCAGGAGATCAGCTCGATAGCTTATCTAAACATTGCAAACACCTACAAATCCAACGGGAGAGCGAAGAGAAGAAGAACAGCAACTCTAGAAACAGAAAATCAACCACTTTCTGAAAGAACCTGTTTTTATCCCCTTTCTCCCCCCCACAATTAGGGGTCTCTTCTGACTTGGTTACAGCGCATTTTTCTGGGGTCTTTGCCACCCTTTTAGTAGTTTATTTGCTCCTTCATATCCTCTTATCTGGACAAAATGACAAGGCGGAAAAAATCACCACAAACAAAAGAACAAGAGACAGTACCGAAGGCTAGGGACCTAATCAACACAGACATGGGTACTATGTCAGATCAAGAGTTCAGAATGACGATTCTGAACATTCTAGCCGGGCTCGAAAAAGGCATGGAAGATATTAGAGAAACCCTCTCTGGAGATATAAAAGCCCTTTCTGGAGAAATTAAAGAACTAAAATCTAACCAAGTTGAAATCAAAAAAGCTATTAATGAGGTGCAATCAAAAATGGAGGCTCTCACTGCTAGGATAAATGAGGCAGAAGAAAGAATTAGTGATATAGAAGACCAAATGACAGAGAATAAAGAAGCCGAACAAAAGAGGGACAAACAGCTACTGGATCATGAGGGGAGAATTCGAGAGATAAGTGACAACATAAGACGAAACAACATTAGAATAATTGGGATTCCAGAAGAAGAAGAAACACAGAGGGGAGCAGAAGGTCTATTGGAGAGAATCATTGGAGAGAATTTCCCTAATATGGCAAAGGGAACAAGCATCAAAATCCAGGAGATGCAGAGAACCCCCCTCAAAGTCAACAAGAATAGGTCCACACCCCGTCACCTAATAGTAAAATTTACAACTCTTAGTGACAAAGAGAAAATCCTGAAAGCAGCCCGAGAAAAGAAGTCTGTAACATAGAATGGTAAAAATATTAGATTGGCAGCAGACTTATCCACAGAGACCTGGCAGGCCAGGAAGAGCTGGCATGATATATTCAGAGCACTCAACGAGAAAAACATGCAGCCAAGAATACTCTATCCAGCTAGGCTATCATTGAAAATAGAAGGAGAGATCAAAAGCTTCCAGGACAAACAAAAACTGAAAGAATTTGCAAACACCAAACCAGCTCTACAGGAAATATTGAAAGGGGTCCTCTAAGCAAAGAGAGAGCCTAAAAGTAGTAGATCAGAAAGGTACAGAGACAATATACAGGAACAGTCACCTTACAGGCTAATAATGGCATTAAATTCATATCTCTCAATAGTTACCCTGAATGGTAATGGGCTAAATGCTCCAATCAAAAGACACAGGGTATCAGAATGGATAAAAAAAAAAAAAACCATCAGTATGTTGCCTGCACGAAACCCATTTTAGACGTGAAGACACCTCCAGATTTAAAGTGAGGGGGTGGAAAACAATTTACCATGCTAATGGGCATCAGAATAAAGCTGGGGTGGCAATCCTTATATCAGATCAATTAGATTTTAAGCCAAAGACTATAATAAGAGATGAGGAAGGACACTATATCCTACTCAAAGGGTCTGTCCAACAAGAAGATCTAACAATTTTTAATATCTATGCCCCTAACGTGGGAGCAGCCAACTATATCAACCAATTAATAACAAAATCAAAGAAACACATAAATAATAATACAATAATAGTAGGAGACTTTAACACTCCCCTCACTGAAATGGACAGATCATCCAAGCAAAAGATCAACAAGGAAATAAAGGCCTTAAATGACACACTGGACCAGATGGACATCACAGATATATTCAGAACATTTCATCCCAAAGCAACAGAATACACATTCTTCTCTAGTGCACATGGAACTTTCTCCAGAATAGATCACATCCTGGGTCACAAATCAGGTCTCAACCGGTATCAAAAGATTAGGATCATTCCCTGCATATTTTCAGACCACAATGCTCTGAAGCTAGAACTCAATCACAAGAGGAACCCAAATACATGGAGACTAAACAGCATCCTTCTAAAGAATGAATGGGTCAACCAGGAAATTAAAGAAGAATTGAAAAAATTCATGGAAACAAATGATATTGAAAACACAACAGTTCAAAATCTGTGGGACACAGCAAAGGCAGTCCTGAGAGGAAAATATATAGCGGTACAAGCCTTTCTCAAGAAACAAGAAAGGTCTCAAGTACACAACCTAACCCTACGCGTAAAGGAGCTGGAGAAAGAACAAGAAAGAAACCCTAAACCCAGCAGGAGAAGAGAAATCATAAAGATCAGAGCAGAAATCAATGAAATAGAAACCAAAAAAACAATAGAAAAAATCAATGAAACTAGGAGCTGGTTCTTTGAAAGAATCAATAAGATTGATAAACCCCTGGCGAGACTCATCAAAAAGAAAAGAGAAAGGACCCAAATCAATAAAATCATGAATGAAAGAGGAGAGATCACAACTAACACCAAAGAAATACAGACAATTATAAGAACATAGTATGAGCAACTCTACGCCAACAAATTGGACAATCTGGAAGAAATGGATGCATTCCTAGAGACATATAAACTACCACAACTGAACCAGGAAGAAATAGAAAACCTGAACAGGCCCATAACCAGTAAGGAGATTGAAACAGTCATCAAAACTCTCCAAACAAACCAAAGCCCAGGGCCAGACGGCTTGCCAGGGGAATTCTACCAAACATTTAAAGAAGAACTGATTCCTATTCTCCTGAAACTGTTCCAAAAAATAGAAACGGAAGGAAAACTTCCAAACTCATTTTATGAGGCCAGCATCACCTTGATCCCCCCAAACCAGACAAGGATCCCACCAAAAAAGAGAACTACAGACCAATATCCTTGATGAACACAGACGCAAAAATTCTCGCCAAAATACTAGCCAATAGGATTCAACAGTACATTAAAAGGATTATTCACCATGATCAAGTGGGATTTATTCCAGGGCTGCAGGGTTGGTTCAACATCCGCAAATCAATCAATGTGATAGAACACATTAATAAAAGAAAGAACAAGAACCATATGATACTCTCAATAGATGCTGAAAAAGCATTTGACAAAGTACAGCATCCCTTTCTGATCAAAACTCTTCAAAGTGTAGGGATAGAGGGCACATACCTCTATATTATCAAAGCCATCTATGAAAAACCCACCGCAAATATCATTCTCAATGGAGAAAACCTGAAAGCTTTTCCTCTAAGGTCAGGAACATGGCAGGGATGTCCATTATCACCACTGCTATTCAACATAGTACTAGAAGTCCTAGCCTCAGCAATCAGACATCAAAAACAAATTAAAGGCATCCAGATTGGTAAAGAAGAAGTCAAACTATCACTCTTCGCAGATGATATGATACTATATGTGGAAAACCCAAAAGACTCCACTCCAAAACTGCTAGAACTTGTACAGGAATTCAGTAAAGTGTCAGGATATAAAATCAATGCACAGAAATCAGTTGCATTTCTGTACACCAACAACAAGACAGAAGAAAGAGAAATTAAGGAGTCAATCCCATTTACAATTGTACCCAAAACTATAAGATACCTAGGAATAAACCTAACCAAAGAGGCTAAGAATCTATATGCAGAAAATTTTAAAGTACTCATGAAAGAAATTGAGGAAGACACAAAGAAATGGAAAAATGTTCCATGCTCCTGGATTGGAAGAATAAATATTGTGAAAATGTCCATGCTACCTAAAGCAATCTACACATTTAATGCAATCCCTATCAAAATACCGTCCATTTTTTTCAAAGAAATGGAACAAATAATCCTCAAATTTATATGGAACCAGAAAAGACCTCGAATAGCCAAAAGAATATTGAAAAAGAAAGCCAAAGTTGGTGGCATCACAATTCCAGACGTCAAGCTCTACTACAAAGCTGTCATCATCAAGACAGCATGGTACTGGCACAAAAACAGACACATAGATCAGTGGAACAGAATAGAGAGCCCAGAAATCGACCCTCAACTCTATGGTCAACTAATCTTCGACAAAGCAGGAAAGAATGTCCAATGGAAAAAAGACAGCCTCTTCAATAAATTGTGCTGGGAAAATTGGACAGCCACATGCAGAAAAATGAAATTGGACCACTTCCTTACACCACACACGAAAATAGACTCCAAATGGATGAAGGACCTCAATGTGAGAAAGGAATCTATCAAAATCCTTGAGGAGAATGCAGGCAGCAACCTCTTCGACCTCAGCCGTAGCAACATCTTCCTAGGAACAACGGCAAAGGCAAGGGAAGCAAGGGCAAAAATGAACTATTGGGATTTCATCAAGATCAAAAGCTTTTGCACAGCAAAGGAAACAGTTAACAAAACCAAAAGACAACTGACAGAATGGGAGAAGATATTTGCAAACGACACATCAGATAAAGGACTAGTATCCAAATTCTATAAGGAACTTAGCAAACTCAACACCCAAAGAACAAACAATCCAATCAAGAAATGGGCAGAGGACATGAACAGACATTTCTGCAAAGAAGACATCCAGATGGCCAACAGACACATGAAAAAGTGCTCTACGTCACTTGGCGTCAGGGAAATACAAATCAAAACCACAATGAGATATCACCTCACACCAGTCAGAATGTCTAAAATGAACAAGTCAGGAAATGACAGATGCTGGCGAGGATGTGGAGAAAGGGGAACCCTCCTCCACTGTTGGTGGGAATGCAAGCTGGTGCAACCACTCTGGAAAACAGCATGGAGGTTCCTCAAAATGTTGAAAATAGAACTACCCTATGACCCAGCAATTGCACTACTGGGTATTTACCCTAAAGATACGAACATAGTGATCCGAAGGGGCACGTGTACCCGAATGTTTATAGCAGCAATGTCTACAATAGCCAAACTATGGAAAGAACCTAGATGTCCATCAACAGATGAATGGATAAAGAAGATGTGGTATATATACACAATGGAATACTATGCAGCCATCAAAAGAAATGAAATCTTGCCATTTGCAACGACGTGGATGGAACTAGAGCGTATCATGCTTAGTGAAATAAGTCAATCAGAGAAAGACAACTATCATATGATCTCCCTGATATGAGGACATGGAGAAGCAACCTGGGGGGTTAGGGGGATAGGAGAAGAATAAATGAAACAAGATGGGATTGGGAGGGAGACAAACCATAAATGACTCTTAATCTCACAAAACAAACTGGGGGTTGCTGGGGGGAGGTGTGATTGGGAGAGGGGGAGGGGGCTATGGACATTGGGGAGGGTATGTGCTATCGTGAGTGCTGTGAAGTGTGTAAACCTGGCGATTCACAGACCTGTACCCCTGGGGATAAAAATACATTATATGTTTATTAAAAAAAAAAATTTGGAAGAGGAGGCGAACCATAAGAGACTATGAACTCTGGAAAACAACCTGAGGGTTTTGAAGGGTCAGGGGTGGGAGGTTGGAGGAACAGTTGGTGGGTAATGGGGAGGGCACGTTTTGCATGGAGCGCTGGGTGTTGTGCAAAAACAGTGAATACTGTTATGCTAAAAAAATAAATAAAATGGGAAAATAAAAAAAAAAGACAAATTCCAAAACCAAAAAAAAAAAAAAAAAAAAAACCCACAAACCAGAATGGGTACATATGCATTGGTTATTTCTTCTTGTGATCCTATAGCTGAGTAGAAATCTTGGCTCATTGTCCCAAATGTTTTGAACCACTGTTTTCATTTTCACTTGTTTCCATGTATTTGTTTTTAATTCTTCCTTGATTTCCTTGTTGCCACCCACATTCATTGTTTAGTAGCATTTGTTTAACCTGCATTTATTTGTGGTCTTCCCAAAGTTTTTCTTGTAGTTCACTTCATTTCATAGCATTGTTATCAGAATATATGCATGGTATGATCTCAATCTGTGTGCTTGTTGAGGCCTGATTTGTGACCTAGTATGTAATCTGCTCTGGAGAATGTCCCATGTACACTTGAAAAGAATGTGCATCCTGCTGCTTTAGGATGAAGTGCTCTGAATAAATCTGTTAAGTCCTTCTGGTCCAATGTGTCATTCAAAGCCATTGTTTCTTTATTGGTTTTCTGTTTAGATGATCTGTCCATTGATGTAAGTGGGTTGTTAACATACCTCATCATTACTGTTTTATTATCAATGAGTTTCTTTATGTTTGTAATTAATTGCTTTATATATTTGGGTGCTCCCAAGTCGGATGCATAAATATGTACAACTGTTAGATCTTCTTGTTTTAATGGCCCCGTTATTATGATACAGTGCTCTTCTCTATCCCTTCTTACACTATTTGTTTTAATGTCTAGTTTTATGTTGTTGTTGTTTTTTTTTCATACAGGTATCACTACTCCAGTTTACTTTGGTTGTCCATTTGCATGATAAATGTTTCTCTGTCTCCTCACTTTGAATATGAAGGTGTCTTTTTGCCTTAAATGAATCTCTTGCTGACAGTATATAGATGAATCTTGTTATTGTTGTTTTTTTTTAAACCCACCTATACCTTATGTCTTTTGATTAGAGTGTTTAGTCCATTTACATTCAGAGTAATTATTGATAGATATGTATTTAATGTTATTTGACCACTTGTTTTATTGTTGTTTCTCCAGGTTTTCTCTGGTTCTTTCTTGTCTTTGTCACTTTTGGTCTTTCCCATCAACTCAGAGAATCCCCTTTAATATTTCCTGCAGGAATGATTTAGTGGTCACAGACTCCTTTAGTTTCTGTTTGTCTGGGAAACATTTTGTTTTAAAAATAGATTTATTTACTTATTTGATGGAGAGAAACAGCTAGGGAAAACAGAAGAGGGGCAGAGGGAGAAGCAGAGACAAACTAAAGCAGACTCCTCACTGAGTGTAGAGCCTGAAGAGGGAATTGATTGCATGACCCTGAGATTATGACATGAGCTGAAACCAAGAGTCAGACACTTAGCTGACTTCACCACTCAGGCACTGCTGTCTGGGAAACTCTTTATCTCTCCTTCTACCTTGAATTATAGCTTTTGTGAATAAAGCATTCTTAGCTGCATATTTTTCCCATTCAGCACTTTGAATATATCATGCCACTCCCATCTGCTTTACCAAATTTCTCTTGAGAAATCTGCAGCTAGCCTTATTTATCTTCTCTTATCCATTAAGGCCTTCTTTTGTCCTGCTGCTTTTAAGAGCTTTTCTGTATCAATCTATTTTGTGAATTTAATTTCAGTATATCTTGGCATTGGCCTTTTGTTGATTTTGTTGGGATTTCTCTTGCTTCCTATATCTAGATGTCTGTTTCTTTCCCCAGATTAGGGAAAGTTTCAGTTATTATTTCCTAAGTGAATTTTCTACCCCCCCCCATTTTTCTCTTCTTTTTCTGGGTCTCCCAGGTGTTATTATGTTTGATAGAGTCACTGAGTTCCCTAAGTCTATTCTAGTGTTCCATAATTTTTTCTGTCTTTGTTCAGTTTCATTATTTTCCATTATTTTGTCTTCTATGTCACTTGCTCATTTCTCTGCTTCTTCCAGCTTTGTGTTCATTGTATCACAACTGTTTCCAATCTCAGTGCATGCGTTTTTAATTTCTGACTGATTCTTTTTTAATTCCTTATCTCTGTGGTAAAGGTCTCTCTGAAGTCTTCAATTCTTTTCTCAAATCCAGCTAATATCCTTAGAAATATTGCTTTAAATTCTCCATCAGGCATCTTACTTATATCTGTTTTGCTTAGATCTCTGACCATGACCTAGTTCTTTCATTTGTGATGAATTCATCTATCTTGGCACTTTGTCTAAGTCTCTGTCTTCTCTGTGTTAGAAAAGTTCATTTTATTTTCTCTCCTGAGTGTAATGGCTTTATGAAGAAGAAACATATAATGACCAGGGCATGGTTCTTTAGGAGGTGTCTCTTGTGAGTGCTGCATGCACTCTTCTGTGGTGTTTTGATTGCTATATCCTTCAGGTCAGTCATCTGCTTTGCCCCAGTGGTCAGTGTTGGATTATTGGCCAGAATGTGGTGAGTCTTAACTCAGTGTGTTCTGGTCTGCTTGTTAAATGGACCTGATATTACTTCCACTAAATCTGAAGCCCTGCAGAACTCTCTGATCAGAGACTTGTGTAGGCAGGCATTTCTGTTGGTCTTCTGGGGAAGGGACCTGCATCTCTGGGACTGAGGCAAGCTGTGAAAGAGAAGGGTAGTCCTTGTCAGTGCATAGGGGGTTGGGGCCTGGTGTATTTTGTTAGGCAGCTAGTGTTGGAAATTGACTGCTTCCTATAGGGGATTTTAGATTATGCTTTGGAGTGGGGAAAGGAAATGGTGCCTTGTGGATCCTTTGTTCCTAGAGAAGCATATCTGTGAAGATCCTTATGTGTGCTCCAGGCATTCTTTAGGTTTCTATTTCCATGCTTACTGCCTATGGGTTTGTTCTTTTTTTTTCTGCTTTCTTTCCACCTTCTTTCTAAGAGCAGCACAGTGCTCTCATGCTCTATTCCAGTCAAGCCCACTGACTTCTAAAACTCTAGGCTTTATGTCCCACTGGTTTCAAGAAATGATGAAATACAGCCTATCTCTTTTTCACAGCCAATGGCCAAGAAAGAATTCTTAAGATGACTTTGGTGCAAAATGGTGGTTTTGTTAAAGCATGGGGACAGGACCCTTGAGCAGAAAGAGCTCCTGCACTGGGGTTGTGAGGAGTGGCTGATTATATACTATGGGTTGGGGGAGATAAGGAAAAGGGAGGTTTCAAAAGGATTTTTATATGTTAAAGAAGACTCACAGAATACTGGAGGCCTTCTGTTGTCAAGTTAAGGTTGTTTTTTCCTTCTAGGAAGGCATTAACATTAAGGTAGTTGGGAGCTTCCTGAAAGACTGTTACACATGTCCCATGCAGGAGTGTGTGGGGGGTGTGGTTGTGACATGTCAGCTTCTGCTTTGTCCTCAGCTAGATTTCTGATCCCTCATCATTTAAATAAAGTGATAGTTATCTAGTTATGTTCTTGGAAGGAGACAAACTTAGGTCCTCCTCCTATTCTGACATCTTCCTCTTGGCAATCTTTTTCAAGTTTGTCTACACTAATCCTTGTTATTTTCTTCCTTCTGGTGCCTTTGGGTTTTGTTTTGTTTTTTATTTAGTTCCTTAAGATGTTAATTTACATTGTTGATTACCTTTCTCTTTTTTAATGTAAGTGTTTATAGTTACAAATGTCCCTCTTAGCTGATTTCACTGTATCTTATATTTTTTGGCATTTGTGTTTACATATACATTTGTCAAGATATTTTCAAATTTCTCTTGTGATTTATTCTTTGATTCATTGATTGTAAATATTGTGTTAATTTCCATATACATCTGGATTTTATAGTTCTTTAATGCTGTTGATTTCTAGTTTTTAAAAATTTTGCTCAGAAATGTTACTCTGTGTGATTTCCATTTCTTAAAATTTATTAAGGTTTCTTTTGTGGCTGAATACATGGTATACCTCAGTGAATGTTTTACAAGCACTCTGTTTTTGTGTAGAATGTGACATATATATCATATCTACATCTGTTAGGTCCAGTTGATCTATATTGTTGTTTTAGTGCTCTATTTTCTTTTCAATTTTCTACTTGGTTGCCCTATCTATTATTGAAAGTGGAACACTGAAGTCCCCTACTATCACTGTAAAAGGTATCCATTTCTTCCTTCAGTTGTGTAAATTGTCTCCCTTCAGTTGCTTTACATATTAAGGAGCTCTAATGTATATATATATATATATATATATATATATATATATATATATATAACTGAAGGGAGACAATTTACACAATTGAATATGTATATATATATATAAAACTTCATCCATCATAAATTATATAATATATATATACATATATATATATGTATATATATATACATATATATATATATTATATATTTAATATATATATATATATATATATTATATAATTTATGATGGATGAAGTTTTAGAATTTAGGTGAGGTTCAGCGGGGTGAGATTCAGAGCCAATGACCAAGAAAGAATTCTTTGGTGCAAAGTGGTGGTTTATTAAAGCATGGGGACAGGACCCATGGGCAGAAAGAGTTGCACCAGGGTTGTGAGGAGTGGCCCATTATATACTTGCAAGTTGGGAGGGGGTCAGGGATATCATAAGTCCCTAAGGAATTTTGGAAACAAGGTATTCAGGACCTTGAGGGGCTAGCTGTTGTTGGGAAAAGTTCATTTCATTACCATTACCAAACCTTAGTCATGAGGCCCTTCAGATGTATGTTGGTGGACCATATGCTTGGGGATGATTGCCAGCATGTATCTTGGAGAGTTTGGAGATAAAGGAAGTTTCCAAAGGAATTTTTATATGTTAAAGTAGATTTACAGGATCCTTGCTGTGGGTGAAAACTGGTCAGGCTAGGACTGGCTTTTTCCCTTAGCAAAGTATTAAAGTGGAGGTAGTGGAGTCCTTAGAGTAATGTCACTCTGCCTGTTTCAAGGGCTTGTCAGTGGGCTCTGGGTAGTAAGGAAATTTAATAATTTTTCTTCTGCCTTTGTTTCCACAGAGCAAAGGAAATAGCCATGTATTTACTAGTACTGGACAACTTTATGTTTTCATAAGATTTTGAGTTAGTACCTAGAACTATCTTATTTCAATTTGGAGGATTCCTAAAATTTCTTGTTGAGCAATCCTAATAGTAATGAATTCACTATGATACTCTTGGTTGACAGCTTCTTCTTTTAGCACTATAAATGTATTGTTCCACTGTTTTCTGGTTTCCAAAATTTCTGCTGAGAAATCATCAGATAATTCCAAAGAAAAATCCTTTGTATGTAATGAGTCACTTAAAAAATTATTTTCAAGATTCTTTGTTGCTCCCTTTTCACATTTTCATCGTTTCATGTCTCAATATAAATACACTTGAATTTATCTTATTTGTCATTGTTTGCACTTTTTTGATTTATATGCCCTTGTTCTACCTTAAATTTGGGAATTTTCAGATATTATGTCTTCAAATAATCTCTCTGTTTCTTTATTTTACTCATCTCCTTCTTGGACTCCCATAATGCCCATATTTTTTACTTGATGGTGTCTCATAAGTCTATAGGTCTGTTCACTTTGTCATTTTATTGTCCTTTTGCTCCTCAAACATAATAGTTCCAAATAGCTTTTCTTCAAGTTTGCTGTTTCTTTTTTCTGTCTGTCAACTCTTTTGTTGAACACTGTATTATATTTCTCAATATGGTTCTGGTATTTTTCAGCATGAAATTTCTGGTTCTTATTTATTATTTCTACATCTTTACTGATATTTTTACTTTGTTCATATATTATTTTTCTGATTTATTTTAGCACTCTTCTGTGTTTTCTTTTTACCAATTCGAGAATATAAGACAGTTTTTTTTTAATTAATCTAGTAAGTCTGATGCTTATGTTTCTTTCAGGCCAGTTTCTGGATATTTTGTTTCTTTGAGTGGCCCATGTTTCCCTTCTGTTTGGATGCTGATGATCTTTTGTTAAAAGTGAATATTTGATGGGCACTTGTGTGGCTCATCAGTTAAATGTCAGACTCTTGATCTCAGCTTAGGTCTTGACCTCAGGGTCAAGAGTTTGAGCCCTACTTTGGGTTCCATGCTAGTCATGGGACCTACTTAAAAAAAAAAAAAAAGAATAGTTTTTTAAAAAACACACTTTTTCCCAAACTTTACAGACTGTCATAAAAGACATTCACTAATTATAGGGGAGTGATATGAACCTGGGTATTAGCCCAGGGTGAAAATTTAAAGCCTTCTCAGGTCATATATCCTGTCTGGGTCTGTATGTATGCTTCCCCCCCCCCAATTTCCTCTGGCTGCTTTTATATGTCTTAATAGCCCAATGAGTCTCACTGAAGCCTCTTCTTGGGGACTTACTTGATCTATTCTATTCCTTTGTTATAATCTGTTTTCCAAGACATCTGTAGTTTTACAGTTGATTACATCTTTCACATGTCAGTGTTATCTCCATTTCCTTTACTTGTTTCTGCTAGCCTGAAATCCAACTATTCTGTGACTTCCCTTTGGAGCCAAAAGTCAGATGATAGAGAAACCAATCTTTTGCACAAACTTCAGAGAGATTAGAATGTTGAAAATAAGTTATACTCTGTTATTAGTAGCTGAGAGAGAGAACTGGAAACTGGGCTACTTTCTCCTGACTGTGTCATGCCAGTAAGTGGGGTAGGAATGAGTAAAAATACTCCATTTTTTCTATTGTTTTTAATATGGCTTTTTCTTGAGCGCATTTTCTTGGTTACATTAGGTCTTTGACTATTTTAAAAAGCTGCAACAAAGTTGATTCAGACATCGTCTAGTGTTTTGTTTTGTTTTTGTTTTTGTTTTCCTCTTAGGGGGAAAAACTTGTAACTTTGTTGCTCTCTACTTTTCTGATGTTACTTACTCCCTCTACGATTTTTGAAGAATAGATTTTGGAAATCTTTTTTTTTTAATTTTATTTATTTATTTGACAGACAGAGATCACAAGTAGGCAGAGAGGCCGGCAGAGAGAGAGAGGGAGAAGCAAGCTTCCTGCTGAGCAGAGAGCCTGATGTGGGGCTTGATCACAGGACCGTGGGATCATGACCTGAGCCAAAGGCAGAGGCTTTAACCCACTGAGCCACCCAGGCACCCCATTTTTGGAAATCTTGATTGACAGTTTTATTTTTCTTTTAGTACTTTAATTATGTAATCACTTCCATATCTGACCTCCATGGTTTTTGAAAAAAGTTAGCTGTTAGTCTTATTGATTTTCCTGTACATGAAAAGTCATTTCTCTTTTGCTGCTTTCAAGATTTTGTCTTTATTTTTTAACAGTTGGATTATAATATGTCTCTGTGTGAATAACTTTGAGTTTATTCTGATTGAAGATTTTGACCTTTTTGAATATACAGAGTCATGTATTTCATGAAATTTGGTAAGCTTTCAACTTTTGTTTCCTCAAATATTCTTTCTAAATGCCTTTTTTATCTCTTTCTGTTACTCCAACTATTTTTTATTCCTGTTAGTATAAAGGTCACTTAGGCTTTTAATTTTTCTTCCTTGTTCTGTTATTTTTGCTTCTCAGACTGTTAATTTCAATTTACTTACATTCATGTGTCTGATTCCTTATTCTGTCTGGTTATATCTGTTGTTGAACCCTGTGATGATTAATTTTCTGTATCAATTGGACTGGGTCATG
The DNA here is from genome assembly GCF_922984935.1 of Meles meles. NCBI lineage: Eukaryota > Metazoa > Chordata > Mammalia > Carnivora > Mustelidae > Meles > Meles meles. The sequence continues at coordinate 18,808 of NW_025721191.1, forward strand.
GAGTGCCCAGATATTTGGTTAAACAAAACATATATATTTGTTTGTTTATTTACAGCATAACAGTGTTCATTGTTTTGTCATCACACCCAGTGCTCCATGCAGTACATGCCTTCCCTATTACCCACCACCTGGTTCCTCAACCTCCCACCCACCCCGCCCCTTCAAAACCCTCTGGTTGTTTTTCAGAGTCCATAGTCTCTCATGGTTCATCTCCCCTTCCAATTTCCCTCAACTCCCTCTCCTCCATCTCCCCATGTCCTCCATGTTATTTGTTATGCCCCACAAAGAAGTGAGACCATATGATACTTGACTCTCTCTCCTTGACTTCTTTCACGCAGCATAATCTCTTCCAGTCCCGTCCATGTTGCTACAAAAGTTGGGTATTCATCCTTTCTGATGGAGGCATAATACTCCATCCAGTATATGGACCACATCTTCCTTATCCATTCATCCGTTGAAGGGCATCTTGGTTCTTTCCATAGTTTGGCGACCGTAGCCATTGCTGCAATAAACATTGGGGGTACAGATGACCCTTCTTTTCACTACATCTGTATCTTTGGGGTAAATACCCAGCAGTGCAATTGCAGGGTCATAGGGAAGCTCTATTCTTAATTTCTTCAGGAATCTCCACACTGTTCTCCAAAGTGGCTGCACTAACTTGCATTCCCACCAACAGTGGAAGAGGGTTCCCCTTTCTCCACATCCTCTCCAACACACGTTGTTTCCTGTCTTGCTAATTTTGGCCATTCTAACTGGTGTCAGTTGGTATCTCAATGTGGTTTTAATTTGAATCTCCCTGATGGCTAGTGATGATGAACATTTTTTCATGTGTCTGAAAGCCATTTGTATGTCTTCGTTGGAGAAGTGTCTGTTCATATCTTCTGCCCATTTTTTTGATATGATTATCTGTTTTGTGTGTGTTGAGTTTGAGAAGTTCATTATAGACCTTTTGTCTGTACTGTCATTTGCAAATATCTTCTCCCATTCCGTGGGTTGCCTTTATGTTTTGTTGACTGTTTCCTTTGCTGTGCAGAAGCTTTTGATCTTGATGAAGTCCCAAAAGTTCATTTTTGCTTTTGTTTCCTTGGACTTTGGAGATATATCTTTTTTTTTTTAGAATAGAATAGAATTTATTATTAAATGATTTAATTTTTACAGAAATAAATTTTAGGTAATTAATCTCTGACATAGTATATTTTTTTTTACTTTTAATCTCTTTTTCCAGTTTTCCTAGCAGATTAATTTACCACTACTTTTTAAAAGAAGTTTTTATATTAGTCACACAGTGTGCATGATGACAAATCCCTATCTTCATCCCCATCGCCCATTGCACCCATCTCCTCACCTACTTCCCCTTTGGTAACTGTCAGTTTGTGCTCTGTAGTTAAGACTTTTTCTTGATTTGCTCCCTCCTTCTCTCTCTTTTTTTCCTTTTGCTCATTTGTTTTCCTTCTTAAATTCCACGTATGAATGGCATTTGTCTTTTTTGGCTGACTTATTTTGCTTAGCATTAACTTTCTAAATCTACCCACATTGTTGCAAATGGTAAGATTTCATTCTTTTTTGTGGCTGAATAATATTCCACTATATATATGTACCCCATCTTCTTTTTTTTTTCAATATACCTTTTGATTTTATTTTCAATACAAGTTTTGATTTTATTATGGGATCAGTAGGTGTCAAATGAAAGGCTAGTAAACAGAGGATGCAGGTGTCCAGATTTTCACGGGGTAACAGTTCCTCCAGCTCCACAGTGGAGAATGGAAGATCTGTGAGGCTGGTACAGGGTCCCAGAGAGTTGCTGATAGATTTCTGAGTTAGGTGATGGCCATAAATATGAGACGAGGACACAGATTTAAAAAGATTAAGATGCTAAGAATAATTAGCTTTTAGCAATTGTTCCTGCTTCTCCTCACGTCCCTTGGGCAAATCCAGCCTTACCTTTGGGTTTCTGGTTTGGGAAATTTGGTAGATCCAGTGCCTAAGATGTAGATGTAGGGCCATTCACAGAGATCAGAAACATAAAAGAAAAAAGGATTCAGGTAGCCATTTCCACTGCTGTTGGTGGTGTTAGTTATTAGAGGAAGATACTGAGTCCAATGATTGGAAGTGTTACTTGGGAGATGGTCATGGACCTTACAGTAGAGTTGTCCAGTGGGATGGTGAACTTATAGTGACTTCCTGGTTGGTTATTTTATTTTTTATTTATTTTTTAATTTATTTTTTTATTCGTTTATTTGTTTATTTACAGCATAACAGTGTTCATTGTTTTGGCATCACACCCAGTGCTCCATGCAGTATGTGCCCTCCCTATTATCCACCACCTGGTTCCTCAACTTCCAAGCACCCCGCCCCCGACCCTTCAAAACCCTCTGGTTGTTTTTCAGAGTCCATAGTCTCTCATGGTTCATCTCCCCTTCCAGTTTCCCTCAACTCCCTCTCCTCTCCATCTCCCCATGTCATCCATGTTATTTGTTATGCTCCACAAAGAAGTGAGACCATAAGATACTTGACTCTCTCTTCTTGACTTATTTCGCTCAGCATAATTTCTTCCAGTCCTGTCCACGTTGCTACAAAAGTTGGGTATTCATCCTTTCTGATGGAGGCATAATACTCCATTGTGTATATGGACCACATCTTCCTTATCCATTCATCCGTTGAAGGGCATCTTGGTTCTTTCCATAGTTTGGCGACCGTAGCCATTGCTGCAATAAACATTGGGGTACAAATGGCCCTTCTTTTCACTACATCTGTATCTTTGGGGTAAATACCCAGCAGTGCAATTGCAGGGTCATAGGGAAGCTCTATTCTTAATTTCTTCAGGAGTCTCCACACTGTTCTCCAAAGTGGCTGCACTAACTTGTAATCCCACCAACAGTGTAAGAGGGTTCCCCTTTCTCCACATCCTCTCCAACACACGTTGTTTCCTGTCTTGCTAATTTTGGCCATTCTAACTGGTGTTAGGTGGTATCTCAATGTGGTTTTATTTTGAATCTCCCTGATGGCTAGTAATGATGAACATTTTTTCATATGTCTGATAGCCATTTGTATGTCTTCGGTGGAGAAGTGTCTGTTCATATCTTCTGCCCATTTTTCGATAGGATTATCTGTTTTGTGTGTGTTGAGTTTGAGAAGTTCTTTATAGATCCTGGATATCAAACTTTTGTCTGTACTGTCATTTGCAAATATCTTCTCCCACTCCATGGGTTGCCTTTTTGTTTTGTTGACTGTTTCCTTTGCTGTGCAGAAGCTTTTTTTTTTATTTTTTTATTTGTTTATTTACAGCATAACAGTGTTCATTGTTTTGGCATCACACCCAGTGCTCCATGCAGTACGTGCCCTCTCTATTACCCACCACTTAGTTCCTCAACCTCCCAACCACCCCCACCTCCCCGCCGCCCCTTCATAACCCTCTGGTTGTTTTTCAGAGTCCATAGTCTCTCATGGTTCATCTCCCCAGAAGCTTTTGATCTTGATGAAGTCCCAAAAGTTCATTTTTGCTTTTGTTTCTTTGGCCTTTGGAGACATATCTTGAAAGAAGTTGCTGTGGCTGATATCGAAGAGGTTATTGCCTATGTTCTCCTCTAGGATTCTGATAGATTCCTGTCTCACGTTGAGGTCTTTTATCCATTTAGAGTTTATCTTTGTGTACGGTGTAAGAGAATGGTCAAGTTTCATTCTTCTACATATCGCTGTCCAGTTTTCCCAGCACCATTTATTGAAGAGACTGTCTTTTTTCCATTGAATATTTTTTCCTGTTTTGTCGAAGATTATTTTGACCATAGAGTTGAGGGTCCATATCTGGGCTCTCCACTCTGTTCCACTGGTCTATGTCTCTATTTTTATGCCAGTACCATACTGTCTTGGTGATCACAGCTTTGTAGTAAAGCTTGAAATCGGGTAACGTGATGTCGCCAGTTTTGTTTTGGTTTTCAACATTTCCTTAGCAATTTAGGGTCTCTTCTGACTCCATACAAATTTTAGGATTCTTTGCTCCAGCTCTTTGAAAAATATCGGTGGAATTTTGATCGGAATGGCATTAAATGTATAGAATGCTCTAGGCAGTATAGACATTTTAACAATGTTTATTCTTCCAATCCAAGAGCATAGAACAGTCTTCCATCTTTTTGTGTCTTCTTCAATTTTTTTCATGAGTGTTCTGTAGTTCCTTGAGTACAGGTCCTTTACCTCTTTGGTTAGGTTTATGCCCAAGTATCTTATGGTTCTTGGTGCTATAGTAAATGGAATCGATTCTCTAATTTCCCTTTCTGTATTTTCACTGCTGGTGTATAAGAAAGCCACTGATTTCTGTACATGGACTTTGTATCCTGCCACGTTACTGAATTGCTGTATGAGGTCTAGTAGTTTGGGGGTGGAGTCCTTGGGGTTTCCCATATAAAGAATCATGTCATGTGCGAAGAGAGAGAGTTTGACTTCTTCCTTGCCAAGTTGGATACCTTTTATTTCTCTTTGTTGTCTGATTGCCATTGCTAGGACTTCTAATACTATATAGAACAAGAGTGGTGAGAGTGAGCATCCTTGTCGTGTTCCCGATCTCAACGGGAAGGCTGCAAGCTTTTTCCCATTGAGGATGATATTTGCTGTGGGTCTTTCATAGATAGATTTTATGAAGTTCAGGAATGTTCCCTCTATCCCTATACTTGAAGCGTTTGAATCAGGAACGGATGATGGATTATGTCAAATGCTTTTTCTGCATCAATGGAGAGGATCATGTGGTTCTTCTCTCTTCTCTTATTGATTTGTTCTATCACATTGATTGATTTGTGAATGTTGAACCAAACTTGCAACCCAGGGATGAATCCCACCTGGTCATGGTGGATAATCTTTTTAATGTGCTGCTGGATCCTGTTTGCTAGGATCTTGTTGAGAATCTTTGCATCCATATTCATCAGTGGTATTGGTCTGAAATTCTCCTTTTTGGTAGGGTCTTTGCCTGGTTTGGGGATCAGGGTAATGCTGGCTTCATAAAAAGAGTCTGGAAGTTTTCCTTCTGCTTCAATTTTTTGGAACAACTTCAGGAGAATTGGTGTTATTTCTTGTTTGAAAGTTTGGTAGAATACCCCAGGGAATCCGTCAGGTCCTGGGCTCTTGTTTTTTGGGAGGTTTTTGATCACTGCTTCAATCTCGTTACTAGATATCGGTCAATTCAGGTTGTCAATTTCTTCCTGGTTCAAATTTGGGAGTTTGTAGTTTTCCAGGAATGCATCCATTTCATCTAGGTTGCTTAGCTTATTGGCATATAACTGTTGGTAATAATTTCTGATGAATGTTTCTATTTCCCTGGTGTTAGTTGTGATCTCTCCCTTTTCATTCATAATTTTATTAATTTGGGCTTTCTCTCTTTTCTTTTGGATTAGTGTGGCCAATGGTTTATCAATCTTACTGATTCTTTCAAAAAACCACCTTCTCGTTTCATTGATACATTCTACTGTATCTCTCGTTTCTACCTCATTGATATCTGCTCTAATCTTGATTATTTCCCTTCTTGCATGTGGAGTTGGTTTGATTTGTTGTTGATTCTCCAGTTCTTTAAGGTGTAGAGACAGCTGGTGTATTCTGGATTTTTCAATATTTTTGAGGGGGGCTTGGATGGCTATGTATTTCCCCCTTAGAACCGCCGTTGCTGTATAGGTTTTGGACTGAAGTGTCTTCATTCTCATTGGTTTCCATGAATTGTTTAAGTTCATCTTTGATCTCCTGGTTGATCCAAGCATTCTTAAGCAAGGTGGTCTTTAGCTTCCAGGTCTTTGAGTTCCTTCTGAAATTTTCCTTGTGATTGAGTTCCAGTTTCAAAGCATTGTGATCTGAGAATATGCAGGGAATAATATCAGTCTTTTGGTATCAGTTGAGTCCTGCTTTGTGACCCAGTATGTGGTCTATTCTGGAGAAGGTTCCATGTGCACTTGAGAAGAATGAGTATTCTGTTGTTTTAGGGTGGAATGTTCTGTATATGTCTATGAGGTCCATCTGGTCCAATGTTTCATTCAATGCTCTCATTTCTTTATTAATTTTCTGCTTCAATGATCTGTCTATTTCTGAGAGAGGTGTATTAAGATCTCCTTGTATTATTGTATTCATATCAATATGACTTTTTATCTTGATTAATAGTTTTCTTATGTAATTGGGTGCTCCCATATTGGGGGCATAGATATTCACAATTGTTAGATCATCTTGGCGGATAGTCCCTTTAAGAATGATGTAGTGTCCTTCTGTATCTCTGACTACAGTCTTTAGTTTAAAATCTAATTTATCTGATATGAGAATCGCTACCCCGGCCTTCTTTTGAAACCCATTGGCATGAAAGATGCTTCTCCATCCCTTCACTTTCAGTCTGGGTGTATCCTTAGGTTCAAAATGGGTCTCTTGTAGACAACATATGGATGGGTCCTGTCGCTTTATCCAATCTGCAACCCTATGTCGTTTTATGGGCTCATTTAGGCCATTCACATTGAGAGTGATTATTGAGAGCGGTTTTTATTGACATTTTGTTGCCTTTGAAGTCTTTCTGTCTGTAGATTGTTTCTATATTTCTGTTCAATGATGTTCTTAGGATTTTTTCTCTTTTATAGGACCCCCCTTAATATTTCCTGCAGTGTCGGCTTGGTGGTTGCATAGTCTTTTAAGCCTTGCCGGTCTTGGAAACTCTTGATCTCTCCATCCGTGTTAAATGTCAGTCTTGCTGGATAGAGTATTCTTGGTTGCATGTTCTTCTCATTTAGTACTCTGAATATATTTTGCCAGCCCTTCCTGGCTTGCCAGGTCTCTGTGGAAAGGTCTGACATTATTCTAATAGGCTTTCCTCTGTATGTAAGGAGCTTTTTTGTCCTAGCTGCTTTTAAGAGGGTCTCTCTTGAAACATAATTCCCATTTTAACTATAAGGTGTCATGCGGACTTTCGAGAATCTAAAATCTTGGGAGGAAATCTCTCTGCCTCTAGTACATGAACATTGTTTCCATTCGTGAGATTGGGAAAATTTTCATAGACAACTTCTTCCAGTATATCTTCTAGACTTCTTTCTTTTTCTTCCCCTTCAGGGATTCCAATAATTCTGACATTGGAACGTTTCATGGCATCGTTTATTTCCCTGATTCTGTTTTCGTGGCTTCTGAGCTGTTTGTTCCAGGCTTCCTCCTGATCCTTCCTCTCTATCTGTTTGTCCTCCAGATCACTAATTCTATCTTCTGTCTCAGTTACCCTAGCTTTTAGAGAATTTAGATTGGATTGGAACTCATTTGAAGCATTTTGAACATCATCCCTGGTGGCTTTCAGTTCTGCCCTAACATTGTGAACCACATCCCTGGTGGCTTTCAGTTCTGGCATGATCAATTCTCTTTGGCCATCCATGGCTTTCTCCAACCTAGCTATTGCCTGGATAATTGTTAGTCTGAATTCCTTTTCTGACATATTGTCTATGTCGATAGCCATTAGCTCTGTTCCCGAATGTCCATCCTCTGTATTTTTCTTCTGTTGGGTATTCCTCCTCCTAGTCATTTTGGTAAGAGATGACTAAATAGACGCAGCTGGACTTATCGATTGTGGTGCAGTCAATGTGCACCCTGGAACGCTTCTGTGCAATCAGGATTCCCCACCCAAATGAGAGAAAAAAGAAAAGAAAAAGAAATAGAGAAGAAGAAAGAAAAAAAAGGGGGAAAGAAAAAAGGAAAAAAAAAAGAGAGAGAGAGATAGGAAAAAAAGGGAAGATAAAAGATAAGGCTCAGCCCAAATGGGCCACAAGGTAAGATTTGTGGAGTATACAAACAAAAACAGACAGACAAAAAGAGTGATAAAAGTATATGACAAGAGAAAAAAATATGTATATATAAGCAAAAAAAAAAGGGAAGAACCTCATCAGAAAGATCCCCAAGTATAAGATTTATATATTATCAGGACAAACAAATTCACAGAAACACTGACAGAAGGAAAAATTGGGAGAATGGTTATAGATTCTCAGTGTGGGTGAGGAAGGTTATTTTGATTCTTCCTGAAGGTATCTTGATGTTTTTGTTAAGGGACTCAACTTTGCTAAGTTACAGGGGGATTAGAAACTGGTTTGCCTATAGGGGTAGCATTGATTGGGGAAAGGGGATTACCTTGAAGTTTAACACTATATGTATAATAGAAAATAAAAATTAAATAAGAATAAACTAGACTAAAATAAGTTAAAATTAAAAAAGAATTAAAAAAATAGAAAAGCAAAAGAAACACACAGGTGTATGTATCAAAGAGTTCAGGTTAGAAGGTTATTAAAGAATTTGTTGTACTGGACATTTCAGTGTGATGGTAAATAGGTTAAAAAATTATCTGTATGTATAAAAAAAAAGAACCAGAATATTGGTAAAGAGTTAAAAATAATAATTGTATTTATGAAGTAGTGGTGTTTGTTCTCTTGTAGACTTTTTTTTTTTTTTTTCCTTCCTGGTTGGTTTTCTGGGGGAGGGGCCTGCCACGTGGTTTTTCAGGCAATGATGTTCCCTGAGTTATGTCCTCCCGCTCCCCTCAAGGGGGTGAGCTCTTTTTTTTTTCAGGAAACTGTTTTTTTCAGCCTTTTGTTCTCTGGGGGTTTTTATGTTCTTTCATCTGCTTTCTCTCGCCTTGACAGCTTTTGATGGTTTTTGGAGGTTTAGAGGAGAGCAAACAGCACCCCAACCTCCCTCTCAGAGAGAAGCCTCAGACTGTTTTGCAAAAGCTGCTGGCAGAGTCGGTTCTGAGTCACTGTCCCTGGGGATGCAGGAGCTCCTCGTTGTCCCCAAAACCAGGGCAACGGTGGCTGTCTAGGCAGCTCCAGACCGCCAGAGAGGTTCGGAGCAGAGATCGCACACTGAGATTTTCCCACTGTCCTGGGCTGGGAATGTCTGGTTTTTCCGGCTGCCAGAGCTCCAGGCTAGCGACTATGAGCACCTATCCCAAGGGAGGGAGTGGGACGGGCTCGTTTCAGGATTGCCGTCTGGCCAGGCTCCCAGCCCCCCACGGGAGCCAGACCCCACTCGTTCTTGGGCACGCTGGCGAGTCAGGTGCACTGGCAGCTCAAGGACGGAGACCTGATTTCTCTGCCGCACTCTCTCTGGCTCAGCACCAGGGGAGGCTGTCCTGTGTCCGGGGACTTAGGTCCCTGACGCTAACCGTCCAGGTTCCCACTATTTTCCCCCCGTGATCCTTTGCTCTTTGTTTTTTGAGTGCTTTCAACAAGACTCCAAGTTAATGTTGGTCCCCAGACGCAGAGCCCTCTCGTATTGGGGTATTACTTTCCAATAGGTCACCTCTGGTGGCTCCCTCTACCTCCCTTTTTTTTATTCCTTTATTTGTTTATTTACAGCATAACAGTGTTCATTGTTTTGGCATCACACCCAGTGCTCCATGCAGTACGTGCCCTCCCTATTACGCACCACCTGGTTCCTCAACCTCCCACACACACCCCCCCCCCCCCGCCCCTTCAAAACCCTCTGGTTGTTTTTCAGAGTCCATAGTCTCTCGTGGTTCATCTCCCCTTCCAGTTTCCCTCAACTCCCTCTCCATCTCCCCATGTCCTCTATGTTATTTGTTATGCTCCACAAAGAAGTGAGACCATATGATACTTGACTCTCTCTGCTTGACTTATTTCGCTCAGCATAATTTCTTCCAGTCTCGTCCATGTTGCTACAAAAGTTGGGTATTCATCTTTCTGATGGAGGCATAATACTCCATTGTGTATATGGACCACATCTTCCTTATCCATTCATCCGTTGAAGGGCATATTGGTTCTTTCCACAGTTTGGCAACTGTAGCCATTGCTGCAATAAATATTGGGGTACCGGTGGCCCTTCTTTTCACTACATCTGTATACATCTGTATACAGATGTAGTGAAAAGAAGGGCTCCCTCCCCTTTTGTTTATCTTCCGATATCAGTCCGATGCTCCCAGTCTGCTTTACCTGTCACTGTCGTCTTCTGCTCCTGTAGAGATCCAGACGTGTATAATTCTGATCTCAGGCTGATTTCATGGGTGGTAGGAGTTCTTTGGTAGGTAATCAGCTCACTTTAGTGTACAGTTTGAAACGGTGCCTCCTCCTACTTCCCCGCCATCTTGACTACCCCCTAATCACTTTTAACTTGATATTCTCTATTTGGTTCTCATGATTCCCTTTAATACTTTGTCCATTTTTAAAAGCTATTTGTTGTCTATCAGACACATGAAAAAATGTTCATCATCAGTAGCCATCAGGGAGATTCAAATTAAAACAACATTGAGATACCAACTAACACCAGTTAGAATGACCAAAATTAGCAAGACAGAAACAACGTGTGTTGGAGAGGATGTGGATAAATAAACAAATTTTAAAAAATGCTATTTGTGCATGCTTAATAGAGTTGATTTAAAGACTTTTTCTGTAACTATGGTATCTGTTGTTCTTCACAGACAGTTTTCATTGATTTCTTCTTTCCTGTTAATAATATATACTGTTTTGTTTGTTTTATGCATCATAACATTTTGTTGAAGTCTGGACAATTAGGGAATTTTGGAAATAAGATTCTCCCTCCTCCCTGGGGTAGGTTGATTTTGCTTGTACATTTGTTTTTTGTTTAGTGGCATTTCAAACTTTTTAAATACTGTTTTTATGTTTTAATTTTTCATTCCAGCAAAGTTAACAGTGTTATATTAGTTTCAGTTGTACAATATAGTGATTCAATGGTGTTATACATTACTCAGTGTTTATCATGATAAGTATTCTCTTTATTTATTTATTTATTTTTATTTTTTTATTTACAGCATAACAGTGTTCATTGTTTTGACTCACACCCAGTGCTCCATGCAGTACGTGCCCTCCCTATTACCCACCACCTGGTTCCTCAACCTCCCACCCCCCCCCCTCGCTGCCCCTTCATAACCCTCTGGTTGTTTTTCAGAGTCCATAGTCTCTCATGGTTCATCTCCACTTCCAGTTTCCCTCAACTCCCTCTCCTCTCCATCTCCCCATGTCCTCCATGTTATTTGTTATGCTCCACAAAGAAGTGAGACCATATGATACTTGACTCTCTCTGCTTGACTTATTTCGCTCAGCATAATTTCTTCCAGTCTTGTCCATGTTGCTACAAAAGTTGGGTATTCATCTTTCTGATGGAGGCATAATACTCCATTGTGTATATGGACCACGTCTTCCTTATCCATTCATCCTTTGAAGGGCATCTTAGTTCTTTCCACAGTTTGGCGACCGTAGCCATTGCTGCAATAAACATTGGGGTACAAATGGCCCTTCTTTTCACTACATCCGTATCTTTGGGGTAAATACCAAGCAGTGCAATTGCAGGGTCATAGGGAAGCTCTATTCTTAATTTCTTCAGGAATCTCCACACTGTTCTCCGAAGTGGCTGCACTAACTTTCATTCCCACCAAAAGTGTAAGAGGGTTCCCCTTTCTCCACATCCTCTCCAACAGTGTAAGAGGGTTCCCCTTTCTCCACATCCTCTCCAACACACGTTGTTTCCTGTCTTGCTAATTTTGGCCATTCTAACTGGGGTCAGGGGGTATCTCAATGTTGTTTTAATTTGAATCTCCCTGATGGCTAGTGATGATGAACTTTTTTTCATGTGTCTGATAGCCATTTGTATGTCTTTGTTGGAGAAGTGTCTGTTCATATCTTCTGCCCATTTTTTGATATGATTATCTGTTTTGTGTGTGTTGAGTTTGAGAAGTTCTTTATAGATCCTGGATATCAACCTTTGATCTGTACTGTCATTTGCAAATATCTTCTCCCATTCCGTGGGTTGCCTTTTTGTTTTGTTGACTGTTTCCTTTGCTGTGCAGAAGCTTTTGATCTTGACGAAGTCCCAAAAGTTCATTTTTGCTTTTGTTTCCTTGGCCTTTGGAGACATATCTTGAAAGAAGTTGCTGTGGCTGATATCGAAGAGGTTACTGCCTATGTTCTCCTCTAGGATTCTGATAGATTCCTGTCTCACGTTGAGGTCTTTTATCCATTTCGAGTTTATCTTTGTGTACGGTGTAAGTGAATGGTCGAGTTTCATTCTTCTACATATCGCTGTCCAGTTTTCCCAGCACCATTTATTGAAGAGACTGTCTTTTTTTCCATTGTATTTTTTTCCTGTTTTGTCGAAGATTATTTCACCATAGAGTTTAGGGTCCATATCTGGGCTCTCCACTCTGTTCCACTGGTCTATGTGTCTGTTTTTATGCCAGTACCACGCTGTCTTGGTGATCACAGCTTTGTAGTAAAGCTTGAAATCGGGTAACGTGATGCTGCCAGTTTTGTTTTTGTTTTTCAACATTTCCTTAGCAATTCGGGATCTCTTCTGACTCCATACAAATTTTAGGATTATTTGCTCCAGCTCTTTGAAAAATACTGGTGGAATTTTGATCGGAATGGCATTAAAAGTATAGATTGCTCTAGGCAGTATAGACATTTTAACAATGTTTATTCTTCCAATCCAAGAGCATGGAACTGTCTTCCATCTTTTTGTGTCTTCTTCAATTTCTTTCATGAGTGTTCTGTAGTTCCTCGAGTACAGGTCCTTTACTTCTTTGGTTAGGTTTATGCCCAGGTATCTTATGGTTCTTGGTGCTATAGTAAATGGAATCTATTCTGTAATTTCCCTTTCTGTATTTTCATTGTTAGTGTATAGGAAAGCCACTGATTTCTGTACATGGACTTTGTATCCTGCCACGTTACTGAATTGCTGTAAGAGTTCTAGTAGTTTGGGGATGGAGTCTTTGGGGTTTTCCATATAAAGAATCATGTCATCTGCGAAGAGAGAGAGTTTGACTTCTTCCTTGCCAAGTTGGATACCTTTCATTTCTCTTTGTTGTCTGATTGCCGTTGCTAGGACTTCTAATACTATGTTGAACAAGAGTGGTGAGAGTGGGCATCCTTGTCGTGATCCTGATCTCAATGGGAAGGCTGCAAGCTTTTTCCCATTGAGGATGATATTTGCTGTGGGTCTTTCATAGATAGATTTTATGAAGTTCAGGAATGTTTCCTCTATCCCTATACTTTGAAGCGTTTTCATCAGAAACGGATGCTGGATTTTGTCAAATGCTTTTTCTGCATCAATTGAGAGGACCATGTAGTTCTTCTCTCTTCTCTTATTGATGTGTTCCATCACACTGATTGCTTTGCGAATGTTGAACCAACCTTGCAACCCAGGGATGAATCTCACCTGGTCATGGTGGATAATCTTTTGAATGTGCTGATGGATCCTGTTTGCTAGGATTTTGTTGAGAATCTTTGCATCCATATCCATCAGTGATATTTGTCTGAAATTCTCCATTTTGGTAGGGTCTTTGCCTGGTTTGAGGATCAGGGTAATGCTGGCTTCATAAAAAGAGTCTGGAAGTTTTCCTTCTGCTTCAATTTTTTGGAACAGCTTCAGGAGAATAGGTGTTATTTCTTCTTTGAAAGTTTGGTAGAAATCCCCAGGGAATCCGTCAGGTCCTGGGCTCTTGTTTTTTGGGAGGTTTTTGATCACTGATTCAATCTCGTTACTAGATATCGTTCTATTCAGGTTGTCACTTTCTTCCTGGTTCAATTTTGGGAGTTTGTAGCTTTTCAGGAATGCATCCATTTCATCTAGGTTGCTTAGCTTATTGGCATATAACTGTTGGTAATAATTTCTGATGATTGTTTCTACTTCCTTGGTGCTAGTTGTGATCTCTCCCTTTTCATTCCTAATTGTATTAATTTGGGCTTTCTCTCTTTTCTTTGGATTAGTGTGGCCAATGGTTTATCAATCTTATTGATTCTTTCAAAAAACCACCTTCTCGTTTCATTGATACGTTCTACTGTATCTCTGGTTTCTACCTCATTGATCTCTGCTCTAATCTTGTTTATTTCCCTTCTTGTATGTGGAGTTGGTTTGATTTGTTGTTGATTCTCCAGTTCTTTAAGGTGTAGAGACAGCTGGTGTATTCTGGATTTTTCAATTTTTGGGGGGGAGGCTTGGATGGCTATGTATTTCCCCCTTAGAACCGCCGTTGCTGTATCCCATAGGTTTTGGACAGGCTCCCAGCCCCTCACGGGAGCCAGACCCCACTTGTTCTCGGGCTTGCTGGCATTCCAGTGCACTGGCGGCTCAGGGACCGAGACCTGATTTCTCCACAGCATTCTCTCTGGCTCTGCACCAGGGGAGGCTGTCCTGGGTCCGGTCTTAGGTCCCTGACCCTAACTGCCCAGGTTCCCACTATTACCCCCCGTGATCCTTTGCTGTTTGTTTTTTGAGTGCTTTCAACCAGACTCCAAGTTAATGCTGGTCTCCAGACGCAGAGCACTCTCGTGTTGGTGTGTTACTTTCCAATCGGTCACCTCTGGTGGCTCCCTCCCCCTTTTTTTTATCTTCTGATATCAGTCTGATGCTCCCATTCTGCTTTACCTGCCACTGGTGTCTTCTGCTCCTGTAGAGATCCAGACGTGTATAATTCTGATCTCAGGCTGATTTCATGGGTGGTCGGAGTTCTTTGGTAGGTAATCAGCTCAGTTTAGGGTACAGGTTGAAATGGTGACTCCTCCTACTTCCCCGCCATCTTAGTGTTTCGATAAGTATTCTCTTTAATTCTGTCACCTATTTCACCCATCCCTCCACTTCCCCTTTGGCAGCTATCAGTTAGCTCTCTATAGCTTAGAGTCTCTTATTTTTTCTCTCTCTCTCCACATTTATCTTTTTCCTTTGTTCATTTGTTTAGTTTCTTAAAGTCCACATATGGATGAAATCCTATGATCTTTGTCTTTCTCTGACTGATTTATTTTGCTTAGTATTACTTTCTGTAGCTTTATCCTTCAGGCCCATCATTTGCTAGACTTTCTTTGCCCACTGTAAGTGTGTTTGTTCCCTGGTCTGAATGTGGTGATTATAACTGAGTATGCTCTGGTCTGCTTATGAAATGGAATCTGTAGCCATTGCTGCTGTAACCAAGGCCCTGCCAAACTCCTGGAAATATCTGGAAATAGCATGTGGACAGGGGTTTGGGTTGTTCTTTTGGGAGAGGGTGCACACTGTGCTGGGATGGATGCAAGCATAACTGAGAATGGAAGCTCTACTGGACTGTGTGGGGCTGGGACTTAGTCTAAACAAGTTAGGTATGAGTATGGGCCCTGTGCTATTTCCCACAGGTCACTTTGTATTTATGCAAAGAGAAAAGGAGGACAATGGGGCCTGCCAGTTTCTTTTTTTCCTGGAGGGTTCTTTCCATGTAAATTGCCTCACTGGAACATGCTCTGAGATGAGCAAATAACTTCCCTGCTGTGGGCCCCAGGTGCTCCTCAGATCACTGTTTCCATCTTATGTGTCTGAGTGATTTGCACCCTGCCTTCTCTTCAAGAGCAGCCCAGTGATTCCAGGTTCTCTCCAAGCCAAGGCCACTGCCTTTATAATTCCAGGATTTAAGGTTTCCTGGTTGCCAGAACTCATGTAATTTCCCCTCTAGCTGTCTAAGCTAATTGCTGTGGAATTCATTTCTCCATGCTCTCTTGTGTGTACTAAACTGTCTCTCTCATTCTCCATGACTGTGACATTCTCCACATTGCACGGGACATGATCCATTTCTCTCCCAAACCATATCTCTGAACTTCCTACCTTCTTTGATGTGACCTCATCTTTATGTTTATTTGTGACATTTGTTTTGTGCAACTACCCCTCAGAACAATGTATTATTTAAACTATAACCCCTGGATGACTTTACTAGTTACCAAGCACATTTAGATATGGTGTTAAGAAAAACACATACTGGCCACAGGTCTTTGGAGGAAAGGATGATATATAAGACCATGAAGCTGAGCAACTGGGGATGCTCAGCTCACTCAGGATGGAATGCGCCCAGTTCACAGAGGCCAAGCAGCTTTGAATGCCCAGCCCACTCAGAGTGGAACTCAGCCTGCTTCCCTTTTCCATTGTCTCTCCTTTCTCTTCCAAAAAGCGCCCTTTGTTAGTTAGATGAGTCCTTTGAATGTCCTTGGTTAACTATAAACCTTACCCTCCTTCTTGTTTGTCCACAAGACTTGTGACTAATGTTTGAACTTCATCAGTTCCTCTGTTGGCTATTGTTTCTATCTAATAAAAGTGAGACTGAGGAGTTGCTTGGTGCAGCAGTCTTTTTGACTATTGTCCCCTGCTCCCTTTTTCTTTAAGCTGACTTGTTTGTGCCTAATTCTTCTCCCGGTTTGCTGACTGGAATCAGCAGTTCTGCTATACTTCAGGTCAATTTCTGTGATATTTAGGATGATTTATTAGTTATCAAGTTGTATTCATGGGATGGGGTTGAGCCTAATGTTCTCTTACCCTGTAGCCTTCTTCCCTTCTGTCCCTGGTACTAGTTTCATGGTCATACAGGCTAAAATTACGGCATTCAGTGTTAGAAAAGGAAAAAAAAATGTGTTCATATAAATTAAATTATTATACTTATATTCATTACTTGAGAAATCATAACAACTTAGCCAATTCACTTAATTATTTAGAACTTTAAATGTCACTTTTCTGTAACAATTGTAAACTAAGACATCATTTTGTTTACCTATGTCTAGTTAACATACAGTGTAATATTAATTTCAGATGTACAATTTACAGATTCGACACTTACATATAACAACCCATGATCATTGCAGGTGCACATCTTAATCCCCACCATCTATTTAACCCATCCCCCAACCCTGCTATCCTCTGGTAACCACCAGTTTGTTCTCTATAGTTAAAGAACTATAACTATAACTTCTGTGGTTTGCCTCTTTTTTTTCTCCTATGATTATTTGTTTTGATTTAAATTACACATATGACTAAAATCATATGGTGTTTTTCTCTCTCTGACAGAATTAATTTGCTTAGCATAATACTTTTTAGCTCTGTCCATGTTGATCCAAATATCAAGATTTCATTTTTTATGGCTGAGTATATATATATGACATTATGTGATATATATACCATGTGATATATATATCTCACATCTCCTTTATCCATTTGTCTCTCACTTGGGCTGTTTCCATAATATGGCTATTACAGATAAGACTGCTATAAATATTGGGGTGCATATATCCCTTCAGATTAGTATTTTTGTCTTTTTTGTGTAAATACCTAGTACAGTAGTTGCTGGATTGTAGGGTATTTTTATTTTTAGCTTCTTGAGGAAACTCCATACTCTTCTCCACAGTGCTGCATCAATTTGTGTTCCCTCCAACAGTGCAAGAAGTTTCCCTTTTCTTCGTATCTTCACTAACACCTGTTGTTTCTTCTGTTGTTGATTTTAGCCATCCTGACAGGTGTGAGGTGATATCTCATTATAGATTTGATTTGTATTTCCCTAATGATGAATGGTGTTGAACATCTTTTCATGTGTCTGTAAGCCATCTCTATCTTTTCTTCAGAAAAATATCTATTTATATCTTCTGCCCCCTTTTAACAGGATTATACTTTTGTGGGGGGTGTTGTATTTGACAAGTTGTTTATATATTTTGGCTAATAGCTTCTATCAAATATGTCATTGGCAAATACCTTCTCCCATTCCATAGATTGCCTCTTAGTTTTGTTGATTGTTTCCTTTGCTGTGCAGAGCTGCTTATCTTGAAGAAGTCCCAATAGTTAATTTATGCTTTTGTGTGCCTTGCCTCTGGAGATGTGTCTAGTAAGTTGTTGTAGGCAAGGTTAAATAGATTTCTGCCTGTGTTCTTCTCCTCTAGGATTTTGATGGATTACTATCTCATATTTAGATCTTTCATTCATTTTGAATTTATTTTTGTGTATGGTTTAAGAATGTGGTCAATTTTCATTGTTTTACATGTTGCATTGTTTTGCATGTTTTAGTTTTCTCAACACCATTTGTCGAAGAAACTTTTTTCATTGGATATTCTTTCCTGGCTTGTTGAAGACTAGTTGCCCATATAGTTATGGGTTCATTTCTGGGTTTTCTATTCTATGCCGTTAATTTATGTGAATACTTTCTGTGCCAGTACCAGACTATCTTGATCACTGCAGCTTTGTAATATAACTCCAAGTCCAGAATCGTGATGCTTCCAGCTTTTCTTTTCTTTTTGAAGATTGCTTTGGTTATTTGGGGTCTTTTGTGGTTTCATGCAAACATTAAGATTGCTTGTTGTAGCTTTGTTAAAATATTGTTGGTATTTTGATAGGGACTGCATTAAATATGTAGAATGCTTTTGTTAGGCTAGGTATTTTAGCCACATATGTTCTTCCAATCCATGATCATGGAATATCTTTAAATTTCTTTGTGTCATCTTCAGTTTCTTTCATCAGTATTCTATAGTTTTTGGAGTACAGATATTTTACCTCTTTGGTTAGGTTTATTCCTAGGTAATTTTTTTTTTTTTTGGCGCAGTTGTGAATGGAATTGAATCCTTGATTTCCTTTTTTGCTGCTTCATTATTGGTGTATAGAAATACAACAGATTTCTTTACATTGATTTTGTATCCTTTTGATGTACTGAGTTCATATATTGGTTCTAGCAATTTCTTTTTCTTTTTTTTTAAAGATTTTATTTATTTATTTGACAGAGAGAGAGATCACAAGTGGGCAGAGCAGCAGGCAGAGAGAGAGAGGGGGAAGTAGGCTCCCTGCTGAGCAGAGAGCCTGATGCAGGCCTTGACCCCAGGACACTGATTTCATGTCCTGAGCTGAAGACAGGGGCTTAACCCACTGAGCCACCCAAACACCCCTCTAGCAATTTTTTTAGTGGAGTCTTTTGGATTTTCTATACTGAGTATCAAGTCTGCAAATAGTGTGCTTTGAGTTCTTCCCTGCTGATTTGGATGCCTTTTATTTCTTTTTGTTTTCTGATTTCTGAGGTTAGGACTTTCAGGAGTATGTTAAATAATAGTGGTGAGAGTGCATATTCATGTCTTGTTCTTGATTATGGAAAAAGGTCTCAGTTTTTCCCCATAGAGGAGGATATGAGCTGAGTGTTTTTCATGTATGGCCTTTATTATGCTGAGGTGCATTCTCTCTAAATCTACTTTGTTGAGGGTTTTTATCATGCGTGGATGCTGCACTTTGTCGAATGTTTTCTTTACATCTATTTCAATGATCATGTGGTGCCACAATGGAGTATTACGCCTCCATCAGAAAGGATGAATACCCAAATTTTGTAGCAACATGGACGGGACTGGAAAAGATTATGCTGAGCTAAATAAGTCAAGCAGAGAGAGTCAAGTATCATATGGTCTCACTTATTTGTGGAGCATAACAAATAACATGGAGGACATGGGGAGAAGGAGAGGAGAGGGAGTTGAGGGAAACTGGAAGGGGAGATGAACCATGAGAGACTATGGACTCTGAAAAACAACCAGAGGGTTTTGAAGGGGCGGGGGGGGGAGGTTGAGAAACCAGGTGGTGGGTCATAGGGAGGGCACGTACTGCATGGAGCACTGGGTGTGATGCCAAAAGAATGAACACTGTTATGCTGTAAATAAACAAATAAAATAAATAAATAAATAAATAAATAAATAAATAAATAAAAAAGAAGATATGGTCCATATATACAATGGAATATTACGCCTCCGTTAGAAAGGATGAATATCCAACTTTTGTATCAAAATGGACGAGACTGGAAGAGATTATGCTGAGTGAAATAAGTCAAGCAGAGAGAGTCAATTATCACATGGTTTCACTTACTTGTGGAGCGTAAGGAATAACATGGAGGACACTAGAAGATGGAAAGGAGAAGTGAGTTGGGGGAAATCAGAGGGGGAGACAAAGCATGAGAGACTGTGGACTCTAAGAAATAAACTGAGGATTTTGGAGGGGAGGGGAGTGGGGGGATAGGTAAGCCTGGTGGTGGGTATTTAAGGAGGGCACATATTGTACGGAGCACTGGATGTGGTGCATAAAAACGAATCTTGGAACACTGAAAAAATAAAATTAAATTAAAAAAAAGAAAAAAAATGATCATGTTGTGTATCTTTTATTTTATTATTAATGTGGTGTATCAAGTTGATTGATTTGTGAATATTGACCCACACTTGTAGTTCAGGAATAAATCCCACTTGATCGCGGTGAATGATATTTTGCTGTACTTTTGGATTTGTTTTGCTCGTATTTCTTTGAGAACTTTTGCATTCATGTTCTTCAGGGATATAGGTCATATTTGTCTTTTTTTACTGGAGAATTTTTCTGGTTTTGGTATCAGAGTATGCTAGTCTCTTAAAATGAAATTAGATGTTCTCCTCCCTTTTCTATTTTTTGGAATAGTTTGAGAAAAATAGGTATTAACTGTCTTTAAATATTTGGTAAAATTAGCCTGTGAAACATCTGGTCCTGGACTTTTGTTTGTTCGAGGTGTTTTGTTTGTTTGTTTTTTAATTACTGATACTATGTCTTTTCTGGTTATTAGTCTGTTCAAGTTTTCTATTTCTTCCTGTTTCAGCTTTGGTAGTGTATATGTTTCTAGGCATTTATCTGTTTCTTCCAGGTTGTTCAATTTGTTGGCATATAGTTTATCAGAATATTCTCTCATAAGTGTTTGTATTTCTGTGATTATGGTTGTTATTTAAACTCTCTTATTTGTGATTTTATTTATTTGAGTCTTTTCTCTTTTTTATACATGTGGCTAAGTGTTAATCAGTATTATTATTTATTTTAAAGGATTAATTCCTGGTTTTACTGATGTGTTCTACTGTTTTTTGTTTGTTTGTTTGTTTTTAGTTTCTATGTCATTTTTTTCTGCTCTAATAATTAATTATTACCTTCTCTGAATTTCAACTTTATTAATTTTTCTTTTTCTCACTCCTTTAGGTGTTAGATTTTTTTTTTTTAGATTTTTCTTGCCTCCTAGAGTAGGTCTGTATTACTATATACTTCCCTCTTATTCCCTCTTTTGCCACATCCCAAAGGTTTTGGACCATCGTGTTTTCATTTTCACATGTTTCCATGTATTTTTTAAAAAATATTTTATTTATTTATTTGACAGAGAGAGATCACAAGTAGATAGAGAGGCAGGCAGAGAGAGAGAGAGGGAAGTAGGCTCCCTGCTGAGCAGAGAGCCTGATGCGGGACTCGATCCTAGGACCCCGAGATCATGACCTGAGCCAAAGGCAGTGGCTTAACCCATTGAGCCACCCAGGCAACCTCCATGTATTTTTTAATTTCCTTTTTGATTTCCTGGTTGACCCGTTCATTGTTTTGTTGCATGCTTTTTAACCACCATTATTTTTTTAATTTGTTTATTTTCAACGTAACAGTATTCATCGTTTTTGCACCACACCCAGTGCTCCATGCAATACGTGCTCTCTCTATTACCCACCACCTGCTTCCCCAACCTCCCACCTCCCACACTTCAAAACTCTCAGTTTGTTTTTCAGAGTCCATAGTCTCTCATGGTTCATCTCCCCTTCCAAATTCTTGAGGAATCTCCACACTGTTCTCCAAAGTGGCTGCACCAACTTGCATTCCCCCCAACAGTGGAAGAGGGTTCCCCTTTCTCCACATCCTCTCCAACACACGTTGTTTCCTGTCTTGCTAAATTTGGCCATTCTAACTGGTGTAAGGTGGTAGCTCAATGTGCTTTTAATTTCAAACTCTCTGATGGCTAGTGATGATGAGCATTTTTTCATGTGTCTGATAGCCATTTGTATGTCTTCATTGGAGAAGTGTCTGTTCATATCTTCTGCCCATTTTTTGATAGGATTATCTGTTTTGTGTGTGTTGAGTTTGAGAAGTTCTTTATAGATCCTGGATATCAACCTTTTGTATGTACTGTCATTTGCAAATATCTTCTCCCATTCCGTGGGTTGCCTCTTTGTTTTGTTGACTGTTTCCTTTGCTGTGCAGAAGCCTTTGATCTTCATGAAGTCCCAAAAGTTCATTTTCACTTTTGTTTCCTTGGCCTTTGGAGACCTATCTTGAAAGAAGTTGCTGTGGCTGATATCAAAGAGGTTACTGCCTATGTTCTCCTCTAGGATTCTGATGGATTCCTGTATCATGTTGAGGTCTTTTATCCATTTCGAGTTTATCTTTGTGTACTAACCACCATTATCTTTTTAATAGATTTTATGTATTTATTTGATATATAGAGAGAGCATGCACAACTAGAGGCAACTGCAGACAGAGGGAGAGGGAGAATCAGGTCCCCTACTGAGCAGAGAGCCTGAGGTGAGTCTCAGTCATGGAGCCCTGGGGATCTGAGCCAAAGGCAGATGCTTAGCTGACTTAACCATCCAGGCACCCTTTTAGCCACCATGCATTTGTGCTCTTCCCAATTCTTGGGGTTGACTTTGAGTTTCTTGTAGTTGTGGTCTGAAAATATGCACGGTGTGATCTCAATCTTTTAGTACTTATTGAGGACTGATTTGTAAACCACTGTGTGATCTGTTCTGGAGAATGTCTCATGCGCACTTGAAAAATAGTGTATATTCTGCTGTTTTAGGATGGAATTTTCTGAATATATGTGTTAAGTTAATCCTGTCCACTGTGTTATTCAAAACCATTGTTTTCTTTTGAAGTTTTGTTTTGATGATCTATCCATTGATGTAAGTGTGATATTTCAGTCCCCTATTGTAATACAAAACTGTATTATTGATTTCCATCAATGAGTTCCTTTATTTTTGTTGTTAGTATTTTTATATATTTGAGTGCCCCCAAGTTAGGGGCATAAATATTTAGATCTTATTTGGTAGTCCCCCCTCCTTTTTTATTATACAGTGCCCTTTCTCATCTCATTTTTTACATTCTTTGGTTTAATGTGTATTTTTTCTGAAGTAAGTATGCTTCTCTGGCTGTCTTTTAGTGTCCATTTTCATGATAAATGTTTCTCCATCCCCTGACTTTCAGCCTGCAGGTGACGTTAGTCTAAAATGAATTTCTTTAGGCCATGTATGGATAGGTTTTGTTGTTTTATCCATTTTGACACCCTATGTCTTCGCTTGGAGCATTCATTCCATTTATATTCAAGCAATTATTCATAGATACTGTATTTAGTGCCATTTTATTACCTGTTTTATCAAGTAAAACATTATTATTACTTGTTTCTGGAGATTTTCTCTGACACTTTCTTGTCTTTGTCACTTTTGGTCTTTCCACTCAAATAGTACCCTTTAATATTTCTTTCAGGCCAGGTTTAGCAGTCACAAACTCTTTCAGTTTTTGTTTCTCTGGGAAAGCTTTTATCTCTCCTATTCTGAATGGTAGTCTTGCTGAATAGAGTACTTTGAGTGGAGATTTTTCCAATTCAGTACTTTGAATATCATGTCATTTTCTTCTGGCTTGCCAATCACAGTTATGAAATTTGCAGCTAATCTTATGGATCTTCACGCAAGTTAAGACTTCTTTTTTCATACTGTTTTAAAAAAAATTTTCCGTATCACTATGCTTTGTAAATCTAATTATGATACATTTTGGTGTTTGTCCGCCCCCCCCACCCCTTTTTTTATATGGGAGTGTTCTATGCCTCCTGGATCTGGTTGTCTGTTTCCTTCCTCAGATTGGGGATATTTCATCTATTATTTCTTCAAATAAATTTTCTACTCCCCTTTCTCTCTTCTTCTGGACTCATATAATATGAATTTTTATGCTAGATGGAATTGCTGAATTCCCTTAATCTGTTCTCATGTTTCACAATTCTTCTTTTTCTTTCTTGTTCAACCTCATTATTTTCCATTATTTTGTCTTCTACACCACTTATTCATTCCTCTGCTTATTCCAGCCTGCTGTTCAGCATCACACTTGTTCTAATCTCAGTGTTTGCATTGTTCATTTCTGACTGCCTTTTCTTTTTTTAAACTCTTTTATCTGTCATAAGGGCCTCCCTGAAGTCTTCCAGCCTTTTCTCAGCCCAGGAAATATTCTTATGATTGTTTCTTTAAATTCTCCATCAGGACAGAATACTCATTCTTCTCAAGTGCACATGGAACCTTCTCCAGAATTGACCACATACTGGGTAACAAAGCAAGACTCAACCGATACCAAAAGACTGATATTATTCCCTGCATATTCTCAGATCACAATGCTTTGAAACTGGAACTCAATCACAAGGAAAAGTTCAGAAGGAACTCAAACACCTGGAAGCTAAAGACCACCTTGCTTAAGAATGCCTGGATCGGGGCACCTGGATGGTTCAGTGGGTTAAGCTGCTGCCTTCGGCATGGGTCATGATCTCGGGGTGCTGGGATCGAGTCCCACATTGGGCTCTCTGCTCAGCAGGGAGCCTGCTTCTCTCTCTCTCTCTCTCTCTCTCTCTCTGCCAGTCTCTCTGCCTACTTGTGATCTCTCTCTCTGTCAAATAAATAAATAAGATCTTTAAAAAAAAAAAGAATGCCTGGATCAACCAGGAGATCAAAGATGAACTTAAACAATTCATGGAAACCAAAGAGAATGAAGACACTTCGGTCCAAAACCTATGGGATACAGCAAACGCGGTTCTAAAGGGGAAATACATAGCCATCCAAGCTTCCCGCAAAAACATTGAAAAATCCAGAATACACCAGCTATCTCTACACCTTAAAGAACTGGAGAATCAACAACAAATCAAACCAACTCAACATGAAAGAAGGGAAATAATGAAGATTAGAGCAGAGATCAATGAGGTAGAAACGAGAGATACAGTAGAACGTATCAATGAAACTAGAAGCTGGTTTTTTGAAAGAATCAATAAGATCGATAAACCATTGGCCACACTAATCCAAAAGAAAAGAGAGAAAGCCCAAATTAATACAATTAGGAATGAAAAGGGAGAGATCACAACTAACACCAAGGAAATAGAAACAATCATCAGAAATTATTACCAACAGTTATATGCCAATAAGCTAAGCAACCTAGATGAAATGGATGCATTCCTGGAAAGCTACAAACTCCCAAAATTGAACCAGGAAGAAATTGGCAACCTGAATAGACTGATATCTAGTAACGAGATTGAGGCAGTGATCAAAAACCTCCCAAAAAACAAGAGCCCAGGACCTGACGGATTCCCTGGGGAATTCTACCAAACTTTCAAAGAAGAAATCACACCAATTCTCCTGAAACTGTCCAGAAAATTGAAGCAGAAGGGAAACTTCCAGATGCTTTTTATGAAGCCAGCATTACCCTGATCCCCAAACCAGGCAATGACCCTAACAAAAAGGGGAATTTCAGACCAAAATCACTGATAAATATGGATACAAAGATTCTCAACAAGATCCTAGCAAACAGGATCCAGCAGCACATTAAAAAGATTATCCACCATGACCAGGTGGAATTCATTCCTGGGTTGCAAGTTTGGTTCAACATTCGCAAATCAATCAATGTGATAGAACAAATCAATAAGAGAAGAGAGAAGAACACCATGGTCCTCTCAATTGATGCAGAAAAAGCATTTGACAAAATCCAGCATCCGTTCCTGATTCAAACGCTTCAAGTATAGGGATAGAGGGAACATTCCTGAACTTCATAAAATCTATCTATGAAAGACCCACAGCAAATATCATCCTCAATGGGAAAAAGCTTGCAGCCTTCCCATTGAGATCCGGAACACGACAAGGATGCCCACTCTCACCACTCTTGTTCAACATAGTATTAGAATTCCTAGCAACAGCAATAGACAACAAAGAGAAATGAAAGGTATCCAACTTGGCAAGGAAGAAGTCAAACTCTCTCTCTTCACAGATGACATGATTCTTTATATGGAAAACCCAAAAGACTCCACCCCCAAACTACTAGAACTCATACAGAAATTCAGTAACGTGGCAGGATACAAAGTCCATGTACAGAAATCAGTGGCTTTCTTATACACTAACAATGAAAATACAGAAAGTGAAATTAGAGAATCGATTCCATTTATTATAGCACCAAGAACCATAAGATACCTGGGAATAAACCTAGCTAAAGAGGTAAAAGACCTGTACTTGAGGAACTAGAGAACACTCATGAAAGAAATTGAAGAAGACACAAAAAGTTGGAAGACTGTTCCATGCTCTTGGATTGGAAGAATAAACATTGTTAAAATGTCTATACTGCCCAGAGCAATCTATACTTTTAATGCCATTCTGATCAAAATTCCACCGATATTTTTCAAAGAGTTGGAGCAAAGAATCCTAAAATTTGTATGGAATCAGAAGAGACCCCGAATTGCTAAGGAAATGTTGAAAAACAAAAACAAAACTGGCGGCATCACATTACCCGATTTCAAGCTTTACTACAAAGCTGTGATCACCAAGACAGTGTGGTACTGGCATAAAAACAGACACATAGACCAGTGAAACAGAGTGGAGAGCCCAGATATGGACCCTCAACTCTATGGTCAAATAATCTTCGAGAAAACAGGAAAAAATATTCAATGGAAAAAAGACAGTCTCTTCAATAAATGGTGCTGGGAAAACTGGAAAGCGATATGTAGAAGAATGAAACTCGACCATCCTCTTACAGTGTATACAAAGATAAACTGGAAATGGATAAAAGACCTCAACGTGAGACAGGAATCTATCAGAATCCTAGAGGAGAACATAGGCAGTAACCTCTTCGATATCAGCCACAGCAACTTCTTTCAAGATAGGTCTCCAAAGTCCAAGGAAACAAAAGCCAAAATGAACTTTTGGGACTTCATCAAGATCAAAAGCTTCTGCACAGCAAAGGAAACATTGAAAAAAACAAAGAGGCAACCCACGGAATGGGAGAAGATATTTGCAAATGACAGTACAGACAAAAGGTTGATATCCAGGATCTATAAAGAACTTCTCAAACTCAACACACACAAAACAGATAATCCTATCAAAAAATGGACAGAAGATATGAACAGACCCTTCTCCAATGAAGACATACAAATGGCTATCAGACACATGAAAAAATCTTCATCACCACTAGCCATCAGGGAGATTCAAAGTAAAACTACATTGAGATACCAACTTACACCAGTTAGAATGGCCAAAATTAGCAAGACAGGAAACAACGTGTGTTGGAGAGGATGTGGAGAAAGGGGAACCCTCTTACACTTTTGGTGGGAATGCAATTTAGTGCAGCCACTTTGGAGAACAGTGTGGAGATTCCTGAAGAAATTAAGAATAGAGCTTCCCTAAGACCCTGCAATTGCACTGCTTGGTATTTACCCCAAAGATACGGATGTAGTGAAAAGAAGGGCCATCTGTACCCCAATGTTTATTGCAGCAATGGCTACAGTTGCCATACTGTAGAAAGAACCAAGACGCCCTTCAACAGACGAATGGATAAGGAAGATTTGGTCCATATACACAATGGAGTATTATGCCTCCATCAGAAAGGATGGATACCCAACTTTTGTAGCAACATGGACGGGACTGGAAGAGATTATGCTGAGCGAAATAAGTCAAGCAGAGAGAGTCAAGTATCATATGGCCTCACTTCTTTGTGGAGCATAACAAATAACATGGAGGACATGGGGAGATGGAGTGGAGAGGGAATTGAGGGAAACTGGAAGGGGAGATGAACCATGAGAGACTATGGACTCTGAAAAACAACCAGAGGGTTTTGAAGCGGCGGGGGGGTGGGAGGTTGAGGAACCAGGTGGTGCGTAATAGGGAGGGCACGTACTGCATGGAGCACTGGGTGTGATGCCAAAAGAATGAACACTGTTATGCTGTAAATAAACAAATAAACCAAAACAAAAAGAAAAAAAAATTCTCCATCAGGTATATTACCTATACCTGTTTCATTCAGCTCTCTGTCTGTGACCCTATCTTGTTCTTTTATTTGGGTTGAATACCTCTGTCGGCATTTTGTCTAAGTCTCTGCCATCTTCTCTGTGTTATCAAAGTCCATTATGTTTTCTGCTCCTCAGAGTAATGGATTTATGAAGAAGAGATCATATACTCTCCAGGGCCTAGTGCTTCAAAGAGTGTGTTGTGTGTTGCTTGCAATCTTCTGTTGTGCTTTGACTGCTCCATCCTTCAGGCCAATCATCTTGAGAGGATCTCCTTGTCTGCAGTAGGCAGTGTTTGTCCTTGGCCAGATTGTGGTAAGTTGTTTTTTTTTAATATTTTATTTATTTGACAGAGAGAAATCACAACTAGGCAGAGAGGCAGGCAGAGAGAGAGGAGGAAGCAGGCTCCCTGCGGAGCAGAGAGCCCGATGTGGGGCTCGATCCCAGGACCCTGGGATCATGACCCGAATCGAAGGCAGAGGCTTTAACCCACTGAGTCACCCAGGTGCCCCAGAATGTGGTAAGTTTTAACTGGTATTCTTGGGTTTGTTAAATGAGACCTGATGCTGCTTTCCCTAGACTTGTATCCTTGTAGAATACTTCCGCTGGGATATCTCGTGTGGGCAGGAGCTTTTGCTCTTCTTCTAGGGGATGGGCTCACTACACTGGGACTGAGGTAAATTTGAGAGAGAAGGGTAGTTTTCCAGAGCACAGGGTTGTGGGACTTGGGGTAAGCAAGGTTGGCAGCCTGTATCTGTGCTGCACTGCATCCTGCAGATGTCTCTGTGTTTATGCTGAGTGGTGGGGGAGGGAAATGCAGTCAGCCAGCTCCTTTGTTCTTGAAGGGATGTCTCTGTGAATGCTGCCTCTCAATGGTCACCTCCAGGGAGAGTGAATTATCTCTTTGCCCTAGGCATTTTGCACATCACTGTTTCCATGCTATATGTCCCCATAATGTTTGTCTGCCTTATCCCCAACAGTGGAGCAGAGCCCCCATTACTCTCTCCCTGCTAATCTCCCTGACCTTTAAAAACTCCAGGCTTTAAGTCCCACTGGATGCAAGAATTCATGAAAATTAGTCCTTCTTATTTTTTCCAACCAACGGTTTTAGGGAAACCTTCTCCTTGTGCATTCCCCTGTGTGCCCCTCTCACTCTGGCCTTGTTTCCTTGACCACACCTTCCTCCCCTCCACAGAACCTATGATCCCTTTCTTCCCTAAATCATTCCCTCACACTTCCTACACTCTCAACCATTCTATACATTACTCAGTGCGCTTCACTATAAGTCTACTCTTAATTCCTTTCACCTATTTCAGCCATACCCCCCCACCCTCCATGCATTTCTCCTCTGGCAATCACCACATTCTCCTCTATATTTAAGACTTTCTTTGTTTGCCTCTTTTTTCTTTGTTTCTTAAATCCATATATGAGTAAATTACATATTTGCCTTTCTCTGATAGATTTATTTCACTTAGCATTATACTATCTAGATCCATCCATATTGTTGCTAGATCTCACTTTTATGTCATGTAATATTTCACTATATGTATATGCTACTTCTTTATTCATTCATCTATTGAAAATCACTTGAGTTGTTTCTATAATTAAGCTATTGTAAATAATGTTGCAAAAACCATAGTGGTTCATATATCTTTTCAAATTAATGTTTTTTAAAAAAATGTCTTTGTGTAAGTACTCAGTAGTTGAATTACTGAACCATATGGGAAATCTATTTTTAATTTTTTGACTACTCTCCATACTGTTTTTCACAGTGGTTATGTTGGTTTGCATTCCTATCAACAGTGCATTAGAGTTTCTTTTACTCCACATCCTCACAAATGCTTTGTTCTTGTGTATTTAATTTTAGCCTAACAGGTATGAGATCATATCTCATTGTGGTTTAAAATTGCATTGTCTGATATTAATGATGTCAAGCATCTTTTCATGTGTCCATTGGTCATGTTTACATCTTCTTTGGACAAATGTATGTGTGTGCCTTCTGTGCAATTTTTAACAGATAATTAGTGAAATTTTGTTTCCTTTGTTTTATTTTGTTTTGACTTGCATATCTTCTTTTTTTTACTTTTTATTTTTATTTATTTATTTTTTTCAGCATAACAGTATTTATTGTTTTTGCACAACACCCAGTGCTCCATGCAATATGTGCCGTCCCTATTACCCACCACCTGATTCTCCCAACCTCCCACCCCCCGCCCCTTCAAAACCCTCAGGTTCTTTTTTCAGAGTCCATAGTCTCTCACGGTTCACCTCCCCTTCCAGTTTCCCTCAACTTCCTTCTCTCCATCTCACCATGCGCTCCATGTCATTTGTAATGCCCCACAAATAAGTGAAACCATATGATACTTGACTCTCTCTGCTTGACTTATTTCACTCAGCATAATCTCTTCCAGTCCTGTCCATGTTGCTTCAAAAGCTGGGTATTCATCATTTCTGATGGAGGCATAATACTCCATCGTGTATATGGACCACATCTTCCTTATTCATTCGTCCGTTGAAAGGGCATCTTGGTTCTTTCCACAGTTTGGCGACCGTGGTCATTGCTGCTATAAACATTGGGGTACAGATGGCCCTTCTTTACACTACATCTGTATCTTTGAGGTAAGAAGTGCAATTGCAGGGTCAAAGGGAAGCTCTATTTTTAATTTCTTGAGGAATCTCCACACTGTTCTAGAAAGTGACTGGACCAACTTGCATTCCCACCAACAGTGTAGAAGGGTTCCCCTTTCTCCACAACCTGTCCAACATACGTTGTTTCCTGTCTTGCTAATTTTGGCCATTCTAACTGGTGTAAGGTGGTATCTCAATGTGGTTATTATGTGAATCTCCTTGATGGCTAGTGATGATGAGCATTTTCTCATGTGTCTGATAGCCATTTGTATGTTTTCATTGGAAAAGAGTCTGTTCATATCTTCTGCCCATATTTTGCAACCCAGGGATGAATCCCACCCGGTCATGGTGGATAATCTTTTGAATGTGCTGCTGGATCCTGTTTGCTAGGATCTTCTTGAGAATCTTTGCATCCATATTCATCAGTGATATTGGTCTGAAATTCCCCTTTTTGGTAGGGTCTTTGCCTGGTATGGGGATCAGAATAATGCTGCCTTCATAAAAAGATCTGGAAGTTTTCCTTCTGCTTCAATTTTTTGGAACAGCTTCAGGAGAATGGGTGTTATTTCTTCTTTGAAAGTTTGGTAGAATTCCCCAGGGAATCCATCAGGTCCTGGGCTCTTGTTTTTTGGGAGGTTTTTGATCACTGCTTCAATTTCATTACTAGATATCGGTCTATTCAGGTTGTCCATTTCTTCCTCATTCAATTTTGGGATTTTATAGTTTTCCAGGAATGCATCCATTTCATCTAGGTTGCTTAGCTTATTGGCATATAACTGCTGGTAATAATTTCGGATGATTGTTTCTACTTCCTTGGTGCTAGTTGTGATCTCTCCCTTTTCATTCATAATTTTATTAATTTGGGCTTTCTCTCTTTTCTTTTGGATTAGTGTGGCCAATGGTTTATCGATCTTATTGATTCTTTCAAAAAACCACCTTCTCGTTTCTTTGATACGTTCTACTGTATCTCTGGTGTCTACCTCATTGATCTCTGTTCTAATGTTGATTATATGCCTTCTTGCAGGTGGAGTTGGTTTGATTTGTTGTTGATTCTCCAGTTCTTTAAGGTGTAGAGACAGCTGGTGTATTCTGGATTTTTCAATTTTTTTTTAGTGGGAGGCTTGGATGGGTATGTATTTCCCCCTTAGAACCGCCTTTGCTGTATCCCATAGGTTTTGGACCGAAGTGTCTTCATTCTCATTGGTTTCCATGAATTGTTTAAGTTCATCTTTGAACTCCTGGTTGATCCAATCATTCTTAAGCAAGGTGGTCTTTAGCTTCCAGGTGTTTGAACTCCCTCTGAACTTTTCCTTATGATTGAGTTCCAGTTTCAAAGCATTGTGATCTGAGAATATGCAGGAATTAATGTCAGTCTTTTGGTATCTGTTGAGTCCTGCTTTGCGACATAGTATGTGGTCTATTCTGGAGAAGGTTCCATGTGCACTTGAGAAGAATGAGTATTCTGTTGTTTTAGGGAATGTTCTGTATATATGTCTATGAGGTCCATCTGGTCCAATGCTTCATTCAATGCTCTTATTTCTTTATTAATTTTCTGCTATGATGATCTGTCTATTACTGAGGGATGTGTATTAACATCTCCTACTATCAGTGTATTCATATCAATATGACTCTTTATCTTGATTAATAGTTTTCTTATGTAATTGTGTGCTCCCATATTGGGGGCATAGATATTTATAATTGTTAGATTATCTTGGTGGATAGTCCCTTTAAGAATTACATAGTGTCCTTCTGTATCTCTGACTACAGTCTTTAGTTTAAAATCTAATTTATCTGATATAAGATTCGCTATCCCGACCTTCTTTTGAGGCCCATTGGCATGAAAGATGCCATCCCTTCTCCATCCCTTCACTTTCAGTCTGGGTGTATCCTTAGGTTCAAAATGGATCTCTTGTAGACAAAATATGGATGGGTCCTGTCATTTTATCCAATCTGCAACCCTGTGTCATTTTATGTGCAAATTTAGGCTGTTCACATTGAGAGTGATTATTGATAGATAGGTTTTGATTGGCATCGTGTTACCTTTGAAGTCTTTCTGTCTGTATTTTGTCTCTATATTTCTGTTCAATGATATTCTTAGGATTTTTTTCTCATTTATTGGACCCCCCCCTTAATATTTCCTGAGTGTCAGCTGGTTTTTGCATAGTCTTTTAAGTCTTGCCAGTCTTGAAAACACTTTATCTCTCCATACATTTTGAATGTCAGTCTTGGATAAAGTATTCTTGGCTGCACGTTCTTCTCATTTAATACTCTGAATATATTTTGCCATCCCTTCCTGGCTTGCCAGATCTCTGTCGACAGGTCTGACGTTATTCTAATGACTTTCCTTCTGTATGTAAGGAGCTTCTTTGTCCTAGTTGCTTTTAAGAGGGTCTGTCTAGAAGCATAATTCTTCATTCTAACTATCAGGTGTTGTGATGTCTTTCGAGAATCTAGAATCTTGGGGGGAAACCACTCTCCCTCTAGTACATGAACATTGTTTCCATTCAGTGAGGTTGGGAAAATTTTCATAGGCAACTTCTTCCACTATATCTTCTAGACTTCTTTCTTTTTCCTCCCCTTCAGGGATTCCAATAATTCTGACCTTGGAACATTTCATGGCATCATTTATTTCCCTGATTCTATTTTCATGGCTTCTGAGCTATTTGTTCCAGGCTTCCTCCTGATCCTTTCTCTTTATCTGTTTGTCCTCCAGATCAAGAATTCTACCTTCTGTCTCAGTTACCCTATATTTTAGAGAATTTAGATTAGATTGGAACTCATTGAGAGCATTATGAACATCATCCTTTGTGGCTTTCAGTTCTGCCCTAACATTGTGAACATCATCTCTGGTGGCTTTCAGTTCTGCCCTAATCAATTCTGTTTGGTCATCCATGGCTTTCTCCAATGGAGCTATTGCCTGGATAATTGTTAGCCTGAATTTATTTTCAGACATATTGTCTATGTCAATGGCCATTAGCTCTGTTGCAGAAGGTCCATCCTCTGTATTTTTCTTCTGTTTGGCATTCTTCCTCCTAATTATTTTGGTAAGAGATGACTGAAGGGATGCAGATGGATATATTGATTGTGGTGCAGTCAAGGTGCACCCTGGAACACTTCTGTGCAATCAGGATTCCCCACCCAAATGAGAGAAAAAAGAAAAGAAAAAGAAATAGAGAAGAAAGAGAAAAAGAAAGAAAAGAAAAGAAAAGAAAAGATAAAAGAAAAAGAGAGAGAGAGAGAGACAGGAAAAAAGGGGAAGATAAAAGAGACAGCTCAGCCCAAATGGGCCCCAAGTTAACATTTTTGAAGTATACAAACAAAAATAGAAAAACAAAAAGACTGATAAAATTATATTACAGGAGAAAAAAATATATATATAAAGGAAAAAAAAGGAAGAACCTCATCAGAAAGAACCCCAAGTATAAGATTTATATACTATCAGGACAATCACAAATACACAGAAACACTGGCGGAAGGAAAAGATGGGAGAGTGGTTATAAATTCTCAGTGTGGGCGAGGAAGTTTATTTTGATTCTTCCTGGATGTTCTTGTTGTTTTTGTTAAGGGACTCAACTTTCCTAAGATAAAAGGGGATTAAAAATTGGTTTACCTATAGGGGTAGCATTGATTGGGGAAAAGGGATTACCTTGAGGTTTAACTCTATATGTATATTAGAAAATAAAAATTTAAAAAGGAGAAACTAGACTAAACTAAATTAAAATTCAAAAAAAAATAAAAAAAATAGGAAAGCAAAAGAAAAACAAGGGTGTATGTAACAAAAAGTTCAGGTTAGAAAGTTATTAAGGAATTTGATGTACTGTGATGGTAAATAGGTTAAAAAATTATCTATATGTATAAAAAAAAAGAACCAGAATATTGGTAAAGCGTTAAAAATAAAAGTTGTATTTATGAAGTAGTAGTGGTTGTTCTCTTGTCATCCTCTTCTTTTTTTTTTTTCTTCCTTCCTGGTTAGTTTTCTGGGGGAGGTGCCTGCCACGTGGGTTTTCAGACAATGATGTTCCCTGAGTTAGGTCCTCCCGCCCCACTCAAGGGGTTGGGTGCTTAGGAAACCATTTTTTTCAGGCTTTTGTTCTCTGGAGGTTTTTATGTTCTTTCATCTGTTTTCTCTCATCTTGACAGCTTTTGATGGTTTTTGGAGGTTTAGAGGAGAGCAAACTGCACTCAGACCTCCCTCTCATGGAGAAGCCTCAGAATGCTCTGCAGAGCTGCTGGTAGAGTAGGTTCTGAGTCACGGTCCCTGGGGATGCAGGATCTCCTCCTTGTACCCAATACCATGGCAGCGGTGACTGTCTGGGCAGCTCCAGATCGCCAGATCTGGAGTGATCACACACAGATTTTCCCTCTGGCCCATGCTGGTAGTGCCTGGTTTTTCAGGATGCCAGAGTTCCGGGATAGAACCTGTGTGCACCTCTCCCAGGGGAGGGTGTGAAATGTGCACGTTTCGGGAATGCCATCTGGCCAGGCTCCCAGCCCCTCACAGAGCCGGACCCCACGCATTCTTGGGTGTGCTGGCAGCTCAGGCATGCTGGAGGCTCAGGGACCAAGACTTGGTTTCTCCACCGCACTCTCTCTGGCTCAGTGCCAGGGGAGGCTGTCCTGGGTCCTGGGACTTAAGCCCCTGTCCCTAACCGACTGATTCCCACAATATCTCCCCATGATCCTTTGCTCTTTTTTTTTTTTTTGAGTGCTTTCAACCAGACTCTAAGCTAATGTTGGTCCCCAGACATAGGGCACTCTCGTATTGGGGTATTACTTTCCAATGGTCGCCTCTGGTGGCTCCCTCCCCCTTTTTGTTTATCTTCCGATATCAGTCCTATGTTCCCACTCTGCTTTACCTGCCACTGGCGTCTTCTGCTCCTGTAGAGATCCAGACGTATATAATTCTGATCCCAGACTGATTTCATGGGTGATCGGAGTTCTTTGGTAGGTAATGAGCTCACTTTAGGGTACAGGTTGAAACGGCGGCTCCTCCTACTTCCCCACCATCTTGACTCCTATGTTCATGCTTATTAATATTGACTGAGTATGAGACAGTGATCAAATTTATTTCAACAGCTTTATTCAGTACAGTAAATAGGCTTGACAATGTGTGATCTACTCATAAGGAAAGAAATATTTTAAATGGAAGGACATGGAACATATAATAAAGAAAAAAGCTCTTAAAACTCTTAAAAACTCTTAACTATTTTGGGGGATACAAAAAGAGAGTAAGAAATAATGAAATTAGAAGAGAAACAGAAAGCATAAACACATGCTTCATCAGGCAACTAAACAGTGAAACAAGCAGTCATTTCTACAATTCTTCCTTCTCTCAATTTTCCTTTAAGTTTTCCAAAAATACCCAATTTATACAACTAGTTTGAAAAAGAATATCCTATTTCTATAGCTTAACAAATAAACTTGATTCTCTATTTCTGTCTCTGGGAAACATATTTAGCTGAGTCCTTTTTTACCTATTGTACATGTGATAGGCGTTTCAGTATTCCCCACCCCCTCTCTTTTCCACTTTTGGAGATACAGGAAAATCTTAAGACTCTGATCACTTGAAATTTTATATGGCCATCTGCCTTGCTGCAACTTGCTGCAACATGAGGGAAGAAGTATGTGTAATTTCTAGAAGAGGAAACATCTAGTTTTGTGGGATTGGACCTACAGCCCTATCTTGTCCTG
Organism: Meles meles; assembly: GCF_922984935.1. Classification (NCBI taxonomy): domain Eukaryota; kingdom Metazoa; phylum Chordata; class Mammalia; order Carnivora; family Mustelidae; genus Meles; species Meles meles. The sequence goes on from NW_025721191.1 coordinate 54,704, forward strand.
GGATTGTATATGGAAACATCTTTAAAAAAAAAAAGTATCTTAGAGTATTAAGCCGACAAGCACAGTTCACTGCCCCAGAGAGTTATATGTTCCCACACTGGACTCTGAAAGTGAATGAAATAAACCCATGTTGTTTGTTGAGGCACTGACAATCTGTTGTTGTTACCTTGATATTCTCTTAGCTTTACTGATTATAAGAGTTATAAGAGTCTCTTCTGAATAGCATTAATTTTTGCCACACACTCTAAGATATGTGTTTTTTTCCTCTATTTTTCCATTAGTGCCACTTCCAGACCTCCTACTTAACTAATTATTTTTTTAAAAAAATTTTATTTATTTCTACTTAACTAATTCTTGTAATAAAATTTGACAACTACCCTAAAATTCTGCCATAAATCAAAGGAGAGTTATATGTTACAGTGTCTTGTAGGTACACGTCATAAATGGTATTTCTAACAACACAACAGCACAGAACATTTCAGAAAAAAGGAAAGAAACTTCCAGATCAAGATATAGTATTGAATTGCTAGAACCACCTTTTAATATCACAGTTCCATTAAGAAAAAATCACTTGGGGGGCGCCTGGGTGGCTCAGTGGATTGGGCCACTGCCTTCGGCTCGGGTCATGATCTCAGGGTCCTGGTATTGAGCCCCGCATCGGGATCTCTGCTCCGCGGGGAGCCTGCTTCCTCCTCTCTCTCTGCCTGCCTCTCTGCCTACTTGTGATCTCTCTCTCTGTCAAATAAATAAATAAAATCTTTAAAAAAAAAGAAAAATTCACTTGGATTAGGCATAGTTATGATTGTTTAATTTTATAACAAGAAAACACAGAAAACAGATGAAGCACATAATTTTTTAATACTTATTTTAAATTGTTCTTTAATTTATGTATAGAAAGGTAGATTTGGCAAATATGTATCTTATTTGTAATGAAATGGAGGCTAAGTTAAGTTTGGATTTAATTTAGAGATATATGTGATCATGATATGAGTACATCTTTACTGTTTGAATAACACAGAGGCACTTCACTGTCATGGCATCATCTCCTAAAATTTTAAATAAAGGAAGAATATAGCATAGATTATGCAGGTAGCATTTCTTCTCTATACTCAAATTTTTATTATATTCAGATGAAAAAGGAAAGACTATACATGCATGAGGATCTAGGGAAACTCTGGGATAATTTCCCCTTTCTTCAGGTTTGCATGAAAAAACCCACAATACATGGTTATTTTTTATTTTTATTATTTTTATTTTTTAACAGTTTTATTTTTTGAGAAAGAGAGAGAGAATAAACAGGGGTGGAGGGAGAGAATCTTCAAGGAGACTCCCTGCTGAGGATGGACCCTGAAGTAGGGCTCAATCTCAGGATCCATGAGATCCTGACTTGAGCCAAAACCAAGAGTGAGATATTTAATTGACTGAGCCACCCAGTCTCCCCTATACAGTTCTTTTAAAAAGTAAATAATTAAAACGAAAGTAACATATAATTTATAATTTGTTGCTTTTCTGAGTCAAAACAGTCAAGTTCATGGTGCTTATGTTGCTTAATAAATATTAACATATTTTCTTGAAAAGTCAACTCTGCAACAGTATTCCTCAATTGGAAAATATATATCTACCACCTATCAGGTGTCAAAAACTGGCATTGCATTTATACAGATATATTGCCTTAATAAAATGACATGTAAAATCATAGAAATAAAAGTGAAGTAATAAATTATTGCCTTTGAAACTAAATTCCACTTTTAAAATGATGATTCAAAGATTCTCTCTTATGGACAATGTGTGAATGTCATGATTTTCAACTTCCTTTCTGGTTCAAATATCATTTTTTTACTTTTTTCTTATTGTGATCCTCTTCTCAGCAGTTGTAACAGTGCATCCTTTACATCTGTGTTCCTTAGGGAATAGATGAGAGGGTTTAATAGTGGTGTGACCACAGTGTAGATGAAAGTAAAGAATTTGCTGTATTTTGAAGCAAAGTGGTTCTTAGGGTATGTATACACTGGTGCCACAGTTCCATAAAACATGAAGACTACAATGATGTGAGAGGAGCAGGTGGCAACGGCTTTCTGCCTTCCATCCATGGACTGGATTTTACCTAAAGCTTGAGCTATGTAACCATAAGAAGTCAGGATCAGTCCCAGTGGCACGATGGTGAAAAGAAAAGCAGATACTCTCATCTGCCACTCACTGGCAAATGTGTCTCCACACGTCAAGTGTATGAGAGCTGGAACTTCACACAGAAAGTCATCTAGGTGGTGGTGGGTACAGAAGGGAAGCTGAAGTGTGACAGGAATTTGGGTAACAGATTCTATCAGGGCAGACAGCCAGGCTACAAGCACCAGTTCCAACAGAACTGATGATGCATGATGATTGTATAGTGCAGGGGCTGGCAGATAGCAGTATAGCGGTCAAAGGCCATCACCACCAACATGACACATTCTGTGGCACCAACACAGAGCAACATACAGAGTTGGATGACACAGCCTGTGTAGGTGATGATCTTTCCTGGCCCCCACAAGTTGGACAACATATGGGGTACAGTAGTTGTTGTAAAACAGAGATCCAAGAAGGAAAGATTGCTAAGAAAGAAATACATGGGGGTGTATAGATGAGGGTCCACACAAGAAAGCAAGATAATGGTTGAGTTGGAGAGGACGATCATGGTGTACAAGATGATCACAATCCAGAAAAGAACCATTTCTAGATGAGGCCATTCAGAGAACCCAAGAAGAATGAAGCCCATTGGGAAACTCCTGTTAGTCATCATTGGTGCTTTTGGCATTGGAATTTGAATATAATTTTAACAAAATTTCATTAGTTGATTTTTGAAACCCATTCTGTCTTTTTTTTTTAGAGAAACCAAGCATTATTACTTTTCCAGGGGATCTTAGGACAGGAGACATATGTGTGTTTTCTCTTATGCTAGACAAGTAACATACAACTTCTCTTCTATAGGCTGTTCTTTGTACACAAAAGAGGTATAAATAAGATATTACCCTGGAGATTTATCTCTAAATCTGAAATCACAACATTCTCCACAGACACTCTGACACAATGGCTTTAGATTATGTGCCTGTTTCTTCTAGATTGTCTTTTCAGCTATACATGTAGTAGCTCTCTAAAATATTTGGGATGACATGTTGAAAACAAAGTTTTATTTTTCAAATAGGCAGTGCCCTGTGTATTGTGAAATTCTTTGTATTGTTCAGTGATATTTAGAGAAACACAGGAGATGGATATTATCTCAGAAACAAGATCTTTCTGTTATCAGTGTAGACTCTAAACAATGAGACCTTAACCTTTATTCTCTGAGTGTCTGAAGAACCACCTTACCATAAGAGAGATACCAATTTTTAAGGGAAGAAAATCTATGTTGAATGCATGGTGTTAACTAAAGTTTTATCTTAAGCAATTCAAATTTCTTTAGGCAAATAAGTTAAAAATCTTCAGTCAATATTCTCATCTAAGAAATAGCTATAATAATTCTCACATGAATAGATTAGGGTACAAATTATAGAAATGACAGTATATTACTGCCTTCTACTTTAAAGCACAAAATGCTAAACATGATTAAAGTAGTGAAAAGAAAGCATTACATATGCTATATAATTTTTGCCTCACAAGTCATTATTGTTCTATTCAGTCATCAATCAGACTAAATACATTTCAATCATAAACAATAGTTGTAAAAGAGAAATAAATTATATTAACAAAATTATGAAATATAAGATTATTTTAAATATTTACTTCATGTGCAGAGAGCAAAGAGAGTACAGAGTTGTTAGCTATGAAATACTAAGGTAGGATACTGATTTTGGGGACACTGTCCTGGATATTAATTTTCTGTCTCCCATAGGTCAGAGGATACAAAAATGTGAGACACACAGAATACAAAAAAAATGTCAAATGAAGAAAACGGAGTTATTAGATTGTGAAAATTAAATTTTACATGTAGCTAAACAATGCAGGAATATGGAGAATATTACAGGCTCCTGATTTTATTCAGAAGCAGCCTCATAGTTGTATATTCAATGCCATGCAGGCACTGTGCTATGATATGGAATATAATTTGAACAATAGAAATTGAATCTATGTTTATATAATACTCCAAAGCTTGTGGGCAAGAGAGGCAGCAGTGAAGACATAAGCAAGTAAATCATGAGGATTTAGTTATTTCAATGATAAATTCTAAAAAATAATAGTGTGCTGCAATTGAGGGTAACAATGGAGGATGTAAGAAGCAGAGGAGGATTATTTTACATGAGGGAAAAAGAAAAGCAAAAAGTCTGATGCCTGAGGAAATATGCAAGTTCCAAGAAGTTCAGCTGCCTGGGAAACACAGAGCTGTCTATATGGGATGTGGCTGGATATGTCAGCTAAATTCAGCTTTTCTATTCTATCATCATGAATTAACTGATCCAATATTTTTTTTCAGTGTAGGAGGACATTCTGATTTAACCATAAAATGTCCATTCTGTTCTATTAGTGTTTTTTTTTTCTATAGTTTTCTTACTGTTAAGAATTATTTTCATGGACTTATCTTCACCTGGCTCAGAATGCAATACTATATTAAATTGTGACATTTGGAGAAGAATGTTCACATTGTTCATCTGGCTTTTCTTTTGAAACTACATCATGGGTTCAGTTTTTCATTATGAAAAAAACAAATTCAAGCCAATGATATTATGTGCTTTTCTGTTATATTTAATTTGAATTATTTAAAAATATAATTTTCATTTCACAGTTTATTATGAACACTACAGGTAATTTAACACATATGGGACAAAAGAAGAATAGAGGCATATCCAATCCCAATGTTGAATATGATATTTACAGAGCACCTGGGTGGCTCAGGGGGTTGAGCCTCTGCCTTCAGCTCAGATCATGATCTCAGGGACCTGGGATTGAGCCCCGTGTTGGGCTCTCTGCTCAGCGGGGACCCTGCTTCCCCCTCTCTCTCTGCCTGCCTCTCTGCCTACTTGTGATCTCTGTCTGTCAAATAAATAAATAAAATCTTTTAAAAATACATTTATGAATATGATATTTACTATGAAAATTTCATCTATTTTTATAATATATATCAATAAATAATGCACTCAGATAGATATATAAAATATATCAGATATATAATAAAATTATGCTATGTATAGTTTTATATTTCCCTAAATCTTATAGTTGTATACATATTCTCATTTTTTAATAGTTAAAAATATAATTCGTATGAACATTATTTAAATATCCCTATTATTTTACCATACTAAAATAATTCCCATAATAATTTTATGTTATTTTAAATACATTATTCCTTGAAATTTTTACTAACCCAAAACAAGGCTGAGAAAAATATCTATGTAAAATAATCCCCAGATTCTATACGGTGAATTATTTTTATTAAGAAAATACTATTTATTTCAGAATTATACATTGTAGCTACCTATGAAAGAGCTACCCTTACATGTCAGTCAGCATTTCTGGTCTTATAACTTTCATCACAACATCATCCATTTTTCTGGTCTATAATTCAGCCAAAAAAATATGTGGGGATCTAATCTCAACTTAATTTGCATTTGTATTACTATTTATTTCTTTCTGTAATTGTTTCTTTGTAAAAATGTTTGTTCCATTTTTCAAACTTGGGATGTTTATATTTTTCTGCTAAATATGTAAGAGATTTATATATTACTGACCTTTAGCTTTTGATATGTCATATAACCAGATAAATTCTCTAATTAAAAAAATATTTTAGTATGGTTTATGACGTTTTTTCTTCTAAAGTTCTTTTTTTTTTCTTTTTGAAAGTCTAATTTACTTTCTGTGGCACTTTTTTCATTGTCTTTGTTCATATAAACCTTTATGTATACATTTGTCTACCTATTTTAGTTTTTCATTTTATATATCTAACCTTAAATCAGTTTCATTTTGTAAATATAAAAACAGTAAAAATTATTACTAATATGTTATTAAATTTTCAGAGAATGTTACAGAAATATTATTTCCTCACTGAATCACATAGATGATTTTGCAACCTATACTTTCTATAAACTTTAATGGTAGCAGAGTAATTGAGGATTCAGTTTTGAGTGAGAAGCACACATTTCATTTTCATGATTTTGGCCCAAAGTTACCCAAATGTTGATCAGAACACATATATTTCTCTCTTGTTCTCACTTCTTTCTATATTTTCTCTGTCTCTCCTGTTTTTAAGATTATAGCATTAGACATTTTCACTGTTGTCCCTAGTAGATTTAATTAATAAATATGCTTATTTTAGATCTAAATAGGTTGTAGCTCCCTTCAGACAATCCCTGTTTCATATTAACACAAAAGTTCTGAAGATGTGAATCATTTAACTCTAAGGTTTGTTGTAACAATATTTAACAAATTAATCCAATACCTAACTTTTTATACCTTCTAATATAAAGGTTTTAAAAATACACTGCTGTGATATGAAGAATGAGTTAGTGTACAGTAAAATCTCTGCAACAAAACAGTCAAAAACCAGGATTAAATTTGTATTACGTGATTTTATCATAACTATTATAATGAATTTACAACACAGGATCTTTGAGGCTGTATAGAACACACTAAGAATCTGTGCAGTTTCAAATATAGCTTGTTCAACTAAGTTACAGATATCTGAGCATAAGTTTCCTTTTTCTTCATTTTCTAACCATTCCTCCTCAAAATATAAGTAGCTTACCTGTGTAGGAAAACAGGTGATTGGTTGAATGGGAAAAATATAAGCCTGCCCAGTATCCATCTACCTTCCATTCACTGAGTTTTTCTCAGACTTCCTCACTCCAAGTATCTCTCCAGTTAAGTATATAACATCATGGAGTTATTAGGAGATGTCAAGAAAAGGTGTGACCAATTTTATTTCAATTGAAGGATAGAGTAAAAGGAATATAGATGGAATGGGGTTTCTTGGAGGTCCCTGGAGGATCTATTCTTATAGGTAATTAGCTTCTAGTCCAAAATGTTGCAAAAACCTAAAGAATGATGACAAAAATACTCCTTTATTTCCAACGAATGAACTGATTTGCCACTTTAACTGTTTTCAGTCACTTGTTGATTATATATGTTTAAAATTTAAGAAGTCATTAGTTTACTTATTGACTTCACAAATGTTTTGTGTCTGTTCTGTGCCCATCCATGTGCTAGTCGCTGGAGACATAGAGATGAAAGAAAATCAGAAAGAATAAAAACATTATACTTTTTCAGTCTTAAATTTTTTGTGCACGTTATTAGCTAAAAATAGTCTATGGAGATTGAAAAACCCAAATAAATATTTACATAAGAGAAAACAATTTATAATAATGAACTTTTGGGGGCGCCTGTGTGACTCAGTGGCTTAAATCTCTGCCTTTAGCTCAGGTCGTGATCTCAGGGTCCTGGGACTGAGCCCCTCAATGGGTTCTCCACTCAGCAGGGAGCCTGCTCCCCCCACCTTGCCTGCCTCTCTGCCTACTTGTGATATCTGTCTGTCAAATAAATAAATAAAATCTTAAAAACAAAACAAAACAAAACATGAACTTTTGGTACTTAAGGATAAGATGGAAGAACCAAATTTTATTTTAGACAAGCATAGCACAAGTACATATAGGACTGTTTAATAGGTTATTAATTGTTCTAGGAAATGTGTAACACGTACAAAAGACCTGAAAGTCTTTAAATATAGTTCAAAACCAATTCCTGAATAAAATACATTGATATTTAAAATAGAAACATAATAAAATTAAAAAAAAAATCAAATTAAACAACATATGTTCTGTATAGCAAGAAGGAATAGTGATTGCAGGAGTAGTATTAGCATGATGGCTGCATAATAGATTTCTTTAAATTTTCCCCATCAACAATAAAATTTTGGCATCCATCCACAGGCAAAATTCTCTTTGAGGAAGCACTATATCTTAAATGATCTGGGAAGTTTTACCCACCAGTGGGTCAGGTAATATGCAGACAGACCTCAAACCCAACTATGGATTCTGTAATGACCAGTAAACTGTATGAGGTTTTCTCCACTTGAGCCTGGGAATTCCTGGAAACACTGACTTGGGCAGTCACCCATGAAAAATTCAGTTTTTGTGGAAGTCCAGGCTTCCAGAGGAGAAATTGCAACTCTCTGTTGAAGCAAACAAAAAAGTCTGGACACTTTGGAGTTGGTAAGAGGAATAGTTTGCATTTACCTATATCATCAATCCCCCAAGTCAACATAGCTTAAGACCATAAAGATCTTTCTCAGCCTGTCATTTATTTGAGGTGTAAGTGGACAGTCCACTTACACCTCAAAGTATGTGTGGCTAAGAATCCAGTCTTCCTAGGTATGTGGTACACTAACAAAAGAACTCACTTCTCTTTCATCCTATTCAGAGTGGGCCTATGACTCTGAGGGTCTCTATGACTCCCAGACAGAAAGAGTCTAGAAGAGCAAGATATAAGAATCTTAGAGGGAGACTTCTGGGGAAGACGACAGAGTAAAAGGGCCCAATGCTGACCTTGTCCCATGAATACAACTAGACAACACCGAAGTCAGTATAAATAACTCAGAAAACTGCTCAAAGACTGACAGAACAGATTCTCCACAGCTAAGTGTAGAGAAGAGGACAGAAAACATGGAGATGAAAAAGCCCAAAGACCCCAGTGGATGGTACATTGGAGGGAGGAGTGCCATAGGCATGAAAAAGGGAGATGAATAGACTGCTACACCAGGCACCCCAGGCACAGAGGAACTGGACTTGGGAAGTCAAATCTCCATTGAATTCATTGAAAACCAGAGGGGCCCAATTTTAGAAGTTCTTGCACTCAGCATGGCTTACCAACAGGAACTTTATTATTATTATTATTTTTTAAATTTTCAGTTAAATTCCAGTTAGTTAACATACAATGTAATATAAGTTTCAGGAGTAGAATATAGTGATACAACAGTTACATACAATACTCAATCCTTATCACAGTAAGTATACTCTTTAAGGATGGTGTAATCTTTGCAAAATCAATTGACTTAAAAGATGAATATAGCTAGGACCACAGCCTTCTGCAACTGGCAGTGGGGTCTGAACACTCTCAGTCCATGCCCGAGAGAGCCCAGCGTGATCTCTGATTGGAATCAATGGGGGCAGCCTTTTGTATCCTGCACCACCACTGGGTCTGAGTGCACCCAGCATGGGCCTGGACTCCAGACAGTAGTCCCAGCAAAAGCAGTAAATAGAAGTGGGCTCCCTGGACAAATATAGTTCATGGTTGTAGTGGCACAAGAATGTAGAGACAAGTGAGGGCCTTGAGTGACCACTGGGGCAGTGGCTGGGGGGGGGGGCGCACCACCTGTGGGAGGTTGTGCTGTTCAATGGAGTTTGTAGAGGGGAGTCCATGTGTTCTGGACCACCCAGAGGGGAAGAGTCTGAGGCTTCTCTCCGAGGAAGAGGTCTGGGTGCAGACAGATTCTTTCTTTGCTCTGACCCTCTGAAAAGTCTCTAAAAGCTGCCAAAGAATAAAAAAAAAACAAAAACCCAGAGAACAAAGCATGAAAAACCAGTTTCCACAGAGCCCAGACCCTTAATAACCTGTAGATGACTCAACCCAAGCAAGACTGATGGGAGAACAGTGCATCAGGCCCCTCCCAGAAGACAAAGCAAAAGGCCAAGAAGACAACCACCACAGGGTCTCCATAAAACTTTAAAACCCCAATATCAGGGGAAAACAATATAATAAACTTCTAGATGCACCTTGCCTGGATCATGGTTGATATATTCAGCTATACATCTCCTCAACCACCTCTCACCAAAATGACTAGGAAGAGGAACAGCCAGTAGAGGAAAAATTCAGACTGTGCTCTCTCCCACAGAACTACTGGATATGGACATATGTAGTATGTCAGAAAGGGAATTTAGGATAACGATTATCCAGGCAATGGCTAGATTGAGAAAACCATTAGTGACAACATAGAATCTCTAAGGGCAGAAGTGAGAGCTGATCTGGCAGAGTTAAAAATGATATAAAAGAGATCCAATCTAATCAATCTAATCTAAATACTCTAACGGCCAAGGTAACTGAAGTCGAAGAGAGAATTAATGATCTAGAGGACAAATTGATTGAGAAGAAGGATCAGAAGGATGCCTGGAACAAACACCTTAGAAGCCTTGAAAACAGAATTAGGGAAATAAATGATGCCATGAAACAATCCAGTGTCAGAATTATTGGGAGAAAAAGAGAAGACTAGAAGATATAGCTGAACAAATTATGGATGAAAATCGCCCCAATATGGGGAATGAAACAAATGTTTGTGGCTGATGAGAATGAAGATGCATTTGTCCAAAACCTATGGGATAAGGCAAAGAGAGTCATAAGGGGGAAATACATAGCCATCCAAGCCTCACTTAAAAAAATTGAAAAACCAGAATACATCTCCTCTCTTTACACCTTAAGTAACTGGAAAATCAGAGTCAAGATGGCGGGAAAGTAGGAGGAGGTGCCGTTTCAACCTGTACCCTAAAGTGAGCTGATTACCTACCAAGAACTCCGACCACCCATGAAATCAGCCTGAGATCAGAATTATACATGTCTGGATCTCTACAGGAGCAGAAGACGCCAGTGGCAGGTAAAGCAGAGTGGGAACATCGGACTGATATGGAAGACAAACAAAAGGGGGAGGGAGTCACCAGAGGTGACCGATTGGAAAGTAATACCCCAATACGAGAGTGCCCTGCATCTGGGGACCAGCATTAACATGGAGTCTGGTTGAAAGCATTAAAAAACCAAAGAGCAAAGGATCACGGGGGGAAATAATGGGAATCGGGGTGGTTAGCAACAGGGACCTAAGTCCCCGGACTCAGGACAGCCTCCCCTGGCTGAGCCAGAGAGAGTGTGGCGGTGAAATCAGGTCTCAGTCCCTGAGCCGCCAGCACTCCCGAGCCAACAGTGTGCCCAAGAATGAGTGGCGTCCACCTCCCAGGAGGAGCTGGGAACCTGGCCAGAAGGCAATCCCTAGCAATCCTGAAACACGCGCTTCTCACACCCTCCCTTGGGAGAGATGTTCATAGGTGCTAGCCTGGAGATCTGGCCTTCTGAAAAACCAGACATTCCCAGACCGGGACAGTGGGAAAATCTCACTGTGTGATATCTGCTTGGAACCTCTCTGGCGGTCTGGAGCTGCCTAGACAGCCGCCACTGCCCTGGTATTGGGTACAACAAGGAGCTCCTGAATCCCCAGTGACCGTGACTCAGAACCTACTCTGCCAGCAGCTCTGCAGAGCATTTTGAGGCTTCTCTCCGAGAGGGAGGTTGGGGTGCAGTTTGCTCTCCTCTAAAACTCCAAAGACCATCAAAAGCTGTCAAGGTGAGAGAAAACAGATGAAAGAGCATACAAACCTTCAGGGAACAAAAGCCTGAAAAAAACAGTTTCCTCAGAGACCACCCCCTTGAGGGGGGCAGGAGGACCTAACTCAGAGAACATCATTGTCTGAAAACCCACGTGGCAGGCCCCTCCCCCAGAAAACCAACCAGGAAGGAAGAAAAAAAAAAAAGAAGACTACAAGATAACAACCACCACTACTTCATAAATACAACTTTTATTTTTAACTCTTTACCAATATTCTGGCTCCTTTATTTTAATACATACAGATAATTTTTTAACCTATTTACCATCACACTGAGATGTCCAGTACATCAAATTCCTTAATAACCTTCTAACCTGAACTTTTTGATACATACACCTGTGTTTTTCTTTTGCTTTTCTATTTAAAAATATTTTTTATTTTAACTTAGTTTAGTCTAGTTTATTCTTTTTTAATTTTTATTTTCTAATATACATATAGAGTTAAACTTCAAGGTAGTCCCCTTTCACCAAACAATGTTACCCCTATAGGCAAACCAGTTTCTAATCCCCCTGTAACTTAGGAAAGTTGAGTCCCTTAACAAAAACATTAAGACACATCCAGGAAGAATCAAAATAACCTTCCTCGCCCACACTGAGAATTTATAACCACTCTCCCAATTTTTCCTTCTGCCAGTGTTTCTGTGAATTTGTGTTTGTCCTGATATTATATAAATCTTATACTTGGGTTTCTTTCTGATGAGGATCTTCCCTTTTTTGCTTATATGTATACATTTTTTTTCTCGTCATATACTTTTTTCAGTCTTTTTGTTTGTCTGTTTTGTTTGTATACTTCATAAATATTACCTTGGGGCCCATTTGGGCTGAGCCTTCTCTCTTATCTTCCCCTTTTTTCCTGTCTCTCTCTCTCTATTTTTTTTCCTTTTCCTTTTTTTTTTCTTTCTTCTTCTCTATTTCTTTTTCTTTTCTTTTTTCTCTCATTTGGGAGGGGAAACCTGATTGTACAGAAGCGTTCCAGGGTGCACCTTGACTGCACCACAAACAATAAATCCAGTTAGGGGCGCCTGGGTGGCTCAGTTAAAACCTCTGCCTTTGGCGGGGGAAACCTGATTGTACAGAAGCGTTCCAGGGTGCACCTTGACTGCACCACAAACAATACATCCAGTTAGGGGCGCCTGGGTGGCTCAGTTAAAACCTCTGCCTTTGGCTCAGGTCATGATCCCAGGGTCCTGGGATTGACTCACATCGGGCTCTCTGCTCTGGGGGAGCCTGCTTCCTCCTCTCTCTCTGCCTGCCTCTCTGCCTAGTTATGATTTCTCTCTGTCAAATAAATAAAATATCTAAAAAAAAGGAACAATATTAAAAAAAATACATCCAGTTGCATCTGTTCAGTCAACTCTTACCAAAATGACTAGGAGAAGGAATACCCAACAGAAGAAAAATACAGAGGATGGACCTTCTGCAACAGAGCTAATGGCTATCGACATAGACAATATGTAGGAAAAGGAATTCAGACTAACAATTATCGAGGCAATAGCTAGGTTGGAGAAAGCCATGGATGACCAAACAGAATTGATTAGGGCAGAACTGAAAGCCACCAGGGATGATGTTCACAATGTTAGGGCAGAACTGAAAGCCACCAGGGACGATGTTCAAAATGCTCTCAATGAGTTCCAATCTAATCTAAATTCTCTAAAAGCTAGGGTAACTGGGATAGAAGATAGAATTAGTGATCTGGAGGACAAACAGATAGAGAGAAAGGATCAGGAGGAAGCCTGGAACAAACAGCTCAGAAGCCAGGAAAACAGAATCAGGGAAATAAATGATGCCATGAAATGTTCCAGCGTCAGAATTATTGGAATCCCTGAAGGGGAGGAAAAAGAAAGAAGTCTAGAAGATATACTGGAAGAAGTTGTCTATGAAAATTTTCCCAATCTCACGGATGGAAACAATGTTCATGTACTAGAGGTAGAGAGATTTCTCCCCAAGATTTTAGATTTCCGAAAGTCCTCATGACACCTTATAGTTACAATGAGGAATTATGTTTTAAGACAGACTATTAAAAGCAGTTAGGACAAAGAAGCTCCTTACATACAGAGGTAAGCCCATTAGAATAATGTGAGACCTGTCGACAGAGACCTGGCAAGCCAGGAAGGGCTGGCAAAATATATTCGGAGTACTACATGACAAGAACATGCAACCAAGAATACTCTATCCAGCAAGACTGACATTCAAAATAGATGGAGAGATCAAGAGTTTCCAAGACCGGCAAGGCTTAAAAGACAATGCAACCACCAGCTGACACTGCAGGAAATAGTAAGGGGGGGGGTCCTATAAAAGAGAAAAAACCCTAAGAATATCATTGAACAGAAATATAGAAACAATCCACAGACAGAAAGACTTCAAAGGTAACACGATGTCAGTCAAAACCTATCTCTCAATAATCATTCTCAATGTGAATGGCCTAAATGTGCCCATAAAATGAAACAGGGTTGCAGATTGTATAAAACGACAGGACCCATCCATATGTTGTCTACAAGAGACCCATTTTGAACCCAAGGATACACCCAGACTGAAAGTGAATGGATGGAGAAGCACCTTTCATGAAAATGGGCCTCATAAGAAGGCCAGTGTACCGATTCTCATATCAGATAAATTAGATTTTAAACTAAAGACTGTAGTCAGAGATACAGAAGGACACTACATAATTTTTAAAGGGACTATCCAGGACGATGATCTAACAATTGTAAATATCTATGCCCCCAATATGGGAGCAGCCAATTACATAAGAAAACTATTAATCAAGATAAAAAGTCATATTGATATGAATACAATAATAGTAGGAGATCTTAATACAAATCTCTCAGAAATAGACAGGTCATCGAAGCAGAAAATTAATAAAGAAATAAGAGCATTGAATGAAACATTGGACCAGATGGACCTCATAGACATATATAGAACATTCCACACTAAAACAACAGAATACACATTCTTCTCAAGTGCACATGGAACCTTCTCTAGAATAGACCACATACTGGGTCACAAAGCAGGACTCAATTGATACCAAAAGACTGATATTATTCCCTGCATATTCTCAGATCACAATGCTTTGAAACTGGAACTCAGTCACAAGGAAAAGTTCGGAAGGAACTCAAATAGCTGGAAGCTAAACACCACCTTGCTTAAGAATGCTTGGATCAACCAGGAGATCAAAGATGAACTTAAACAATTCATGGAAACCAATGAGAATGAAGACACTTCAGTCTAAAACCTATGGGATACAGCAAAGGCAGTTATAAGGGGGAAATACATAGCCATCCAAGCCTCCCCCCAAAAAATTGAAAAATCCAGAATACACCTTAAAGAACTGTAGAATCAACATCAAATCAAACCAACTCCACATGCAAGAAGGGAAATAATCAAGATTAGAGCAGAGATCAATGAGGTAGACACCAGAGATACCGTAGAACGTGTCAATGAAACTAGAAGCTTTTTTTTTTTTGAAAGAATCAATAAGATAGATAAACCATTGGCCACAATGATCCCAAAGAAAAGAGAGAAAGCCTAAATCAATAAAATTATGAATGAAAAGGGAGAGATCACAACGAACACCATGGAAATAGAAAAAATCATCAGAAATTATTACCAACATTATATGCCAAAAAGCTAAGCAACCTAGATGAAATGGATGCATTCCTCAAAACTATAAACTCCCAAAATTGAATCAGGAAAAATGTGACAACCTGAATAGAACGATATCTAGTAATGAGATTGAAGCAGTAATCAAAAACCTCCCAAAAAACAAGAGCCCAGGACCTGATGGATTCCCTGTGGAATTCTACCAAACTTTCAAAGAAGAAATAACATCAATTCAACTAAAGCTGTTTCAAAAAATTGAAGCAGAAGGAAAACTTCCACATTCTTTTTATGCAGCCAGAATTACCTGATCCCGAAACCAGGCAAAAACCCCACCAAAAAGGAGAATTTCTGACCAATATCACTGATCAATATGGATGCTAAGATTCTCAACAAGATCCTAGCAAACAGGATCCAGCAGCATATTAAAATGATTATCCACCATGACCAGGTGGGATACATCCCTGGGTTACAAGTTGGTTCAAATTCGCAAATCAATCAATGTGATAGAATAAATCAATAAGAGAAGAGAGAAGAACACCATGGTCCTCTCAATTGATGCAGAAAAAGCATTTGACAAAATACAGCATCCATTTCTGATTCAAACGCTTGCAAGTATAGGGATAGAGGGATCCTTCCTGAACTTCATAAAATATATCTATGAAAGACACACAGCAAATATCATCCTCAATGGGAAAAAGCTTGCAGCCTTCCCGTTGAGATCCAGAACACGACAAGGATGCCCACTCTCACCACTCTTGTTCAACATAGTATTAGAAGTCCTAGCAACGGCAATCAGACAACAAAGAGAAATGAAAGGTATCCAAATAGGCAAGGAAGAAGTCAAACTCTCTCTTTTCACAGATGACCTGATTCTTTATATGGAAAACCCAAAAGATTCCACTCCCAAACTACTAGAACTCATACAGCATCTCAGTAACATGGCAGGATACAAAGTCAATGTACAGAAATCATTAGCTTTCTTATACACTAACAATGAAAATACAGAAAGGGAAATGAGAGACACGATTCCATTTACTATAGCACCAAGAACTATAAGATACCGTGGAATAAACCTAACCAAAGAGGTAAAGGACCTGTACTTGAGGAACTATAGAACACTCATGAAAAAAATTGAAGAAGACACAAAAAGATGGAAGACCATTCCATGCTCTTGGATTGGAAGAATAAACATTGTTAAAATTTCTATACTGCCAAGAGCAATCTATACTTTTGATGGCCTTATGATCAAAATTCCACCGGTATTTTTCAAAGAGCTGGAGCAAATAATCCCAAAATTTGTATGGAATCAGAAGAGACCCGGAATTGATAAGGAAATGTTGAAAAACAAAAACCAAACTGGCGGCAGTTTGTGATCACCAAGACAGTGTGGTTCTGGCATAAAAACAGACACATTGACCAGTGGAACAGAGTGGAGTGCCCAGATATGGACCCTCAACTCTATGGTCATATAATCTTCGACAAAACAGGAAAAAATATACAATGGAAATTAGACAGGCTCTTCAATAAATGGTGCTGGGAAAACTCGACAGCGATATGTAGAAGAATGAAACTTGACCCTTCTCTTACACCTACACAACGATAAACTCGAAATGGATCAAAGACCTCAACGTGAGACAGGAATCAATCAGAATCCTAGAGGAGAACATCGGCAGTAACCTCTTTGATAGCAGCCACAGCAACTTCTTTCAAGACATGTCTCCAAAGGCAAAGGAAACAAAAGCAAAAATGAACGTTTGGGTCTTCATCAAGATCAAAAGCTTCTGCACAGCAAAGGACACAGTCAACAAAACAAAGAGGCAACCCACGGAATGGGAGAAGATATTTGCAAATGAGAGTACAGACAAAAGGTTGATATCCAGGATCTATAAAGAACTTCTCAAACTCAACACACACAAAATAGATAATCCAATCAAAAAATGGGAAGAGGATATGAACGGACACTTCTCCAATGAGGACATACAACTGGCTCTCAGACACATGAAAAAATGTTCATCATCACTAGCCATCAGGGAGATTCAAATTAAAATCACATTGAGATACCACCTGACACCAGTTAGAATGGCCAAAAATTAGCAAGACAGGAAATAACGTGTGTTGGAGAAGATGTGGAGAAAGGGGAACCCTCTTCCACTGTTGGTGGGAATGCAGGTTTGTGTAGCCACTTTGGAGAACAGTGTGGAGATTCCTGAAGAAATTAAGAATAGAGCTTCCCTATGACCCTGCAATTGCACTGCTGGGTATTTACCCCAAAGATACAGATGTAGTGAAAAGAAGGGCCATCTGTACCCCAATGTTTATTGCAGCAATGGCTACGGTCGCCAAACTGTGGAAAGAACCAAGATGCCCTTCAACGGATGAATGGATAAGGAAGATGTTGTCCATATACACAATGGAGTATTATGCCTCCATCAGAAAGGATGAATACCCAACTTTTGTAGCAACATGGACGGGACTGGAAGAGATTATGCTGAGCGAAGTAAGTCAAGCAGAGAGAGTCAAGTATCATATGGTCTCACTTATTTGTGGAGCATAACAAAGAACATGGAGGACATGGGGAGATGGAGAGGAGAGGGAATTGAGGGAAACTGGAAGGGGAGATGAACCATGAGAGACTATGGACTCTGAAAAACAACCAGAGGGTTTTGAAGGGGCGGTGGGGTGGGAGGTTGAGAAACAATTTAGTGGGTAATAGGGAGGGCTCGTACTGCATGGAGCACTGGGTGTGATGCCAAAACAATGAACACTGTTATTCTGTAAATAAACAAATAAAAAAAAAATTAAAAAAATGGGCAGAGGATATGAACGGGCACTTCTCCAATGAGGACATACAACTGGCTATCAGACACATGAAAAAATGCTCATCATCAGTAGCCATCAGGGAGATTCAAATTAAAACTGCATTGAGATACCACCTGATACCAGTTAGAATGGCCAAAATTAGCAAGACAGGAAACAACGTGTGTTGGAGAGGATGTGGAGAGAGGGGAACCCTCTTACACTGTTGGTGGGAATGCAGGTTTGTGTAGCCACTTTGGAGAACAGTGTGGAGATTCCTGAAGAAATTAAGAATAGAGCTTCCCTATTACCCTGCAATTGCACTGCTGGGTATTTACCCCAAAGATACAGATGTAGTGAAAAGAAGAGCCATCTGTACCCCAATGTTTATTGCAGAAATGGCCACGTTGGCCAAACTGTGGAAAGAACCAAGATGGCCTTCAAAGGATGAATGGATAAGGAAGATGTGGTCCATATACACAATGGAGTATTATGCCTCCATCAGAAAGGATGAATACCCAAATTTGTTGCAACATGGATGGAACTCGAAGAGATTATGCTGAGCGAAGTAAGTCAAGCAGAGAGAGTCAAGTATCATATGGTCTCACTTATTTGTGGAGCATAACAAATAACATGGAGGACATGGGGAGATGGAGAGGAGAGGGAGTTGAGGGAAACTGGAAGAGGAGATGAACCATGAGAGACTATGGACTCTGAAAAACAACCAGAAGGTTTTGAAGGGGCAGGGGGGTGAAGTTGAGGAACCAGATGGTGGGTAATTGGGAGGGTACGTACTGTATGGAGCACTGGATGTGGTGCAAAAACAATGAACACTGTTACACTGAAAAGAGGCAAATAAAAAAATAATAATTAAAAAATATAAACTTGTCATACTACATGTTGTACAGCCGAAAATAATGTAACATTTTAGTTCCACTATTCTCAAATAATTTTTGTTTTTTCTGTTTTTTTTATTTTATTATTTTCAGTGAGCCAAGATTCATTAATTATGCACTAAATCCAGCGCTCCATGCAATATGTGTCCTCCTTAATACCCACCACCAGGCTCACCTATCTTTCCATCCCCATCCCCTCCATAACCCTCAGATTGTTTCTCAGAATCCACTGTCTCTCATGCTTTGTCTCCCCCTCCAATTTGCCCCAATTTACCTTTCCTTTCCTTCTCCTAATGTCCTCCATTTAATCCTTATGCCCCATGAGTATGTGAAACCATATGATAATTGGCTTTCTCTGATTGACTTATTTCCCTCAGCATAATCTCCTCCAGTCCTGTCCTTGTTGATACAAAAGTTGGGCATTCATCTTTTCTAATGGGGGCATAATATTCCATTGTATATATGGGCCATATCTCCTTTATCCATTAATGTGTTAAAGGACATCATGTCTCTTTCCACAGTTTGGCAATTGTGGGCATTGCTGCTATGAACATTGGGGTAAAGATGGCCCTTCTTTTCACTACATCTATGTCTTTGGGGTAAATACCCACTAGAGCAATTGCAGTGTCTTAGGGTAGCTCTATTTTTAATTTCTTAAGGAATCTTCACACTGTTTTCCAAAATGGCTGCAACAAGTTTCATTCTCACCAATAATGTATGAGTGTGCTCCTTTCTCCACATCCTCTCCAACACTTGTTGCTTACCGTCTCATTAATTTTGACCACTCCAACTGGTGTAAGGTGGTATCTCAATGTGCTTTCAATTTGAATTTCCCTAATGGCTAATGATGATGAACATTTTTTTTAAAGATTTTATTTATTTATTTGACAGAAAGAAGATCACAAGTAGGCAGAGAGGCAGGCAGAGAGAGAGGAGGAAGCAGGCTCCCTGCGGAGCAGAGAGCCCGATGCGGGGCTCGATCCCAGGATCCCGAGATCATGACCTGAGCCGAAGGCAGCGGCTTAATCCACTGAGCCACCCAGGCGCCGCCAGATGATGAACATTTTTTAAGGTGTCTGTTGGCCATTTGTAAGTCTTCTTCAGACTTGTAAGTCTTACTTCAGTCTGTTCACGTCTTCTGCCTACATTATTATCTTTTTTGGGCGTTGAGTTTGAGGAGTTATTTACAGATCTTGGATATCAGCCCATTGTCTGTAGTGTCATTTGTGAATATCTTCTCCCATTCCGTGGGTTGCCTCTTTGTTTTGTTGACTGTTTCATTTGCTGTGCAGAAGCTTTTGATCTTGATGAAGTTCCAAAAGTTCATTTTGTTTTTGTTTCCTTTGCCTTTGAAGACATGTCTTGAAAAATGTTGCTGTGGCCGAAGTCGAAGAGGTAACTGCTTATGTTCTCCTCTAGTATTTTGATAGATTCCTGCTTCACATTGAGGTCTTTTATCCATTTTGGGTAAATATTTGTATATGGTGTAAGAGAATGCTCAACTTTCATTCTTCTATACTTAGCTGTCCAATTTTTCTAGCACCATTTATTAAAGAGAGTGTTTTTTCCATTGAATATTTTTTTTCCTGCTTTGTCAAATTTTATTTGACCATAGAGTTAAGGGTCCATATCTGGGCTCTCTGTTCCACTGGTCTATGTGTCTGTTTTCCTGCAAGTACCATGCTCTGTTGGTGATCAGAACTTGAATAAAGCTTGAAATCAGGCAACCTGATGCCCCCAATTTTGTTTTTCTTTTTCAGCATTTCCTTAGCAATTCAGGGTATTTTCTGGTTGCATACAAATTTTAGGATTGTTTGTCTGGCACTTTTAAAAATGTTGGTGGAATTTTGATCTGGATGGCATTGAAAGTACAGATTTCTCTGGGAAGCCTAGACATTTTAATAATGTTTATTCTTCCAATCTATGAGCATGGAATGCTTTTCAATCTTTTCGTGTCTTCATCAATTTCTTTCATAGTTGTTATGTAGTCCTTGAGTACAGATCCTTTACCTCTTTAGTTAGGTTTATTCCCAGGTATCTTATGGTTCTTGTAAGAACCATAGCTAGTAATTGGGATCGATTCTCTAATCTCCCTTTCTATATTTTCATTTTTACTGTATAAGAAAGCAACTGATTTCTGTGCATCGATTTTTGTATCCTGCCACATTACTGAATTGCTGTATGAGTTCTAGTAGTTTGAGGAGGAGTTTTTTGGGTTTTCCATATAAAGGATCATGTCATCTGCGAAGAGAGGGAGTTTGACTTCTTCATTGACAATTTGAATGTCTTTTGTTTCTTTTGTTGTCCGGTTGCTGTTGCTAGGACTTCTAGTACTATGTTGAACAACAGAGGTAAGAGTGGGCATCCTTGTCATGTTCCTGATCTTAGTAGAAAGGCTCTCAGCTTTTCCCCATTGAAAATGATATTCGCTGTGGGTTTTTCATAGATAGATTTTATGAAGTTGAGGAATGTTCCTTATGTCCCTATACGTTGAAGCATTTCAAACAGAAATTGATGCTGTATTATTCAAGATTTTTTTTTTTTTTGCATCAGTTGAGAGGACCATGTGGTTCTTTCTTCTCTTTTTGATTTGCTCTATAACACTCACTGATATGTGAACGTTGAACCATCCTTGCATCCCAGGGATAAATCCCACCTGGTCATGGTGGATAATCTTTTTAATGTAATGTTGGATCCTATTAGCTAGGATCTTGTTGAGAATCTTGACATCCATATTCATCAGGGACATTGGTCTGAAATTCTCCTTTTTGGTGGGTTCTTTGCCTGGTTTGGGGATCAGGATAATGCTGGCTTCATAGAAAGGGTCTGGAAGTTTTTCTTCTGTATATATTATTTGAAACAGCTTCAGGAGAGTGGTATTATATCTTCTTTGGAAGTTTGGTAGAATTCCCCAGGGAATCTGTCAGGTTCTGGGCTCTTGTTTTTTGGGAGATTTTTGATCACTGCTTCAATCTTGTTACTAGATATTGGTCTATTCACGTTGTCGACTTCTTCCATTTCAATCTTGGAAGTTTATAAGTTTCCGGGATGCATCCATTCCTTCTAGGTTCCTTAACTTACTGGTATATAGCTGTTGATCATAATTTCTTATGATTGATTATATGTCCTTGGTATTAGTCATGTTCTCTCGCCTTTCATTCATAATTTTATTAATTTGGGTCCTCTCTCTTTTCTTTTGGATTAGCTTGGCCAGTGGTTTATTGATCTTATTGATTCCTTCAAAGGATAAGCTTCTAGTGTCATTGATGTGTTCTACTGTAGATCTAGTTTCTGTCTCATTTATCTCTGCTCTCATCTTGATTATTTCCCTTGTTCTGCATGGGGTTGGCTTAATTTGTTGTTCATTTCCCATTTCTTTAAGGTGCAAAGACAGCTGGGGTATTCTGATTTTTTCAATTTTTTTGAGTGAGGCTTGGATGGTTATATATTTCTCCCTTAGGACCACCTTTGCCACATCCCATAGGTTTTGGACTGAAGTGTCTTCATTCTCACTGATTTCCATGAATCGTTTAAGTTCTTCTTTGATTAATGGTTGATCCAAACATTCTTGAGCAGGATGGTCTTTAGCTTCTAAGTGTTTGTATTCCTTCCAAACTTTTTCCTGTGGTTGATTTCCAGTTTCATAACACTGCGGTCCAAGAATATGCAGGGAATAATCTCATTATTTTGGTATCAGCTGAGTCCTTATTTGTGACCCGGTATGTGGTGTACTCTAAAGAAGTTCCATGTGTGCTTGAGAAGAATGAGTATTGTGTTGTTTTAGAGTGGAATGTTCTGTATCTATCTATGAGAGCCATCTATTCCAATGTGTCATTAAATGCTCTTGTTTCTTTCTTTTTTTTTTAATTTGTTTATTTACAGCATAACAGTGTTCATTGTTTTGGCATCACACCCAGTGCTCCATGCAGTACAAGCCCTCCCTATTACCCACCACCTGGTTTCTCAACCTCCCATCCCACCACCCCTTCAAAACACTCTGGTTGTTTTTCAGAGTCCATAGTCTCTCATGGTTCATCTCCCCTTCCAGTTTCCCTCAACTCCCTCTCCTCTCCATCTCCCCATGTCCTCCATGTTCTTTGTTATGCTCCACAAATAAGTGAGACCATATGATACTTGACTCTCTCTGCTTGACTTATTTCGCTCAGCATAATCTCTTCCAGTCCCGTCCATGTTGCTACAAAAGTTGGGAATTCGTCCTTTCTGATGGAGGCATAATACTCCATTGTGTATATGGACCACATCTTCCTTATCCATTCATCCGTTGAAGGGCATCTTGGTTCTTTCCACAGTTTGGCGACCGTGGCCATTGCTGCAATAAACATTGGGGTACAGATGGCCCTTCTTTTCACTACATCTGTATCCTTGGGGTAAATACCCAGCAGTGCAATTGCAGGGTCATAGGGAAGCTCTATTCTTAGTTTCTTCAGGAACATCCATACTGTTCTCCAAAGTGGCTGCACTAGCTTGCATTCCCACCAACAGTGGAAGAGGGTTCCCCTTTCTCCACATCCTCTCCAACACACGTTGTTTCCTGTCTTGCTAATTTTGGCCATTCTAACTGGTGTCAGGTGGTATCTCAATATGAATTTAATTTGAATCTGCCTGATGGCTAGTGATGATGAACATTTTTTTCATGTGTCTGATAGCCAGTTGTATGTCTTCTTTGGAGAAGTGTCTTTTCATATCTTCTGCCCATTTTTTGATATGATTTTCTGTTTTGTGTGTGTTGAGTTTGAGGAGTTCTTTATAGATCCTGGATATCAACCTTTTGTCTATACTGTGATTTGCGAATATCTTCTCCCATTCCGTAGGTTGCCTTTTTGTTTTGTTGAATGTTTCCTTTGCTGTGCAGAAGCTTTTGTTCTTGATGAAGTCCCAAAGTTCATTTTTGCTTTTGTTTCCTTGGCTATTGGAGACAAAACTTGAAAGAAGTTGCTGTGGCTGCTATTGAAGAGGTTACTGCCTATGATCTCCTCTAGGATTCTGATAGATTCCTGTCTCATGTTGAGGTCTTTGATCCATTTCGAGTTTATGTTTGTGTACGGTGTAAGAGAATGGTCGAGTTTCATTCTTCTACATATCGCTGTCGAGTTTTCCCAGCACGATTTATTGAAGAGACTGTCTTTTTCCATTATATATTTTTTCCTGTTTTGTCGAAGATTATTTGACCATAGAGTTGAGGGTCCATATCTGGGCTCTCCACTCTGTTCCACTGGTCAATGTGTCTGTTTTTTTTTTTTTTCTTTTTCCATTTTATTTATTTTTTCAGCGTAACAGTATTCATTCTTTTTGCACAACACCCAGTGCTCCATGCAAAATGTGCCCTCCCCATTACCCACCACCTGTTCCCCCAACATCCCTGCCCTGACCCTTCAAAACCCTCAGGTTGTTTTTCAGAGTCCATAGTCTCTTATGGTTCACCTCCCCTTCCAAATTTTTTTTTAAATAAACATATAATGTATTTTTATCCCCAGGGGTACAGGTCTGTGAATCGCCAGGTTTACACACTTCTCAGCACTCACGATAGCACTTACCCTCCCCAATGTCCATAGCCCCCTCCCCCTCTCCCAATCCCACCTCCCCCCAGCAACCCCCAGTTTGTTTTGTGAGATTAAGAGTCATTTATGGTTTGTCTCCCTCCCAATCCCATCTTGTTTCATTTATTCTTCTCCTATCTCCCTACCCCCCCATGTTGCTTCTCCATGTCCTCATATCAGGGAGATCATATGATAGTTGTCTTTCTCTGATTGACTTATTTCACTAAGCATGATACGCTCTAGTTCCATCCACGTCGTCGCAAATGGCATGATTTCATTTCTTTTGATGGCTGCATAGTATTCCATTGTGTATATATACCACCTCTTCTTTATCCATTCATCTGTTGATGGACATCTAGGTTCTTTCCATAGTTTGGCTATTGTAGACATTGCCGCAATAAATATTCAGGTACACGTGCCCCTTCGGATCACTATGTTTGTATCTTTAGGGTAAATACCCAGTAGTGCAATTGCTGGGTCATAGGGTAGTTCTATTTTCAACATTTTGAGGAACCTCCATGCTGTTTTCCAGAGTGGTTGCACCAGCTTGCAGTCCCACCAACAGTGGAGGAGGGTTCCCCTTTCTCCGCATCCTCGCCAGCATCTGTCATTTCCTGACTTGTTCATTTTAGCCATTCTGACTGCTGTGAGGTGATATCTCATTGTGGTTTTGATTTCTATTTCCCTGATGCCGAGTGATGTGGAGCACTTTTTCATGTGTCTGTTGGCCATCTGGATGTCTTCTTTGCAGAAATGTCTGTTCATGTCCTCTGCCCATTTCTTGATTGGATTGTTTGTTCTTTGGGTGTTGAGTTTGCTAAGTTCCTTATAGATTTTGGATACTAGCCCTTTAGCTGATATGTCGTTTGCAAATATCTTCTCCCATTTTGTCAGTTGTCTTTTGGTTTTGTTAACTGTTTCCTTTGCTGTGCAAAAGCTTTTGATCTTGATGAAATCCCAATAGTTCATTTTTGCCCTTGCTTCCCTTGCCTTTGCCGTTGTTCCTAGGAAGATGTTGCTATGGCTGAGGTCGAAGAGGTTGCTGCCTGCATTCTCCTCAAGGATTTTGATGGATTCCTTTCTCACATTGAGGTCCTTCATCCATTTGGAGTCTATTTTCGTGTGTGGTGTAAGGAAGTGGTCCAATTTCATTTTTCTGCATGTGGCTGTCCAATTTTCCCAGCACCATTTATTGAAGAGGCTGTCTCTTTTCCATTGGACATTCTTTCCTGCTTTGTCGAAGATTAGTTGACCATAGAGTTGAGGGTCGATTTCTGGGCTCTCTATTCTGTTCCACTGATCTATGTGTCTGTTTTTGTGCCAGTACCATGCTGTCTTGATGATGACAGCTTTGTAATAGAGCTTGACGTCTGGAATTGTGATGCCACCAACTTTGGCTTTCTTTTTCAATATTCTTTTGGCTATTCGAGGTCTTTTCTGGTTCCATATAAATTTTAGGATTATTTGTTCCATTTCTTTGAAAAAAATGGATGGTATTTTTTTTTAAAGATTTTATTTATTTATTTGACAGACAGAGATCACAAGGAGATAGAGAGGCAGGCAGAGAGAGGGAAGCAGGCTCCTTGCTGAGCAGAGAGCCCGATGCGGGACTCGATCCCAGGACCCTGAGATCATGACCTGAGCCGAAGGCAGCAGCTTAACCCACTGAGCCACCCAGGCGCCCTGGATGGTATTTTGATAGGGATTGCATTAAATATGTAGATTGCTTTAGGTAGCATAGACATTTTCACAATATTTATTCTTCCAATCCAGGAGCATGGAACATTTTTCCATTTTTTTTTTTTTTTTGTGTCTTCCTCAATTTCTTTCATGAGTACTTTATAATTTTCTACGTATAGATTCTTAGTCTCTTTGGTTAGGTTAATTCCTAGGTTTCTTATACTTTTGGGTACAATTGTAAATGGGATTGACTCCTTAATTTCTCTTTCTTCAGTCTTGTTATTGGTGTACAGAAATGCAACTGATTTCTGTGCATTGATTTTATATCCTGACACTTTACTGAATTCCTGTACAAGTTCTAGCAGTTTTGGAGTGGAGTCTTTCCACATATAGTATCATATCATCTGCGAAGAGTGATAGTTTGACTTCTTCTTTACCAATTTGGATGCCTTTAATTTCTTTTTGTTGTCTGATTGCTGAGGCTAGGACTTCTAGTACTATGTTGAATAGCAGTGGTGATAATGGACATCCCTGCCGTGTTCCTGACCTTAGCGGAAAAGCTTTCAGTTTTTCTCCATTGAGAATGATATTTGCGGTGGGCTTTTCATAGATGGCTTTGATAATATTGAGGTATGTGCCCTCTATCCCTACACTTTAAAGAGTTTTGATCAGGAAGGGATGCTGTACTTTGTCAAATGCTTTTTCAGCATCTATTGAGAGTATCATATGGTTCTTGTTCTTTCTTTTATTAATGTGTTCTATCACATTGATTGATTTGCGGATGTTGAACCAACCCTGCAGCCCTGGAATAAATCCCAATTGATCGTGGTGAATAATCCTTTTAATGTACTGTTGAATCCTATTGGCTAGTATTTTGGCGAGAATTTTTGCGTCTGTGTTCATCAAGGATATTGGTCTGTAGTTCTCTTTTTTGGTGGGATCCTTGTCTGGTTTGGGGATCAAGGTGATGCTGGCCTCATAAAATGAGTTTGGAAGTTTTCCTTCCGTTTCTATTTTTTGGAACAGTTTCAGGAGAATAGGAATGAGTTCTTCTTTAAATGTTTGGTAGAATTCCCCTGGGAAGACGTCTGGCCCGGGGCTTTTGTTTGTTTGGAGATTTTTGATGACTGTTTCAATCTCCTTACTGGTTATGGGCCTGTTCAGGTTTGTGATTTCTTCCTGGTTCAGTTGTGGTAGTTTATATGTCTCTAGGAATGCATCCATTTCTTCCAGATTGTCCAATTTGTTGGTGTAGAGTTGCTCATAGTATGTTCTTATAATTGTCTGTATTTCTTTGGTGTTAGTTGTGACCTCTCCTCTTTCATTCATGATTTTATTGATTTGGGTCCTTTCTCTTTTCTTTTTGATGAGTCTGGCCAGGGGTTTATCAATCTTATTGATTCTTTCAAAGAACCAGCTCCTAGTTTCATTGATTTTTTCTATTGTTTTTTTTTTTTTTGATTGTTTCTATTTCATTAATTTCTGCTCTGATCTTTATGATTTCTCTTCTCCTGCTGGGTTTAGGATTTCTTTCTTGTTCTTTCTCCAGCTCCTTTACGTGTAGGGTTAGGTTGTGTACTTGAGACCTTTCTTGTTTCTTGAGAAAGGCTTGTACCGCTATATATTTTCCTCTCAGGACTGCCTTTGCTGTGTCCCACAGATTTTGAACTATTGTGTTTTCATTATCATTTGTTTCCATGAATTTTTTCAGTTCTTCTTTAATTTCCTGGTTAACCCATTCATTCTTTAGAAGGATGCTCTTTAGTCTCCATGTATTTGGGTTCTTTCCAGCTTTCCTCTTGTGATTGAGTTCTAGCTTCAGAGCATTGTGGTCTGAAAATATGCAGGGAATAATGCCAATCTTTTGATACCGGTTGAGACCTGATTTGTGACCCAGGATGTGATCTATTCTGGAGAAGGTTCCATGTGCACTAGAGAAGAATGTGTGTTCTGTTGCTTTGGGATGAAATGTTCTGAATATATCTGTGATGTCCATCTGGTCCAGTGTGTCATTTAAGGCCTTTATTTCCTTGTTGATCTTTTGCTTGGATGATCTGTCCATTTCAGTGAGGGGAGTGTTCAAGTCCCCTACTATTATTGTATTATTATTGATGTGTTTCTTTGATTTTGTTATTAATTGGTTGATATAGTTGGCTGCTCCCACGTTAGGGGCATAGATATTTAAAATTGTTAGATCTTCTTGTTGGACAGACCCTTTGAGTAGGATATAGTGTCCTTCCTCATCTCTTATTATAGTCTTTGGCTTAAAATCTAATTGATCTGAAATAAGGATTGCCACCCCAGCTTTCTTCTGATGCCCATTAGCATGGTAAATTGTTTTCCACCCCCCTCACTTTAAATCTGGAGGTGTCTTCACATCTAAAATGAGTTTCTTGTAGGCAACATACTGATGTTTTTTTTTTTTTTTTTTTATCCCTTCTGATACCCTGTGTCTTTTGATTGGGGCATTTAGCCCATTAAAATTCAGGGTAACTATTGAGAGATATGAATTTAGTGCCATTATTAGCCTGTAAGGTGACTGTTACTGTATATTGTCTCTGTACCTTTCTGATCTACTACTTTTAGGCTCTCTTTTTGCTTAGAGGACCCCTTTCAATATTTCCTGTAGAGCTGGTTTGGTGTTTGCAAATTCTTTCAGCTTTTGTTTGTCCTGGAAGCTTTTGATCTCTCCTTCTATTTTCAATGATAGCCTAGCTGGATAGAGTATTCTTGGCTGCATGTTTTTCTCGTTGAGTGCTCTGAATATATCATGCCAGCTCTTTCTGGCCTGCCTGGTCTCTGTGGATAAGTCTGCCGCCAATCTAATATTTTTACCATTGTATGTTATAGACTTCTTTTCCCGGGCTGCTTTCAGGATTTTCTCTTTGTCACTAAGAGTTGTAAATTTTACTATTAGGTGACGGGGTGTGGACCTATTCTTGTTGACTTTGAGGGGGGTTCTCTGCATCTCCTGGATTTTGATGCTTGTTCCCTTTGCCATATTAGGGAAATTCACTCCAATGATTCTCTCCAATAGACCTTCTGCTCCCCTCTCTCTTTCTTCTTCTTCTGGAATCCCAATTATTCTAATGTTGTTTCGTCTTATGGTGTCACTTATCTCTCGAAATCTCCCCTCGTGGTCCAGTACCTGTTTGTCCTTCTTTTGCTCTGCTTCTTTATTCTCTGTCATTTGGTCTTCTGTATCACTAATTCTTTCTTCTGCCTCATTTATCCTAGCAGTGAGAGCCTCCATTTTTTATTGCACCTCATTAATAGCTTTTTTGATTTCAACTTGGTTAGATTTTAGTTCTTTAATTTCTCCAGAAAGGGCTTTTATATCTCCAGAGAGGGTTTCTCTAATATCTTCCATGCCTTTTTCGAGCCCGGCTAGAATGTTCAGAATCGTCATTCTGAACTCTTGATCTGACATATTACCAATGTCTGTGTTGATTAGGTCCCTAGCCTTTGGTACTGTCTCTTGTTCTTTTGTTTGTGGTGATTTTTTCCGCCTTGTCATTTTGTCCAGATAAGAGGATATGAAGGAGCAAATAAACTACTAAAAGGGTGGCAAAGACCCCAGAAAAATGCTCTGTAAACAAATCAGAAGAGACTCCTAATTGTCGGGGGGAGAAAGGGGATAAAAACAGGTTTTGAAAAAAAAAATAGGAAAAAAAAGAAAAAAAAAGGAAAAAAAAGAAAAAAAATTAAAAAATAAAACAAATAAAAAAATATAAAACAGAAAGAAAAAAATATATATATTTAGATGAACTAGTCAAAAAACGTTAAAAAAGAAAAGGGTAAAATTTTTAAAAAATTTAGCAGAAGAAGAAAAAAGAAAAAAAAATTGAAGTAGCCGCAAGACTAAAGAATCATGGGGAGAAAGCCATGAGTTCCGTGCTTTGCTTTCTCCTCCTCTGGAATTGCTCTGCTGTCTTAGGAATTGAACCTGCTTTTTCCTTGATAGATGAACTTCGTCCTGGCTGGATATTTTGTTGATCTTCTGGGGGAGGGGCCTGTTGTAGTGACTCTCAAGTGTCTTTGCCCGAGGCGGGATTGCCCCGCCCTTACCGGCGGCCGGACTAAGTAATCTGCTCGGGTTCGCTTTTGGGAGCTTCTGTTCCCTGCATGCTTTCCGTAGAGTTCCGGAGGACGGGAATGAAAATGGCGGCCTCGCAGTCTCCGGCCCGGAGGAGCCGAGAGCCTGGGGCCCCACTCCTCAGTGCGCCCCCAGAGGACAGCACCCAATCACTCCCGTATCCCCAGCCTCTTTCCACGCTCCGAGCTCACCCAGCCCGCGACCAGTTCAATGTAACCCCGAGCTAAGATTTCAGTCCTCGGCTCTGTCTCTGCAGCCGGCTTCTCCGTTCTAATACCTGTGAGCTCTCCGACACTCTGACACCCCCGATCCTTCTGTGACCCTGCGGGGCCTGGGGCCACGCAAACCCCACGTGGGCTTTACCCTGGTTTAGCCTCTGGAGCAATGTCCCTCAGTGGAACAACTTTTAAAAGTCCTGATTTTGTGCTCCGTTGCTCCACCGCTTGCAGGGAGCTGGCCCCTCCCCCCGCGGTCTATCTTCCCGTCGTTTTAGATTCACTTCTCCGCCAGTCCTACCTTTCAGAAAGTGGTTGATTTTCTGTTTCTAGAGTTGCTGTTCTTCTTCTCTTCACTCTCCCGTTGGATTTGTAGGGGTTTGCAATGTTTAGATAAGCTATGGAGCTGATCTCCTGCTACCTGATGTAGTCTCAGGCTGCTACTTCTCCCCCATCTTGACTCCTCCTCTCAATGTGTCTGTTTTTATGCCAGTACCACGCTGTCTTGGTGATCACAGCTTTGTAATAAAGCTTGAAATCGGGTAAGGTGATGCCGCCAGTTTTGCTTTGTTTTTCAACATTTTCTTAGCAATTTGGGGTCTCTTCTGATTCCATACAAATTTTAGGATTATTTGCTCCAGCTCTGTGAAAAACACTGGTGGAATTTTAATCGGAATGGCATTAAAAGTATAGATTGCTTTAGGCAGTATAGACATTTTAACAATGTTTTTCTTCCGATTCAAGAGCATGGAACGGTCTTCCATCTTTTTGTGTCTTCTTCAATTTCTTTCATGAGTGTTCTGTAGTTCCTCGAGTACAGGTCCTTTACCTCTTTGGTTAGGTTTATTCCCCGGTATCTTATGGTTCTTGGTGCTATAGTAAATGGAATCGATTCTCTAATTTCCCTTTATGTATTTTCATTGTTAGTGTATAAGAAAGCCACTGATTTCTGTACATTGCATTTGTATCTGCCAATTACTGAATTGCTGTATGAGTTCTAGTAGCTTGGGGGTGGAGTCTGTGGGGTTTTCCATATAAAGAATCATGTCATCTGCGAAGAGAGAGAGTTTGACTTCTTCCTTGCCAATTTGGATACCTTTAATTCCTCTTTGTTGTCTGATTGCCATTGCTAGGACTTCTAATACTATGTTGAACAAGAGTGGTGAGAGTGGGCTTCCTTGTCGTGTTCCCGATCTCAACGGGAAGGCTGCAAGCTTTTTCCCATTGAGGATGATATTTGCTGTGGGTCTTTCATAGATAGATTTTATGAAGTTCAGGAATGTTCCCTCTATCCCTATACTTGAAACGTTTGAATCAGGAACGGATGCTGGATTTTGTCAAATGCTTTTTCTGCATCATTTGAGAGGACCATGGTGTTCTTCTCTCTTCTCTTATTGATTTGTTCTATCACATTGATTGATTTGCGAATGTTGAACCAAACTTGCAACCCAGGGATGAATCCCACCTGGTCATGGTGGATAATCATTTTAATGTGCTGCTGGATCCTGTTTGCTAGGATCTTGTTGAGAATCTTTGCATCCATAGTCATCAGTGATATTGGTCTTAAATTCTCCTTTTTGATAGGGTCTTTGCCTGGTTTGGGGATCAGGGTAATGCTGGCTTCATAAAAAGCGTCTGGAAGTTTCCCTTCTGCTTCAATTTTTTGGAACAGCTTCAGGAGAATAGGTGTTATTTCTTCTTTGAACGTTTGGTAGAATTCCCCAGGGAATCCGTCCGGTCCTCGGCTCTTGTTTTTTCTGAGGTTTTTGATCACTGCTTCAATCTTGTTACTAGATATCGGTCTATTGAGGTTTTCCGTTTCTTCCTGGTTCAATATTGGGAGTTTGTAGTTTTCCAGGAATGCATCCATTTCATCTAGGTTGCTTAGCTTATTGGCATATAACTGTTGGTAATAATTTCTGATGATTGTTTCTATTTCCTTGGTGTTCGTTATGATCTCTCCCTTTTCATTCATAATTTTATTAATTTGGGCTTTCTCTCTTTTCTTTTGGATTAGTGTGGCCAATGGTTTATCGATCTTATTGATTCTTTCAAAAAACCACCTTCTCGTTTCTTTGATACGTTCTACTGTATCTCTCGTTTCTACCTCATTGATCTCTGCTCTAATCTTGATTAGTTCCCTTCTTGTATGTGGAGTTGGTTTGATTTGTTGTTGATTCTCCAGTTCTTTAAGGTGTAGAGACAGCTGGTGTATTCTGGATTTTTCAATGTTTTTGAGGGAGGCTTGGATGGCTATGTATTTCCCCCTTAGAACCCTTTGCTTTATCCCATAGGTTTTGGACTGAAGTGTCTTCATTCTCATTGGTTTCCCTGAATTGTTTAAGTTCTTCTTTGATCTCCTGGTTGATCCAAGCATTCTCAAGCAAGGTGGTCTTTAGCCTTCATGTGTTTGAGTTTCTTCTGAACTTTTCCTTGTGATTGAGTTCCAGTTTCAAAGCATTGTGATCTGAGAATATGCAGGGAATAATGTCAGTCTTTTGGTATCAATTGAGTCCTGCATTGTAACCCAGTATGTGGTCTATTCTGGAGAAGGTTACACGTACACTTAGAGAAATGAGTATTCTGTTGATTTAGGGTGGAATGTTCTGTATATATCTATGACGTCCATCTGGTCCAATGTGTCATTCAATGCTCTTATTTCTTTATTGATTTTCTGCTTCGATGATCTGTCTGTTACTGAGAGAGGCATATGAAGATCTCCTACTATTATTGTATTCATATCAATATGACTCTTTATCTTGATTAATAATTTTCTTATGTAATTGGATGCTTTCATATAGGGGCGCAGATATTTACAATTGTTAGATCATCTTGGTGGATACTCCCTTTAAGAATTATGTACTGTCACAGGGTATTTACTCTAAAGATCCAAACATAGTGATCCAAAGTGGCACGTGTATCCGAATGTTTATAGCAGCAATGTCTACAATAGCCAAACTATGGAAAGAACCTAGATTTCCATCAACAGATGAATGGATAAAGCATATGTGGTATATATACACAATGGAATACAATGCAGTGATCAAAAGAAATGAAATCTTGCCATTTGCAACGACGTGCATGGAACTAGAGGGTATCATGCTTAGTGAAATAAGTTATTTGGATAAAGACAACTATCATATGATCTCCCTGATATGAGGACATGGAGATGCAACATGGGGGGTTAGGGGGGTAGGAGAAGAATAAAGGAAACAGGATGGAATTGGGAGGGAGACAAACCATAAATGACTCTTAATCTCACAAAACAAATGGGGTTGCTGGGGGGTGGTGTGGTTGGGAGAGGGGGAGGGGGTTATGGACATTGGGGAGGGTATGTGCTATCGTGAGTGCTGTGAAATGTGTAAACCTGGTGATTCACAGACCTGTACCCCTGGGGATAAAAATCCATTATATGTTTTTTTAAACAAAAAAAAAAAAAAAAAGAAAGGATGAATACCCAACTTTTGTAGCAACATTGACGAGAGTGGAAATGATTATGCTGAGTGAAATAAGTCAAGCAGAGAGAGTCAAGTATCATATGATTTCACTTAAGTGTGGAGCATAACAAATGACATGGAGGACATTGGGAGACGGAAAGGAGAAGGAAGTTGAGGGAAATTGGAAGGGGAGATGAGCCATAAGAGTCTATGGACTCTGAAAAACAACCTGAGGGTTATGAAGGGGCGGGGCTGGGAGGTTGGGGGAACCAGGGGGTGGGTAATAGGGAGGGCACGTATTGCATGGAGCACTGGGTGTTGTGCAAAAACAATGAATACTGTTACACTGAAAAAATAAATAAATAAATTAAAAAAATAAGAATTATGTCCTGTCCTTCTGTATCTCTGACTGCAGTCTTTAGTTTAAAATCTAATTTATCTGATATGAGAATCGCTACTCCGGCCTTCTTTTGAGGTCCATTGGCATGAATGATGCTTCTCCTTCCCTTCACTTTCAGTCTGGGTGCTAATTTATGTTCAAAATGGGTCTCTTGTAGACAACATATGGATGGGTCCTGTCATTTTATCTAATCTGCAACCCTGTGTCATTTTATGGGCGCATTTAGGCCATTCACATTGAGAGTGATTATTGAGAGATCGCGTTTTTATTGACATCGTGTTACCTTTGAAGTCTTTCTGTCTGTAGATTGTCTCTATGTTTCTGTTCAATGATATTTTTAAGATTTTTTCTCTTTTATAGGACCCCCCTTAATATTTCCTGCATTTTTGGCTTCGTGGTTGCATGGTCTTTTAAGCATTTCCAGTCTTGGAAACTCTTTATATCTCCATCCATTTTGAATTTCAGTGTTGCTGGATAAAGTATTCTTGGTTGCATGTTCTTCTCATTTAGAACTCTGAATATATTTTGCCAGTCCTTCCACGCTTGGCAGGTCTCTGGGGTCAGGTCTGAAATTATTTTAATGCTCCTTCCTCTGTATGTAAGGAGCTTCTTTGTCCTAGCTGCTTTTAAGAGGGTCTGTCTAGAATTGTAATTCTTCATTTTAACTATCAGGTATCGTGAGGACGTTCGATAATCTAAAATCTTGGGGGGAAAAATTTCTGCTCCTAGTACATGAACACTGTTTCCATTTGTGAGATTGGGAAAATTTTCATAGACAACTTCTTCCACTATATCTTCTACACTTCTTCCTTTTCCTCCCCTTCAGGGATTCCAATAATTCTGACGTTGGAACATTTCATGGCATCATTTATTTCCCTGATTCTGTTTTGATGGCTTCTTAGCTGTTTGTTCCAGGGTTCCTCCTGATCCTTTCTCTCTATCTGTTTGTCCTCCAGATCACTAATTCTATCTTCTGTCTCAGTTACCCTAGCTTTTATAGAATTTAGATTTGATTGGAACACATTTGGAGCATTTTGAACATCATCCCTGGTGGCTTTCAGTTCTGCCCTAATCAATTCTGTTTGGTCATCCATGGCTTTCTCCAACCTAGCTATTGCCTGGAGAATTGTTAGCCTTATTTCCCTTTCTGACATATTGTCTATGTCGATAGCCATTAGCTCTGTTGCAGAAGGTCCATCCTCTGTATTTTCTTCTGTTGGGCATTCCTCCTCCTAGTCATTTTGGTAAGAGATGACTGAACAGATGCACATGGATATATTGATTGTGGTGCAGTCAAGGTGCACCCTGGAACGCTTCTGTGCAATCAGAATTTCCCACCCAAATGAGAGAAAAAAGAAAAGAAAAAGAAATAGAGGAAAAATAGAAAAGAGAGAGAGAGACTGAGACAGGAGAAAAGGGAAGATAAAAGAGAAGGCTCAGCCCAAATGGGCTCTGAGTTAAGATTCATGAAGTATACAAACAAAAACAGTCAAACCAAAAGACTGATAAAAGTATATAAACAAACAAAAAAAAGGATATGACAAGAGAAAAATATATATATATAAGCAAAAAAAGGAAGAACCTCGTCAAAAAGAACCCCAAGTATAAGATTTATATACTATCAGGACAAACACAAATACACAGAAACACTGGTGGAAGGAAAAGATGGGAAAGTGCTTATAAATTCTCAGTGTGGGCGAGGAAGGTTATTTTGATTCTACCTGGATGTATCTTGGTGTCTTTGTTAAGGGACTCAGTTTTCCTAAGATACAGGGGGATTAAAAATTGGTTTACCTATAGGGGTAACATTGACTGGGGAAAGGGGATTACCTTGAAGTTTAACTCTATATGTATAGTAGAAAATAAAAATTAAAAAAGAATAAACTAGACTAAAATAAAGTAAATTTAAAAAAAAAGTAAAATTTAAAAAAAAAATTTTTACATTTTTAAAAATAGAAAAGCAAAAGAAAACACCGGTGTATGTATCAAAAAGTTCAGGTTAGAAGGTTATTAAGGAATTTGATGTACTGGACATCTCACTGTGATGGTAAATAGGTTAAAAAATTATCTATATGTGTAAAAAAAAAGGAGTTAAAAATAAAAGTTGTATTTATGAAGTAGTGGTGGTTGTTCTCTTGTCATCTTCTTTTTTTTTTTCTTCCTTCCTGGTTGGTTTTCTTGGGGAGGGGTCTGCCACGTGTGTTTTCTGTCAACGATGTTCCCTGAGTTAGGTCCTCCCGCCCCCCTCAATGGGGCTGGCTCTTAGGAAACCTTTTTTTTTTTTTAGGCTTGTTCTCCGGAGGTTTTTATGTTTGTTCATCTGTTTTCTCTCGCCTTCACAGCTTTTGATCCTTTTTGGAAGTTTAGAGGAGAGCAAACTGCACCCAGACCTCCCTCTCAGAGAGAAGCCTCAGAATGCTCTGCAGAGCTGCTGGTAGAGTAGGTTCTGACTCACGGTCCCTGGGGATGCAGGATCTCCTCCTTGTACCCAATTACCACGGCAGTGGCGGCTGTCTGGGCAGCCCCAGAACACCAGAGAGGTTCCAAGCAGCGATTACACACTGAGATTTTCCCGCTGGCCTGCACTGGGAATGCTTGGTGCTTCTGGGTGCCAGAGCCCCCAGCTAGCACCTGTGAGCTCCTCTCCCAGGGGAGGGTCTGGGACACGCGCATTTCAGGGATGCCATCTGGGGAGGCACCCAGCCCCTTACAGGAGCCTGACCCCACACGTTCTCGGGTGCGCTGGTGGCTCAGGCACACCAGCGGCGCAGGGACCGAGACTTGCTTTCTCTGCCACACTCTCTCTGGCTCAGCGCCAGGGGAGGCTGTCCTGAGCCCGGGGACTTAAGCCCCTCTCCCTAACTGCCCCAATTCCCACAATTTTGCCTGCGATGCTTTGCTCTTTTTTTTTTTTTTTTTTTTGAGTGCTTTCTACTAGACTCCAAGCTATTTCTGGTCCCAAGATGCAGGACACTCTCGTATTGGGGTATTACTTTCCAATCGGTTGCCTCTGGTGGCTCCCTCCCCCTTTTGTTTATCTTCCAATATCAGCCAATGTTCCCACTCTGCTTTACCTGCCCACTGGCATCTTCTGCTCCTGTAGAGATCCAGACATGTATAATTCTGACCTCAGGCTGATTTCTTGGGTGATCAAAGTTCTTTGGTAGGTGATCAGCTCACTTTAGGGTACAGGTTGAAATGGTGCCTCCTCCTATTCCCTGCCATCTTGACTCAACTATTTGTTATTTTTTATTGTAGTATAAGATCTTTTTTGAATAAATTAAGGACTGAATATTTGATGATCTTCCTCTTCTTGTTTGTATATTAAGCTAAATACTTTAAATATGAGCTCTAATACCACCTTATGCTGGAAAGCTTCCCTAAGACCTCCTTGTTAAGGTTAATATTTTTCCCATAATACCTTCTACCACAATGTACTAATGATTTTGGAGAAGTAATGGCCACAGGATATCTTCAGGTTTAGAACCTAAGAACAATATTGCCCTAGTTAAACACAGGCCATAAACAATGAATCTTGGAATACTTCATCAAAAACTAATGATGAATTTTATGGTTACTTACATAACACAATACATTTTTTTTTTTAAAACCAGACCAGTAACTGAATTGTGGAAGTATTGATCAGCCATGGTAACTAGCGCATGATTTCCAAGCTTTGTCACACTGCCACCATGCTGCAAGGACAAATTTTAAAATAATCAAAATTCTGATCCTTTATGTTTTATTCTTAAGTAAGTTCAAATTTATGGAAGGTTAGTATGAATAATAATAGTACAATTAACACTCCTATCACCTTTTGCCTAGATTCTCCTATAAGTTTATACTCCATTTGGTTTATCACCTCTCTCTCCATCTCTCTTTCATCAGTTGTACACCTTATGATCTTTGTTTCTAAATATTTTATCACTTACTTCTTAATAATATGAATATTGAGAAAAATACAACATGAATACAATACAATTGTACAAGCACTTTGAATGCAGAAGTGTAAAAAGGAAGAACTTTCCAGTACAGGGACATAATGCTTTCAAAAGTGACAAAGAGATGATGACACATTATGTTATAAGAATCTGAAGAAAAATATTGCCAAAAGTCCTAAAGTTTTGATTTGTAGAGTGAAGGGGGAAAAACACATTAGTACAAATATTCCCTACTTCATAGTTTCCTGTAGGA
The DNA here is from genome assembly GCF_922984935.1 of Meles meles. Taxonomy (NCBI): domain Eukaryota; kingdom Metazoa; phylum Chordata; class Mammalia; order Carnivora; family Mustelidae; genus Meles; species Meles meles. The sequence continues at coordinate 92,953 of NW_025721191.1, forward strand.
CAGATCCCACATTCAACAATATTTTTAGGGCCCTTGTTACATCCTTATTCCTAAGACTATAAATTAAAGGATTTAGAACAGGAGTGAGTATAGTGTAAAAGACAGATACAATCATGTCCTTCTTTGGGGTGTGATAGGAGGTGGGAAGCATGTAGGTATAGACAGCAGCACCATAGAAGAGGATGACTACCATCATGTGGGAAGAACAAGTGGCAAAGGCCTTCTTCCATCCCTCTGCTGAGTTCATCCTCAGCAGATGGTGATGAGGATGAAAGAATAGGAGCTTGAAATGATTGTCACAGGGATGAGGAGCATGAGAACACAGCACAGGTACATGAGGGTCTCATAGAGGGAAGTGTCTGAGCAGGAAAGCTTCATTACAGCAGGGACCTCACAGAAGAAATGATGGATCTCCCGGGATCTACAGAAGGGGAAGGTCATGCTGACGGGTGTGAGCATAAATCCATCCACAGATCCTAGAAACCAGGAAGAAGACACCAAGAGGAGACACACCCTATAGTTCATGAGGATAGGATAACGGAGTGGATGGCAGATGGCCACATAGCGGTCATAGGCCATGGCAGCTAGAAGGAAAAATTCTGAACCTCCTAGTGTCAGATAGAGAAACATCTGCAACCCACATTCAGGGGCTGAGATCTTATTCACTCCTGTGACCTGGTCCATGAGCATCTTGGGCACAGTGACAGAAATGTACATCACATCCATGAGAGACAATTGGGTGATAAAAAAGTACATGGGGTTATGAAGGTGAACATCACAGTGTATCAGAAGGATCAGGATGGTGTTTCCAGACAAGGCCATCAGGAAAACTACAAAAATCACCACACAAAGGAGATCTGGGTACTTGGATTGAATGAAGAGTCCCACTAGGTCAAAATCTGATCGTCCAGTATAGTTGGCCACCCAAGTTGTATTCTCCATTGGATCACCTAGAAGAACTATGGAGTTGACAGATCACTCATGGGATATGACCACCCAAAATAACTGTGTGTGTGTGTGTGTGTGTGTGTGTATGCACATATGCACGTGAACACGTGTGCATGTTTACACATAGCAACCTGGGTGCCAATAAGGGAAAGTTCCAAGGACCTGTAAATTTTTAGATTATAAATTACCTATAATTGACCAAATTTATTAGAAATCTAAGAATTCACAACTATGGTTCAAAGATATCAATACTTAGTCATTCCACCTCTGGGTATACATTTTCCCCCAAGGAAAGCAAAAGAGTATATGCACCCTTACTTTTATTTTTTTTCAAATCTCCAGATGATATTCCTTTTTTAAGTTGTATTTAAATTCAAATTATTTAACATATGGTGTAATATTAATTTCAAGTGTAGAATACAGTGATTCAACATTTTCGTATAACAGCTGGTACTCATCATATATGCACTCTTCATCCCTATAATCTGTTTAACCCATCCCGTCAGCCACCTGCATTCTCATAACCACCAGTTTGTTCTCTATAGTTAAGAGCCTGTTTCTTGGTTTGTCTCTCTCTCTCTCTTCTTTTTTTCCCCCTTTACTCATTTGCTTTGTTCCTTAAATTCCACATATGACTGAAATCACACTATATTTCTCTTTCTCTGATTTATTTCACTTAACATAATACTCTCTAGCTCCATCCATGTCATTGCAAATGGCAAGATTTCATTCTTATGGCCTGAATAATATTTCATTGTGTATTTTTATTGTATATTTTTATATACACCCATATGTTTATTGCAATGTTATTTACAATAGACAAGATATGGAAACAACATCAGTGGATAAGGAAGGAATGGTGTGTAAATATTATTATATATTATATTATATATTATATTATACCATTATATATTATATTATATATATATATATAATATTATACCATTATCATAGTGGATTGAGATTCTTCCCCTTTTTACAACACAGTTGGACCCACAAGTGTATTATAAGTGAAATAAGTCAAACTGAGAAAGACAAATATTACATAATTTCACTCATATGTGGAATCTAAAAATATAAATTAATAAGGAAAAAACAGTATGAGTCCTAGAAATATAGAGAAGAAACTGATGGTTACCAGAAGAGAGAAGTGTGGGGTGATGGACACGATGGTCAAGAGGGAACGGGACATACAATCTTCCAGTTATGGAGTGAATAAGTCACAGGAATAAAAAACACAGCATTAAGGATTATAGTCAAAGGTATCATAATAGTCTGTATGGTGACAGCTGTAACCTACACTTGTAAACATAGCATAACATATAATTTGTTAAATCACAATGTTGTATACCTGAAATTACTATAATATTGTCTGTGAAGTTAATATTGGTAACTTACAGTAAGGTTGCCAGAGTTCAAGATCATGAGATTTCCTGATGATGATTAGTTGTTTATCAATTAGTATGGAAATTTTTGGAATAACTGCCATAGAAAAACACAAAAAGTGAATTATGGAAAAAATAAAATCTCCTATTTATAGAATTTTTTATTATGGAAATCAAAATTGAATCAACTTTTCAGGTTTAAAGATCCAATTGGATCTTAAAAACTCTTAGGTATATATTCTGTATGAGAAGTATTTAGAAAGTAACTGAAACATAACTTAGGGAATATTTATACCAAAAATGTGAACCCTCACTTTCTGTACAAGCCAGGGTGTGATGCTCTGTGGTTGTGCATCGTGTTCCATGTATCCACAGGAGTAAATCAGGGTCCTCACCAATGACCAACCTCTTAGATATTCTAGGGACATCAATTTAGGAGCCCACATTTTGGGGCGGGATTGTGACTATGGGTCCAGAGTATCCTGTACCCACAGTCCCTTTGTCAACTTTACATAAAAATAGGATAATAATGTTAGATCTCAAATATGTTCAGGATTAAATTATGTAACATACTGAAAGTGCTTAGAACATTACAAGATACAGATGAATAAGTACATATATTGTTAATTTAAAGAGTTAATATCTATATCTATGGTGATTATCATGCAAAATCTAGGTAAGAGATGGCAGTTATGATTTGTGTTTTATGATATAAGATGAATTATTTCAGTTAGCCAGTTTTAGTATCTATATAAGATTTGTATTTCTCAATTTCTGTAGTCCCAGACTAATATATATTATATTTATATATGATATATTTATTATTTTTACTCTGGTTAAGCAGATCTTTATGGAAAATCTTAGTACTATCTAGTATGCACTTCTCCAACTTTATCTACTTAAATGTCCTGCTATTTGTTCTAAAATTCAGGTAGAAGAATTCATATTTACAAGATCTTTGTCATTTACAAGACAAGCTTTAGTTGCTTTTACAAGCATAATCTACTTTTTGGTCTAGAGTAACCAGTTTTCATCAAAACTGAGATGTAGAGAGCAAAACTGAATAATGTTGAGTTTGTCTCTGACTATAATACAACTCCCTATACAATACCAAATCTGGCTACTCAAAACCTCAAAACCTATATCTGTGTTAAATGCTGAGGACAAAAGAAAAAAAATAAGTTGGTTACACTGAAGGAGCTCACAGTCCCTCTATTTAGGCTAAAGTATTGTGTGTGTTTGTGTGTGTGTGTGTGTGTGTGTGTGTATTTACAGTAGAATTTTAAAATGGTTCAAAATAAATAAGAAAAAACAATGGAAATAAAATATATCTGTCTATTTTGAAAAAAATCAGTAATAACCTCTTTTATATTTTTCTCTTCAAGAGATCAAACCTTCCCAACTTCCCAACTACGGACATGTTAAATGTTAAATTTTTAAATTCCTTACCAACAAAAATAAATAATAAACAAATATTCGCTCTTCTCTCTAGGAATAGTTTAGGAGTGGATATGATACAGGGTATTTCAGTAATAAATTCTGACTTTCAAAACATTATATACTCCTCTAATGATTACAAAGACTAATCATAATATTCAGCTTATTAGCAGTCCCAGGTTCTGGGTTCCAAAGCAGTAGAAAGCACTGAAAATATATCTGATGCATAATATAAATACTCAAAAAAAAAAAAACCCTGCTACATGTTGCATTAAAAAATACAAACTTTTTCTCATTTTCCACTCCCACTAGGCAGATGAAAGCTGACCTCCACGCAATATTTTAAAACAGCCCAGTAAAAATGAGACCTACCTGATTTCTGAGTCAATTTTTGAAATCAAATGAAGCAAATCTCTGTTGTACTTTGGTTAGTGGGAGTCACTGTGATCAAGCCACACTGAACAGTCTTCCTGGCACACCAGACAGACAATGGAATAGTGTCTGTACCACACAAGATAACAGGCCACTCCATTCATTCTTATTCTTATTTTCTGTATTCAATTGTTTGTGTTTAATGTAAATAAAATAGTGCATATTTAAATTGGGGAATTATTAATAGTGGTGGTTGGGGCACCTGGATGGCTCAGTGAAAGTCATGTGACCCTTTATTTTGTGATTGTGAGTTTGAACCCCATGTTGAGTATAGAGTTTACTAAAATATATAAATATATACATTTTAGTTTAAATTTAAAATAAATTTAAATACATATTTTTAATTTTTATCCTGTCACCTTGTTTTTTGTTTTTTATTTTTATTTTTTTTAGATGTATTTATTTGTGAGAGAGAGAGCACAAGCAGGGGTGGAGGCAGAGGGAAAGAGAGAAGCAGACTCCCCACAGAGCAAGGAGCCAATGTGGGACTCAATCCCAGGACCCTGAGATCATGACCTGAGCTGAAGGCAGACACTTAACCAAGTGAGCCACCCAGACATCCTGTTTGTTTGTTTTTCAATTGTGGTGATAGAATATCAAATCTTGGGGCACCTGGGTGGCTCAGTGGGTTAAAGCCTCTGCCTTTGGCTCAGGTCATGATCCTGGGGTACTGGAATCAAGCCCCACATCCAGCTTTCTGCTCAGCGAGGAGCCTGATTCCCCCTCTCTCTGTTGGCCTGCCTCTCTGCCTACTTGTGATCTCTCTCTGTCAAAAAAATAAATAAAATCTTAAAAAAAGAATATCAAATCTTTACTTGAAGTTGACAAAAACCCAGAAATTGTTCTATATCATTCTGTATTTTACCTTCCCCATGAGTAAATGAAGTATTTAATCATATTTATACCTTTTACAAATAAAACAATTCAAATTCCCAATATAGACATTTTAACGTAAGATTAATATAAAAGAAAATTCTTTCAAAAAATTATCAGGGTAACTGTGTAGCATCACACAATTTACCTGAGGGAGAATTTGTGTCTCAATCCCAATCAGGTGATAGAACCCAGAGCCTATAATGCTGCCGTAGCTTTATAGAACCCTATCTTCCCTTCACAGTCTACAATTTGGGCACACCCACCACTGTCAGTTTCATATAAGAAATAAATATATTTGAGACATCTGTTTCAGTTCTCTACCAGAAATAATGCCCACTCAAAGTAAAATCAGTTTCATTACTTCTGTGAAATTTCAGCCTCGATATAACAAACATATCATTCCAAATATGGCAGGCAAGCATATTCTTTTATCCATACATAAATGGAAGCCAACAAGCTATTTCCTGGCAGAAAGTTATTGCTACCTGATTCAATCAAAAAAGAGCAATTAAGAGCAATTTAGAGTACACTTATCTTCATTATCACAAAGAAATGTCTAGAATTATTGAATCATTATATCATACGACTTAACCTATTGTAACACTGTATGTTAATTATGCTTGAAGTTTTAAAAACACATTTGCTTTTCTTCATAGAAATAGATGATAGGGAATAACTGAGAAACATGGTCAAGGACTAACAGCATGTATCAGAAGGAGAACAAGTCAAAAACCTTAATTACGCTTTTGCTCCTGCATTTCTTTCTATATGATTGACCTCAGCATCTGAAGATGGTGCAACCCTTACCCATCTGGGTAATAGTGTGTGGCCGTGGTTAAATAACTTTGTACACAAAGATAAACAGGAGAGTGACATCATCCTGGTTTGTCCATGCCCATTATGGGAGTTGATGAGGTTTATTATTGATAAATTCCTTCTGGGACTTTGAAGAAGAGTGCAATTAAGGGACCCAGCAACAACAACAACAACAACAACAACAACAAAGACAATATGTCTCCCTGTTGTGCTGCTCTGGTTCTCTCCTCATGTCTTTTTAAAATCTTTTCTTATTATTTTTAAATATGTTATTTTACTTATTAGACAGAGAGGAAGTGCACAAGCAGGGGGAATGGCAGGCTCCCCAGTGATCAAGGATCCCAATGAAGGACTTGATCCTAAGACCCTTGGATCATGACCTGAGCTGAAGGCAGACACTTAAAGAACTGAGCCACCCAGGCATCCCAATCTTTCCTTATTAATAAACTGGCAATCTTAGAAATATTAACAGTAATCTCCTATTTCACTATTACCAATAAAATCTTATCTGTGAAATAGATACCAGATTATAAGTGGCCTTAGTATTTTTACACTATAGAACATTTTCTTTACATACTTGTTATCTATTCTCATTTAATTTTTAAAAAATATTGTGTGAGGTAATGATATAATTCTCTTCACTTTCTCTTATCTGAAAAATAGGAGAGTTGTATCTGGAACTCATAGACCAATTGATATATCAAGGACAGCACCACTAATTAGTACTATAGTTGAGAATAATATCAAAAGGGTCACTTTACTTCAATGTCTCAATCACTCTTTATTAGAGTATTGATTTTACTCTTTTTTCTGTAATTCCATTGTAATCAGTGTTGCTTTAATGTTGCATTTTTGGGTAATTGTTTTATAATTTCTTTTTTTAAATTTTATTTTCTTCAGTGTTCCAAAATTCACTGTTTATGCACCACACCCTGTGCTTCATGCAATATGTACCCTCCTTAATAATTTCAATGTTGATATGCTAGTAATAGAAAAATAAAGGGCGCCTGGGTAGCTCAGTCTTTAAGTGTCTGCCTTTGGCTCAGGTCATGATCCTATGGTCCTGATATCAAACCCCATGTTGGGCTCTCTGCTAAGCAGGGAGCCTGATTATCCCTATCCCACTTAACTTGCTTGTATTCCCTCTCTTGCTCTATCAAATTTAAAAAAAATGTTTAAAAAAGAAAAATATAAAAACACGAACGATTAAAAATAAAATTTAATCAATATATTGCATACCTGAAATTAATATAACATTGTATGTCAGTTATATTTCAATAATACAAACTAGTATTTTAAAAATTTTAAAATCAACCATAATGTAATCTCTCAGACAAATATTATGCAGTAAAACTTATTTTTTGCTTTTTTTGTTATGTTCAGTTAGCCACCATATTAGTTTTTGATGTAGTTTTGATGTAGTGTTCAACGATTCATTAGTTGCATATAAAACCCACTGTTCATTACAACACAGGCCCTTCTTAATACCCATGACCTAGATACCCCATCCTCCTACCCCCCTCCCTTCTGTAACCTTCAGTTTGTTTCCTGGAGTCCATAGTCTCTCATAGTTGGTCTCCCTTTATGATTTCTTCCCCTTCAGTTTTCCCTCCTTTCCCTATGGTCCTACATGCTATTCCTTATGTTCCACATATGAGTGAAACAATATGATAATTGTCCTTCTCTACTGAATTTACTTCACATACCGTAACACTCTACAGTTCCATCCATGTCAATGCAAATGACAGGCATTCATCCTTTTTGGTGGCTGAGTAATATTCCAATATCGATATGTGCCTCATCTTCTTTATCCATTCATCAGTTGAAGGATATCTTGGCTCCTTCCACAGCTTGGCTATTGTGGATATTACTGCTATGAACATCAGGGTGCATGTGCTCCTTCTTTTCACTATATCTGTATCCTTGGGGTAAGTACCTAGTAGTGCAATTGCTGATTCACAGGGTAGCTCTATTTTTAATGCCTTGAAGAACCTCCATCCTCTTGCCTAGAATGGCTGTACCAACTTGCATTCCAACAACAGTGTAAGAGGGTTCCCCTTTCTCCACATGCTCTCTGACATTTGTTGTTTCTTGTTTTGTTAATTTTTTTTTTGATGGGCAGAATGGATTTTATTTTTTTTAATTTCATTTTTTCAGTTTTCAAAGATTCATTGCTTATACACCACACCCAGTGTTTCATGCAGTATGTGCCGCCTTAATATCCACCACCAGGCTTCACCGACACACCCATAACTTTCCCTTCAAAAACCCTGTTAGTTTCTCAGAGTCCACAGGTTCTCATAGTTCATCTCCCCCTCCAATTTTCCCCAATTCACTTTTCCTTTCCTCCTCCATGTCCTCCATGTTATTCCTTATGCTCCACAAGTAAGTGAAGCCATAATGATAACTGACTCTCTCTGCTTGACTTATTTCTCTCAGCATAATCTCCTTCAGTCCCATCCATGTTGATACAAAAGTTGGGTATTCATCCTTTCTGATGGAGGTGTAATATTCCATTGTATATTTGGACCATATCTTCCTTATCTATTAATCCGTTGAAGGGCATCTTGGCTCTTTCCACAGTTTGGCAATTGTGGTCATTGATGCTATGAACATTGGGGTACAGATGGCCCTGGTTTTCACTATACCTATATCTTTGGGGTAATTGTAGTACAATTGCAGGGTCATAAGGGTCATAAGGGTCATAAGGAAGCTCTATTTTTAATTTCTTAAGGAATCTCCATACTGTTTTCCAAAGTGGCTACACCAACTTGCACTCCCACCAACAGTGGAAGAGGGTTCCCCTTTCTCCACATCCTCTCCAACACACATTGTTTACTGTCTTGTTAATTTTTGCCATTCTAACTGGTGTAAGGTTGTATCTCATTGTGGTTCTGATTTGAATTTACCTGATGGCTAGTGATGTTGAACGTGTTTTCATGTGTTTTTAGCCATTTGCATGTCTTCTTTGGAGAAGTGTCCATTCATGTCTTCTGCCCATTTTTTTTTTTTGGAATGGATTATTTGTTTTTCGGGTGTTGGGTTTAAGAAGTTCTTTATAGATCTTGGATATCAGCCCTTTGTTTGTAATCTTATTTGCAAATACCTTCTCCCATTTCATGGGTTGCTTCTTAATTTTTGCTTTAAATTATAAATATTTGTTGCATACATACCAGGCAGTTGGGATAAAGCAGGGAACAAGATAAGAGCAATTCTTCTGAACTTTTTTCTATATATGTGTTCTGGAACTAAGTTGATTATTTTCTCATGGCATTTTTGTCCGTGACATCCTTTCTTCAATGACTTTTGTTTGTGAGGCCCATACTTGTGTACTGGAGCCTACTGTGTCCTCCTGGGTTGTAGCTGGCAGAAGACTCATCCTAGACCCCGTTGGCTTTTTTTCTCTAAACTGCTATTTTTTCTCAAATTATTTAACTCCTAGTCAGTATTTTTTTAAGTTTTTATTTAGATTTTAGTTAGCTAACAAAATGTAATATTAGTTTCAGTGAACAAAATAGTGATTCAGCTCTTCCATACCACACCTGGTCCTCATCACAAGTGCACTCTTAATCCGCATCACCCTTTAACCAAGACCTCTTACCTCCCTCCTTTGGGTAACTGTCAATTTTTTCTCTACAGTTAAGAGTCAGTTTCATGCTTTCTTTCTATATATTTGTCAGTCTACTCATTTGTTTTGTTTCTTAAATGCCACATATGACTAAAATCATGTGTTTGTCTTTCTCTCACTGACTTATTTCACTTAGCATCATACTCTCTAGCTCTAGTCCTGTCATTGGAAATGGCAAGATTTCATTCCTTTTTATGGCTGATAAATGTTCCATTTGTGTATGTGTGTGTGTGTGTGTGTGCATGCGCACATGTGCATGCGTGTGCGTGCCACCTCTTCTGTATCCATTCATCAGTCAATGCACACTTGGCTCTTTCCATAATTTAGCTATTGTTCATAATGTTGTTATAAATATCAGGATGTGTGTATCCCTTCATATTATTTTTGGACTCTTTGTTTTAACACTTAATAGTGCAATTCCTGGATCATAAGGCAGTTTTATTTTTAAATTTTTGCAGTCTCCATATTGTCTTCCAAATTAGATACACCAGTTTGCATTCCCAAAAGCAGTGTAGAAAAGTTTCCCTTTCTCCACATCCTCACCAATGCCTGTTTTTTTCCTGTGTTATTGATTTCAGCTCTTCTAACAGGTGTGAAGTGACATCTCTTTATAGTTTTAATTTGTATTTCCCTGATGATGAGTGAAGTTGAGCATCTTTTCTTATGTCTGTGGTATGTGTGGATTTTTTCTTTGGGCAAATGTGTTCATGTCTTCTGCCCATTTTAAAATTGGATTTTTTGTTTTTTGGTTGTTGAGCTTTATAATATCTTTATTTTTTGGGGATACTAACTCTTATCAGATATACCATTTGGAAATATCTTTTCCCATTCCACAGGTTGCCTTTTAGTTTTGTTGACTTTTCCCTTCATTGTGGAGAAACTTTTTCCTTTAAGAAAATCTCAAGAGTTTATTTCTGTTTTTGTTTCCCTTGCCTTGGGAGACATACTGAGTTAGAATTTGAGTGCTGTTTTGGGGCGCCTGGGTGGGCTCAGTGGGTTAAAGCCTCTGCCTTTGGCTCATGTCATGATCTTAGGGTCCTGGGATTGAGCCCCGCATCGGGCTCTCTGCTCCACAGGGAGCCTGCTTCCTCCTCTCTCTCTGCCTGCCTCCCCGCCTGCTTGTGGTTTCTCTCTGTCAAATAAATAAAATATTTAAAGAAAAGAATTTGAGTGCTGTTTTTAAATTAGTATTATGTTATGTTAGTCACCATACACTACATTGTTAGCTTTTGATGTAGTGTTCCATGATTCATTATTTGTATGTAACACCCAGTGCTTCATGCAATCCATGCCCTCCTTAATACCCATCACACAGCTACTCCATCCCCCTACCTCCCTCTCTTCTAAAACCTTCAGTTTGTTTCCTGGAGTCCATAGTCTCTTGTGGTTCATCTCCCACTCCCCCTTCATTTTTGCCTTCCTTCTAATGTGCTCGATGCTATTCCTTATGTTCCACATAAGTGAAACCATATGATAATTGACTTTTTCTGCTTAACTTATTTCACTTTGCATAATCTCTTCCAGTCCCAAACATGTTGACACAAAAGTTGGGTATTTATCCTTTCTGATGGCTGAGTAATATGCCATTGTGTATATTGACCACATCTTCTTTATACAGTCATCTGTTGAAGGGCATATTGCCCTTTTCCACATTTTGGTTATTGTGGACATTGCTACAAGGAACATTGGAGTACATATGGCCCTTCTTTTCACTACATCTGTATCTTTGGGGTAAATTCCCAGTAGGGCAATTGCTGGTTCATAGGGTAGTTTTATTATTAATTTTTGGATAACCCTCCACAGGGTTTTCCAAAGTGGCTGCATAACTTAAATTCCCACTAACAGTGTAAGAGGGTTCCCCTTTCTCCACAACTTTTCCAACATTTGTTGTCTCTTGCCTTATCAATTTCTGCAATTCACACTAGTGTAAGGTGTATTTCAATGTGGTTTTGATTTGAATTTCCCTGATGACTATTGATGATGAACAATTTTTCGTGTGTCTATTATCCATTTGCATGTCTTCTTTGGAGAAGTTTCTGCTCATGTTGTCTGCTCATTTTTTGACTTATTTGTTTTTTGGGTGTTGAGTTTGAGAAGTTCTTTAAAGATCTTGGATATCAGCACTTTGTCTGTAGTTCATTTGCATTCTGTGGGTTACCTCTTTGTTTTGTTGACCATTTACATCCCAAAAGTTCATTTTAATTTTTGTTTCCCTTACCTTTGGAGACATGTCTTGAAAGAAGTTGCTATGGATGATATCAAAGAGGTTACTGCCTATATTCTCCTCCAGGATTTTGATGGATTCCTGTGTCACATTGAAATTTTTCATCCATTTTGAGTTTACCTTGTGTATGGTGTAAGAGAATGGTGGAGTTTCTTTTTTATATAGCTGTCCAATTTTCCCAGCGTCAAGTATTGAAGAGACTGTATTTTTTCCATTGTATATTTTTTCTTGCCTTGTTGAAGATTATTTGACCATAGAGTTTAAGGTCCTTATCTGGGCTCTCTATTCTGTTCCACTGATCTGTTTGTTTTTGTGCCAGTACAGTGCTGTCTTGGTGATCACAGTTCTGTAATATAGCTTGAAATCAGGCAATGTGATGCTCCCAGCTGTTTTTCTTTTTCAACAGTTTCTTGGCAATTCAGGGTCTTTTATGGCTCCATACAAATTTTAGGAATGTTTCTTCCATCAGTTTGAAGACTTCATTATGGCTGAGCTCAAACAGATTATTCCCTTCTAGGAGTTTTATACTTTCATGTCACATTTAGGTTTTCTTTTCATTTTGAATTTGATTTTGTATGTGGTGTAAGATAATGGTCCAGTTTCATTCTTTTGTATGTTATTGTCCAGTTTTTCCTACACTGTTTGTTGAAGATTCTGTCTTTTACCCATTGGATATTCTTTACTGCTTTGTTGAAAATTAGTTGACCATAGAGATGAGGGTCCATTTCTGAGTTTTCTATTCTGCTCTATCGATCTATGTTTCTCTTTTTGTGCCAGTTCCAGACTGTGTTGATGACTTTGAAATATAGTTTGATATTAGAATTGTGATGTATCCAGGTTTATCTTTTTTTTCTCCTTTAGGTAGAAGTGGTTTTTTAAATTTAAATTCAATTAAACAAGATATAGTATATTGCTATTTTAATATAATGTTCAATAATTCATTAGTTGACTATATCACCCAGTGCTCATCATATCACATGTCCTATTTAATGCTCATCTTCTTTTCAAGATTGTTTTGGCTATTCAGGGATTTTCATCTCCATACAAAATTTAAGATTGTTTCTTATAGTCCTGTGAAAAAATGGTGTTGTTATATTGACAGCTATTGCACTAAATGTGTAGATTACACTAAATATGTAGATTGCACTAAATGTATAGATTTCACTAAATGTGTACTATAGATTTTTTAAAAATTTTTTAATTTTTTAATAAACATATAATGTATTATTAGCCCCAGGGGTAAAGGTCTGTGAATCGCTAGGCTTACACTCTTCACAGCACTCACCATATCACATACCCTCCCCATTGTCCATAACCCCACCATTCTCTCCCTACTCCCCTACCCCAGGCACCCTCAGTTTGTTTTGTGACATTAAGAGTCCCTTATGTTTGTCTCCCTCCCTGTCCCATGTTGCTTCATTTATTCTTTTCCTACACTCCCCAAGCCCCACACATTGCATCTCCACTTCCTCATATCAGGGAGATCATATGATAGTTGTCTTTCTCTGATTGACTTATTTTGCTAAGCATAAAACCCTCTAGTTCCATCCACATTGTTGCAAATAGCAAGATTTCATTTCTTTTGATAGCTGTATAATATTCCATTGTATATATATACCACTTCATCTTTATCTATTCACCTGTGGATGGGCATCTAGGTTCTATCCATAGTTTGGCTATTGTGGACATTTCTCTATAAACATTTGGGCGCATGTGCCCCTTTGGATCACTACGTTTGTATCTTTGGGGTAAATACCCAGTCATGCAATTGCTGGGTCCTAAGGTAGCTCTATTTTCAACATTTTGAGGAACCTCCATGCTGTTTTCCAGAGTGGTTGCACCAGCTTGCATTCCCACCAACAGTGGAGGTGGGTTCCCCTTTCTCCGCATCCTCACCAGCATCTGTCATTTCCTGACTTGTTAATTTTAGCCATTCTGACTGGTGTGAGATGATATCTCATTGTGGTTTTGATTTGTATTTCCCTGATGCCGAGTGATGTGGAGCACTTTTTCATGTGTCTATTGGCCATTTGGATGTCTTCTTCGCAGAAATGTCAGTTCATGTCTTCTGCCCATTTCTTGATTGGATCGTTTGTTCTTTGGGTGTTGAGTTTGCTACGTTCCTTATAGATTTTAGACACTAGCCCTTTATCTGATATGTCATTTGCAAATATATTCTCCTATTCTTTCAGTTGTCTTTTGGTTTTGTTAACTGTTTCCTTTGCTGTGCAAAAGCTTTTGATCTTGATGAAATCCCAATAGTTCATTTTTGCCCTTGCATCCACTTGCCTTTGGCCAATTTGTTGATATGATTATCTGTTTTGTGTGTGTTGGGTTTGAGGAGTTCTTTAGAGATCCTGGACATCAACCTTTTGTCTGTACTGTCATTTGCAAATATCTTCTCCCATTCTGTGGGTTGCCTCTTTGTTTTGTTGATTGTTTCCTTTGCTGTGCAGAAGCTTTTGCTCTTGATGAAGTCCCAAAAGTTCATTTTTGCTTTTGTTTCCTTGGCCTTTGGAGACATATCTTGAAAGAAGTTGCTGTGGCTGATATTGAAGAGGTTCCTGCCTATGTTCTCCTCTAGGATTCTGATGGATTCCTGTCTCACGTTGAGGTCTTTTATCCATTTCGAGTATATCTTTGTGTATGATATAAGGGAATGGTCGAGTTTCATTCTTCTACATATAGCTGTCCAGTTTTCCCAGCACCATTTATTGAAGAGACTGTCTTTTTTCCACTGTATATTTTTTTCCTGTTTTGTCGAAGATTATTTGACCATAGAGTTGAGAGTCCATATCTGGGCTCTCCACTGTGTTCCACCGGTCTATGTGTCTGTTTTTATGCCAGTACCACACTGTCTTGGTGATCACAGCTTGAAATCGGTTAACGTGATGCTGCTAGTTTTGTTTTTGTTTTTCAACATTTCCTTAGCAATTCGGGGTTTCTTCTGATTCCATACAAATTTTAGGATTCTTTGCTCCAGCTCTTTGAAAAATACTGGTGGAATTTTGATCGGAATGGCATTAAAAGTATAGATTGCTCTAGGCAGTATAGACATTTTAACAATGTTTATTCTTCTGATCCAAGAGGATTATGCTCTATTTGCTGTTCTTTCTCTAGGTCTTGTGCTTTGGGATTTTTCTAAATTTTTGAGAGAGGTTTGGATGGCTATGTATTTCCCCTTATGACTGCCTTTGCAGTATTCAATAGGGTTTGGACTGATGAGTTTTCAATCTCATTGTTTTCCATTAATTGTTTAGGTTTTTCTTTAACTTCCTGGTTGACCCTTTCATTCTTTACCAGAATACACTGTAATTTCCAGGTGTTTGAATTCCTTCCAAATTTTCTTCTGACTGAGTTCCACATTCAAAGCATTGTGGTATGAAAATATGCAGGGAATAATTTCAATTATCTGGTATCAGTTGAGACCTGATTTGTGACCCAGTATGTGGTCTAGTCTGCAGACTGTTCTATGTGCACCTAAGAAGAATGTGTATTCTATTGTCTTCAGATGGAATGTTCTATATATGTCTGTGAAGTCTATCTGGCGCAATGTGTCCTTCAAAACTTTTGTTTCTTTGCTGCTTTTTTGCTTAGGTCATGTGTCCACTACTGAAAGTGGAGTGTTGAGATCACCTATTAATGCATTATTATCAAAATGATTATTTTTCTAGTATTTGGTTTATGCAGTTGGCTGCTTTCATGTTGGGGGCATAGATATTTACAATAGTTGGATTTTCTTGTTTAACAGATGCTTCCAGTATGATGTAGTGTTCCTTTACCCCTCTTACAAAAGTCTTTTTTAATTTAATTTTATATTTTTGGTGTTCCAAGATTCATTATTTATGCACCACACTCAGTATTCCATGCAATATGCACCCTCCTTAACACCCATAGCCAGGCTCACCAGTCCCTCACCATCCCCTTCCAAAACTCGGTTTGTTTCTCAGAGTTCATAGTCTCTCATGGTTCACCCCCCCTCCAATTTCCCCCAATTCATTTTTCCTTCCTTTCTCCTAATGTCCTCCATGATATTCCACAAGTAAGTAAAACCTTGTAATAATTCACAGTCTCTGCTTGACTTATTTCACTCAGCATAATCTCCTCTAGTCTCTCCATGTTGATACATAAGTTGGGTATTCATCTTTTCTGATGAGGCATAATATTCCATTGTATATATGAACCATGTCTTATTTATCCATTTGTCTGTTGAAGGGCATCTTGGTTCTTTCCAATTTAGAAATTGTTCTCATTGCTGCTATGAACCTTGGGGTAAAAATGGTCCTTCTTTTCACTACATCTGTATCTTTGGGGTAAATACCCAGTAGTGCAATTGCAAGGTCATGGGGTAGCTCTATTTTTAATTTCTTAAGGAGTCTGCACACTGTTTTCCAAAGTGGCTACACCAACTTCCATTTCCACCAACAGTGGAAGAAGGTTCCCCTTTCTCCACATCCTCTCCAACACTTGTTGTTTACTCTCCTGTTAATTTTGGCCATTCTAACTGGTGGTATCTCAAGGTGGTATCTCAATATGGTTTTGATTTGAATCTCCTTGATGGCTAGTGATGATGAACAATTTTTTCGTGTTTCTGCTTTCCATCTGTATGTCTTCACTGGAGAAGTGTCTGTTCATGCCTCCCACCCATTTTTTGATGTGATTATCTGTTTTTTCTTTTGTTTTGTTTTATTTTGGTATTGAGTTTTAAGAGTGCTTTATGGATCTTGGATAACAGCCCTTTTTCTATAGTGTCATTTGCAAATATCTTCTCTCATTCCATGGTTGCCTCTTTGTTTTGTTGACTTTTCTTTTGATCTTGATGAAGTCCCAAAAGTTCATTTTAACTTTTGTTTCCTTTGTCTTTGGAGACATATCTTGAAAGGAGTTACCGTGGCCTAAGTTAAAGAGGTTATTGCTTATCGTCTCCTCTATGATTTTGACAGATTTCTGCCTCATGTTGAGGTCTTTTATCCATCTCCAGTTTATCTTTGTGTTGGTGTAAGAGAATGGTTGAGTTTCATTCCTTCTATACATAGCTATCCAATTTTACCAGCACCATTTATTGAAGAGACTGGAAATATCCAATGTCCATTTGATATTTTTTCCCTGTTTTATCGAAGATTAGTTGATCATAGAGCTGCGGGTCCATATCTGGACTTTCTACTCTGTTCCACTGTTCTATGTGTCTGTTTTTGTGCCAATGCCATGCTGTCTTGGTGATCCCAGCTTTGTAGTAAAGCTTGAAATCAGGCAATATGAGGCCCCAGTTTTGTTTTTCTTTTCAACATTTCCTTAGTAATTCGGGGTCTATTCTAGTTCCATACATATTTTGGGATTGTTTCTTTCAGCACTTTGAAAAATGGTGGTGTAATTTTGATCAAGATGTCATGGCAAGTAAGATTGCTCAGGGCAGTATAGACATTTTAACAGTGTTTATTCTTCTGATCCATGAGCATAGAATGATGTTCATTGTTTTTACAGTTTTGGCTTAACATCTAATTTGTCTGATATAACAATTGCTATCCAAGGTCTCTTTTGAGGTCTGTTGGCATGCAAACATATTTTCCATTCTCTCACTTTCATTCCAGATGTATCTTTAGGTATAAAATGAGCCTCTGAGGTGCCTGGGTGGCTCAGTGGGTTAAGCCTATGCCTTCAGCTTTGGTCATGATTACAGGGTCCTGGGATTGAGTCCCACGTTGGGCTCTCTGTTTGGTGGGGAGCCACGCTTCCTCCACTTTCTCTCTGCCTGCCTCTCTGCTTACTTGTGATATCTCTCTGTCAAATAATTAAATAAAATCTTAAAAAATAAAAAATAGAATAAGTCTCCTGTAGGCAGCATGTGGATGGGTCACGTCTTTTTATCCAATCTGCATCCCTGTGCTGTTTCCTGGTTGCATTTTGGCTGTTCACATTGAGGGTAACTACTGAAAGATATTAAAAGATTTACTGCCATCACACTGGTTACAAAGTCCCTTTATTTATTTATTTATTTATTTATTTTTCAGCATAACAGTATTTATTGTTTTTGCAAAACACCCAGTGCTCCATGCAATATGTGGCCTCCCTAATATCCACAGCCTGGTTCCTCCAACCTCCCATCCCCGCCCCTTCAAAACCGTCAGGTTCTTTTTCAGAGTCCAGTCTCTCATGGTTCACCTCCCCTTTCAATTTCGCACAGCTTCCTTCTCCTCTCCATCTCCCCATATCCTCCATGTTATATGTTATGCTACACAAATACGTGAAACCATATGATACTTGACTTTCTCTGCTTGATTTATTTCATTCAGCATAATCTCTTCCACTCCCGTCCATGTTGCTACAAAAGCTGGGTATTCATCCTTTCTGATGGAGGCATAATACTCCATTGTGTATATGGACCACATCTTCCTTATCCATTCATCCGTTGAAGGGCATCTTGGTTCTTTCCACAGTTTGGTGACCGTGGGCATTGGTGCTATAAACATTGGGGTACAGATGGCCCTTCTTTTCACTACATCTGTATCTTTGGGGTAAATACCCAGCAGTGCAATTGCAGGGTAATAGGGAAGCTCTATTCTTAATTTTTGAGGAATCTCCACACTGTTCTCCAAAGTTACTACACCAACTTGCATTCCCACCAACAGTGTAAGAGGGTTCCCCTTTCTCCATATCCTCTCCAACACACGTTGTTTCCTGTCTTGCTAATTTTGGCCATTCTAACTGGTGTCAGGTGGTATCTCAATGTGGTTTTAATTTGAATCTCCCTGATGGCTAGTGATGATGAACATTTTTTTCATGTGTCTGATAGCCATTTGTATGTCTTCATTGGAGAAGTGTCTGTTCATGACTTTTGCACATTTTTTGACATGATTATCTGTTTCGTGTGTGTTGAGTTTGAGGAGTTCTTTAGAGATCCTGGACATCAACCTATTTTCTGTACTGTCATTTGCAAATATCTTCTCCCATTCCATGGGTTGCCTTTTTGTTCTGTTGACTGTTTCCTTTGCTGTGCAGAAGCTTTTAATGATGAAGTCCCAAAAGTTCATTTTTGCTTTTGTTTCCTTGGCCTTTGGAGACATATCTTGAAAGAAGTTGCTGTGGCTGCTATTGAAGAGGTTACTGCCTATGTTCTCCTCTAGGATTCTGATGGATTCCTGTCTCACATTGAGGTCTTTTATCTATTTTGAGTTGATCTTTGTGTATGGTGTAAGAGAATGGTCGTGTTTCATTCTTCTACATATTGCTGTGCAATTTTCCCAGCACCATTTATTGAAAAGAGATTTTCCCATTGTACATTTTTTTCCTGTTTTGTCGAAGATTATATAACCATAGAGTTGAGGGTCCATATCTGGTCCCTCTACTCTATTCCACTGGTCTACGTGTGTGTTTTTATGACAGTACCATGCTGTCTTGGTAATCACAGATTTGTCGTAAAGCTTGAAATCAGGTAACGTGATGCCACCAGTTTTGTTTTTGTTTTTCAACATTTCCTTAGCAAATCGGGTTCTCCTCTGATTCTATACAAATTTTAAGATTATTTGCTTCAGCATTTTGAGAAATACTGGTGGAATTTTGATCAGAATGGCATTAAAAGTATAGATTACTCTAGGCAGTATAAACATTTGAACAATGTTTATTCTTCTGATCCAAGAGCATGGAATGGTCTTCCATCTTTCCATGTCTTCTCCAAATTCTTTCATGAGTTTTCTGCAGTTCCTCAAGTACAGATCCTTTACCTCTATGGTTAGGTTTATTCCCGGTTGTCTTATGGTTCTTGGTGCTATATTAAATGGAATGGATTCTCTAATTCCCCTTTCTGTCTTTTCATTGTTAGTGTACAAGAAAACTACTGATTTCTATACATTGACTTTGTATCCTGCCACATTACTGAATTGCTGTATGTGTTCTAGTAGTTTGGGGGTGGAGTTTTCTGGGTTTTCCATAGAAAGAATCATGTCATGTGTGAAGAGAGTGAGTTTGTCTTCTTCATTGCCA
The DNA here is from genome assembly GCF_922984935.1 of Meles meles. NCBI lineage: Eukaryota > Metazoa > Chordata > Mammalia > Carnivora > Mustelidae > Meles > Meles meles. Next base: position 112,676 of record NW_025721191.1, read on the forward strand.
ATTTGGATACGTTTTATTTCTCTTTGTTGTCTGATAGCTTTGCTAGAACTTCTAATAGTATGTTGAACAAGAGTGGTGAGAATGGGTATCCTTGTCATGTTCCTGATCTCACGGGAAGGCTGCAAGCTTTTTCCCATTGAGGATGATATTTGCTGTGGGTCTTTCATAGATAGATTTTATGGACTTCAGGAATGTTCCCTCTATCCCTATAATTTGAAGCATTTTAATCAGGAATCAATGCTGTATTTTGTCAAATGCTTTTTCTGCATCAGTTGAGAGGACCATGTGATTCCTCTCTCTTTACTATTGATTTATTCTATCACATTGATTGATTTGTGAATGTTGAACCATCCTTGTAACCCAGGGATGAATCCCACTTGGTCAAGGTAGATAATCTTTTTAATGGACCCTGTTTGCAAGGATCTTGTTGAGAATGTTAGCTCCAATATTCATCAGTGATACTGGCCTGAAATTCCCCTTTTTGTTATGGTCTTTGCCTGGTTTGGGGATCAGGGTAATTCTGTCTTCATAAAAAGGGTCTGGAAGTTTATCTTCTGCTTCAATTTTTCAAATCACCTTCAGCAGAATAGGTGTTATTTCTTCTTTGAAAGTTTGGTAGAATTCCCCAGGGAATCCGTCAGATCCTGGGCTTATTTATGGGAGGTTTTTGATCACTGCTTCAATCTTGTTGCTGGATATCAGTCTATTCAGGTTGTCAATTTCTTCCTGGTTCAATTTTGGGAGCTTATAGTTTTCCAGGAATTGTACTATTGTTTGTTTACCAAAAAAATTTGGAAACAATAAATCAAAGTGTTATATACACCACTATGTCAATAGAAGCATTATCTTTTGGAGGAGTTGTTTGTTTGTTTTAACTGCAATAGCCAAGAGATGGAAGTGTCTCATGTGTCCATCAAGTGATGAATGGATAAGGAACACGTGGCATATTTAGAAAATGGAATATCACTCAGCCATCAGGAAGAATGATATCTAGAGAAATTCAGTAACGTGGCAGGATACAAAGTCAATGTACAGAAATCAGTGGCTTTCTTACACACTAACAATGAAAATATAGAAAGGCAAATTAGAGAATAAATTCCATTTACTATAGCACCAAGAACCGTAAGATACCTGGGAATAAACCTAACCAAAGAGGTAAAGGATCTGTACTCGAGGAACTACAGAACACTCATGAAAGAAATTGAAGAAGACATGGAAAGATGGAAGACCATGCCATGCTCTTGGATCAGAAGAATAAACATTGTTAAAATGTCTATACTGCCTAGAGCAATCTATACTTTCAATGCCTTTCTAATAAAAATTCCACCAGAATTTTTCAAAGAGCTGGAGCAAACAATCCTAAAATTTGTATGGAGCCAGAAGAGACCCCGAATTGCTAAGGAAATGTTGTAAAACAAAAACAAAACTGCGGCATCATGTTACCTGATTTTAAACTTTACTACAAAGCTGTGATCCCCAAGACAGTATGGTACAGGCATAAAAACAGACACATAGACCAGTGGAACAGAGTAGAGAGCCCAGATATGGAGCCACAACTCTATGATCAAAAAATTTTGACAAAACAGGAAAAAATATACAGTGGAAAAGACAGTCTCTTCAATAAATGGTGCTGGAAAAATTGCACAGCTATGTGTAAAGGAATGAAACTCGACTATTCTCTTACATCATCAAAATGATAAACTTGAAATGGATAAAAGATCTCAACATGAGACAGTAATGCATCAGAATCCTAGAGGAGAACATAGCCAGTAACCTTTCAAAATCGGCCACAGCTACTTCTTTCAAGATATGTCTCCAAAGGCAAATGAAACAAAGGTGATAATTAATTTTGTGGACTTCATCAAGATCAACAACTTCTGCACAGCAAAGAAACAGCCAGGAAAACAAGGACTCAACCTATGGAATGGGAGAACTTATTCGCAAATGACAATACACATAAAGGGTTGATATCCAGGATCCATAAAGAACTCATCAAACTCAATGCACACAAGACAGATAATCATGTCATTAAATGGGCAGAAGACATGAACAGACACTTCTCCCATGAAGACATACAAATGGAAAAGAGACATATGAAAAAATGTTCATCATCATTAGACATCCGGGAGATTCCAACCAAAACTACATTGGATACCACCTTACACCAGCTAGAATTGCCAAAATTAACAAGACAGTAAACAACCTGTGTTGGTGAGGATATGGAGAAAGGGGAACCCTATTACACTGTTGGTGGGAATGCAAGTTGGTGCAGCTACTTTGGAAAACAGTGTGGAGATTCCTCAAGAAATTAAAATTAGAGCTTCCCTATGACCCTGCAATTGCACTACTATGCATTTACCTCAAAAATACAGCTGTAGTGAAAAGAAGGGCCATCTGTACCCCAATGTTCATAGCAGCAATGGAAACAGTCACTGAACTGTGGAAAGAAACAAGATGACCTTCAACAGACAAATGGATAATGAAGATGTGGTCCCTGTATACTATTGATTATTATGCCTCCATCAGAAAGAATGAATGTCCAACTTTTGTATCAACATGGACTGGACTGGAAGGTATTACGCTGAGTGAAATAAGTTAAGCAGAGAGAGTCAATTATCATATGATTTGACTTATTGGAGGAGCATAAGAAATAATAGGGAGGACATTGGGAAATGGAGAGGAGAATGTAGTTGGGGGAAATTGGAGGGGGAGATGAACCATGAGAGACTATAGACTCTGAAAAACAATCTGAGGTTTTAGGAGGGGTGGGGGTGGGAGGTTGGGTGAGCCTGGTGGTGGGTATTATGGAGGGCACATATTGCATGGAGCACTGCGTATGGTGCATAAACAATGAATTTGGAACACTGAAAAGAAATTTTAAAAATAAATAAAATTTCTTAAGAAGGAAAGAATTTAGAACAACAATCATGAGAACACCAGACATGCTTGAAGAAGCATGGTAGACACCAGAATAAAAGCCTTATGAAGAAATAAGATACCTAAAAATTAGGCTGAAATTAATGCTGTTTTGGAGATCTTAGACCTATGTGATATAATCACAATGAGGCTGGAATGAGCAGAGGAATGAATAGATAATGTAGAATATAAAATTATGGAAAACAGTAAAGCTGAAAAGAGAATAAAAATAGATCACAAAGGTATACTTAGGGAACACAGCCATTTAATAAAGCTCAACAATATCTATATCATAGGAAGCCCAGAAGAGGAAAGTCAGAAGAAAAGGAGCAGAAGTTCTATTTAAACATATAATAAGTGAGAACTTCCCTAATCTGGGGAATGAACAGGCATTCAAGTTCAAGAGACACAGAGATTTCCCTTTGAAATCAACAAAAACAGGTCAAAATCGTGATAGAACCTAGTAACACTTGCAAAATGCAAAGATAGAAAATTGTGAAAGCAGTTAGGGACAACAGTTCTTAACCTACAAGAGTACACAATAAGGTGAGCAGGATAACTGTCCACAGAAACTTCACAGGCCAGAAGAAAGTGACATGATATAGTCTATGTGTTAAATGGGGGAAATATGCAGCCATGAATGCATTATTTAGCAAGGCTGTCATTTAGAATAGAAGTGGAGATAAAGAGTTTCCAAGACAAGCAAAAACTAAAGGAGTTCATGAACACTAAAGCAGCTCCACAAGACATGCTAAAGGGGACCCTTTGAACAAGAAAGACAGACCAAAAACAACAAAGATGAGGAAAGAAGAGAGAAAATCTATAGGAACAGTAACTTTACACTTAAAGCAATGGCACTATATTCATATCTATGACTAAATACTGTGAATATACATGGACCAATGCTTTAATAAATAAGACATAGGGTGGGGCGCCTGGGTGGCTCAGTGGGTTAAAGCCTCTGCCTTTGGCTCAGGTCAAGATCCCAGGGTTCTGGGATCGAACCCCACATCGGGCTCTCTGTTCGGCGGACAGCCTGCTTCCTCCTCTCTCTCTCTGCCTGCCTCTCTGCCTACTTGTGACCTCTGTCTGTCAAATAAATAAATAAAATCTTTAAAAAAAAGACATAGGGTATCAGAAAGGATTAAAAAAATACAAGACACATTGATAGAGACTACAGAGACTCATTTAACACACCCAAACACCTCCTTATTAGGAGTGAGGGGGTGGAGAAGAGATTACTGTGTTAATGGACATCAAAAGAAAGCTGAGAGGGGAGTCAAGATGGCGGAGAAGTAGGAGGAGACACCGTTTCAACCTGTACACTAAAGTGAGCTGATTACCTACCAAAGAACTCCGACCACCCATGAAATCAACCTGAGATCAGAATTACACACGTATGGTTCTCTACAGGAGCAGAAGACGCTAGTGGCAGGTAAAGCAGAGTGGGAACATCGGACTGATATCAGAAGATAAACAAAAGCGGGAGGGAGCCACCAGAGGTGACCGATTGGAAAGTAATACCCCAATACGAGAGTGCCCTGTGTCTGGGGACCAACATTAACTCGGAGTCTGGTTGAAAGCACTCAAAAAACAAAAAGAGCAAAGGATTGTGGGGGGGAAATATTGGGAATCGGGGCGGTTAGGGACAGGGACCTAAGTCCCCAGACCCAGGACAGCCTCCCCTGGCGCTGAGACAGAGAGAGTGTGTCAGATAAATCAGGTCTCAGTCCCTGAGCCACCAGCATGCCGTAACCACCAGCATGCCCGAGAACGAGAGGGGTCCGGCTCCTGTGAGGGGCTGGGAGCCTGGCCAGACGGCAATCCTGAAAGGCGCCCGTCCCACACCCTCCCAAGGGAGAGGTGCGCACAGGTGCTAGCCTGGAGCTCTAGCATCTGGAAAAACCAGACATTCCCAGCCCGGGAGAGCAGGAAAATTTCAGTGTGCGATCTCTGCTTGGAACCTCTCTGGCAGTCTGGAGCTGCCCAGACAGGAGCCGCTGCCGTGCTATTGGGTACAATGAGGAGCTCCTCCATCCCCAGGGACAGTGACTCAGAACCTACTCTGCCAGCAGCTCTGCAGAGCATTCTGAGGCTTCTCTCTGAGAGGGAGGTCGGGTGCAGTTTGCTCTCCTCTAAAACTCCAAAAACCATCAAAAGCTGTCAAGACAAGAGAAAACAGATGAAAGAACATGAAAACCCTCAGAGAACAAAAGCCTGAAAAAAACAGTTTCCTCAGAGCCCACCCCCTTGAGGGGAGCGGAAGGACCTAACTCAGGGAACATCATTGTCTGAAAACCCACGTGGCAGGCCCCTCCACGAAAACCAGAAACCAGAAGAAACCAGAAAACCAACCAGGAAGGAAGAAAAAAAAAAAAAGAAGAAGAAGAAGACTACAAATAGAACAACCACCACTACTTCATAAATACAACTTTTATTTTTAACTCTTTACCAATATTCTGGTTCTTTTTTTTTAATACATACAGATAATTTCTTAACCTATTTACCATCACACTGAGATGTCCGGTACATCAAATTCCTTAATAACGTCTAACCTAAACTTTTTGAAACATACACCCGTGTCTTTATTTTGCTTTTCTATTTTTTTAATTTTTTAATTTCAACTTAGTTTAGTCTAGTTTATACTTTTTTAATTTTTATTTTCTACTATACATATAGAGTTAAACTTCAAGATAATCCCCTTTCCCCAATCAATGCTACGCCTATAGGCAAACCAATTTTTAATCCCCCTGTAACTTAGGAAAGTTGAGTCCCTTAACAAAAACATCAAGATACATCCAGGAAGAATCAAAATAACCTTCCTCGCCGACACTGAGAATTTATAACCACTCTCCCAATTTTTCCTTCTGCCAGTGTTTCTGTGAATTTGTGTTTAGCCTGATAGAATATAAATCTTATACTTGGGTTCTTCCTGATGAGGTTCTTCCCATTTTTTGCTTATATATATATATATGAGCAATATATTTGCTTATATATTTATATATATAAATATATATTTTTGCAAATATATATATATAATATATATATAAGCAAAAATAAATTGCTTATATAAATATATTTATATATTTGCTTATATATTTATATATAAATATGTATAATATAATATATAAATATATATATTTATTTATATTAATAAATTATATATTATATATATTATATTATATTATATATATAATAAATTAAATATATAAATATATTTGCTTATATATATGTATATACACATTTTTCTTTTGTCATATAATTTTATCAGTCTTTTTGTTTGTTTTTGTTTGTATACTTCATAAATCTTACCTTGGGGCCCATTTGGGCTGAGCCTTCTCTTTTATCTTCCCTTTTTCCCCTGTCTCTCTCTCCCTCTCTTATTTTTCCTTTTTATTTTCTTTTTTTTCTTTCTTCTTCTCTATTTATCTTTCTTTTCTTTTTTCTCTCATTTGGGTGAGGAACCCTGATTGCACAGAAGCGTTCCAGGGTGCACTTTGACTGCACCATAATTGATACATCCAGCTGAATCTGTTCAATCATCTCTTACCAAAATGACTAGGAGGAGGAATACCCAACAGAAGAAAAACACAGAGGATGGACATTCTGCAACAGAGCTAATGGCTATCACCAAAGACAATATGTCGGAAAAGGAATTCAGACTAACAATTATCCAGGCAATAGCTAGGTTGGAGAAAGCCATGGATGACCAAAAGGAATTGATTAGGGCAGGACTGAAAGCCACCAGGGATGATGTTCACAATGTTAGGGCAGAACTGAAAGCCACCAGGGATGATGTTCAAAATGTTCTCAATGAGTTCCAATCTAATCTAAATTCTCTAAAAGCTAGGGTAACTGAGACAGAAGATAGAATTAGTGATCTGGAGGACAAACAGATAGAGAGAAAGGATCAGGAGGAAGCCTGGAACAAACAGCTCAGAAGCCACGAAAACAGAATCAGGGAAATAAATGATGCCATGAAACGTTCCAACGTCAGAATTTTTGGAATCCCTGAAGGGGAGGAAAAAGAAAGAAGTCTAGAAGATATAGTGAAAGAAGCTGTCTATGAAAATTTTCCAAATCTCAAGAATGGAAACAATGTTCATGTACTACAGGCAGAGTAGTTTCTCCCCAAGATCTTAGATTCTCGAAAGTCCTCACAACACCTAATAGTTAAAATGAAGAATTATGCTTCTATACAGAACTTCTTAAAAGCATCCAGGACAAATATGCTCCTTACATACAGAGGAAAGGCCATTACAATAATGTCAGACCTGTCCACAGAGACCTGGCAAGCCAGGAAGGGCTGGCAAAATATATTCAGAGTACTAAATGAGAAGAACATGCAGCCAAGAATACTCTATCCAGCAAGACTGACATTCCAAATAGATGGAGAGATCAAGAGTTTCCAAGACCGGCAAGGCTTAAAAGACTATACAACCACTAAGCCGACACTGCAGGAAATATTAAGGGGGTCCTATAAAAGAGAAAAAATCCTAAGAATATCATTGAACAGAAATATAGAAACAATCCACAGACAGAAAAACTTCAAAGGTAACACAATGTCAATTAAAACGATCTCTCAATAATCACTCTCAATGTGAATGGCCTAAATGCGCCCATAAAACGACACAGGGTTGCAGATTGGGTAAAACGACAGGACCCATCCATATGTTGTCTACAAGAGACCCATTTTGAAACTAAGGATACACCCAGACTGAAAGTGAAGGGATGAAGAAGCATCTTTCATGCCAATGGGTCTCAAAAGAAGGCCGGAGTAGCGATTCTCATATCAGATAAATTAGATTTTAACTAAAGACTATAGTCAGAGATACAGAAGAACACTACATAATTCTTAAAGTGAATATCCACCACGATGATCTAACATTATAAATACCTATGCCTCCAGTATGGGAGCACCGAATTACATCAGAATACTATTAATCAAGATAAAGAGTCATATTGATATGAATACAATAATAGTAGGAGAGCTTAATACGCCTCTTTCAGAAATAGACAGGTCATCGAAGCAGAAAATTAATAAAGAAATAAGAGCACTGAATGACACATTGGACCAGATGGACCTCATAGACACATAGAGAACATTCCACCCTAAAACAACAGAATACTCATTCTTCTCAAATGCACATGTAACCTTCTCCAGAACAGACCACATACTGGGTCACAATTCTGGACTCAACTGATAACAAAAGACTGACATTATTCCCCGCATATTCACAGATCACAATGCTTTGAAACTGGAACTCAATCACAAGGAAAAGTTCAGAAGGAACTCAAAAACCTGGAAGCTAAAGACCTCCTTGTGTAAGAATGCTTGGATCAACCAGGAGATCAAAGATGAACTTAAACAATTCATGGAAACCAATGAGAATGGAGACACTTCGGTCCAAAATTTATGGGATACAGCAAAGGCGGTTCTAAAGGGAAAATTCATAGCCATCCAAGCCTCCCTCAAAAAAATTATAAAATCCAGAATACACCAGCTGTCTCTACACTTTAAAGAACTGGAGAATCAACAACACATCAAACCAACTCCACATGCAAGAAGGGAAATAATTAAGATTAGAGCAGAGATCAATGAGGTAAAACAAGAGATACTGTAGAATGTATCAATGAATCTAGAAGCTGGTTTTTTGAAAGAATCAATAAGATAGATAAACCACTGGCTACACTAATCCAAAAGAAAAGAGAGAAAGCCCAAATTAATACAATTATGAATGAAAAGGGAGAGATCCCAACGAACACCAAGGAAATAGAAACAATCATCAGAAATTATTACCAACAGTTATATGTCAATAAGCTAAGCAACCTAGATGAAATGGATGCATTCCTGGAAAACTACAAACTCCCAAAATTGAACCAGGAAGAAATGGACAACCTGAAATGACCAATATCTAGTAATGAGATTGAGCAGTGTTCAAAAACATCCCAAAAACAAGAACTTAGGACCTGATGGATTCCCTGGGGAATTCTACCAAACTTTAAAAAAGAAGAAATAACACCAATTCTCCTGAAGCTGTTCCAAAAAATTGAAGAAGAAGGAAAACTTCCAGACTCTTTTTATGAAGCCAGCATTACCCTGATCCCCAAACCAGGCAAAGCCCCTAAAAAGGAGAATTTCAAAACAATATCACTGATGAATATGAATGCTAAGATTCTCAACAAGATCCTAGAAAACAGGATACAGCAGCACATTAAAAGATTATCCACCATGACCAGGCGGGATTCATCCCTGGGTTACAAGGTTGGTTCAACATTCGCAAATCAATCAATGTGATAGAACAAATCAATAAGGGAAGAGAGAAGAAACCCATGGTCCTCTCAATTGATGCAGAAAAAGCATTTGACAATATCCAGCATCTGTTCCTGATGAAAACACTTCAAAGTATAGGGATAGAGGGAACCTTCCTGTACTTCATAAAATGTATCTATGAAAGACCCACAGCAAATATCATCCTCAATGGGAAAAAGCGTGCAGCCTTCCCATTAAGATTAGGACCACGACATGGATGCCCACTCTCACCATTCTGGTTCAACATAGTTTTAGAAGCCTTAGCAACGGCAATCAGACAACAAAGAGAAATAAAAGGTATCCAAATTGTCAAGGAAGAAGCCAAACTCTCTCTCTTTGCAGATGACATGATTCTTTATATAAAAAACCCCAAAGACTCCACCCCCAAACTACTAGAACTCATACAGCAATTCAGTAACGTGGCAGGATACAAGGTCAATGTATAGATATCAGTGGCTTTCTTGTACACTAACAATGAAAATACAGAAAGGGAAATTAGAGAATCGATTCCATTTACTATAGCACCAAGAACCATAAGATACCTGGGAATAAACCTAACCAAAGAGGTAAAGGACCTGTACTCGAGGAACTACAGAACACTCATGAAAGGAATTGAAGAAGACACAAAAAGATGGAAGACCGTTCCATGCTCTTGGATCGGAAGAATAAGCATTGTTAAAATGTCTATACTGCCTAGAGCAATCTATACTTTTAATGCCATTCTGATCAAAATTCCACCGGTATTTTTCAAAGAGCTGGAGCACAGAATCCTAAAATTTGGATGGAATGAGAAGAGACCCCGAATTGCTAGGGAAATGTTGAAAAACAAAAACAAAACTGGCGGCATCATGTTAACTCATTTCAAGCTTTACTGCAAAGCTGTGATCACCAAGACAGTGTGGTACTATCATAAAAACAGACACGTGGACCAGTGGAACAGAGTGCAGAGCCCAGATATGGACCCTCAACTCTATGGTCAAATAATCTTCGAAAAAACAGGAAAAAATATACAATGCAAAAAAGACACTTTCATCAATAAATGGTGCTGGGGCAACTGGACAGTGATATGTAGAAGAATGACTCAACCTTTCTCTTACACCGTACACTAAGATAAACTCAAAATGGGTAAAAGACCTCAACGTGAGGCAGGAATCCATCAGATTCCTAGAGGAGAACATAGGCAGTAACCTCTTCGATAGCAGCCACAGCACCTTCTTTCAAGATATGTCTCCAAAGGCCAAGGAAACAAAAGCAAAAATGAACTTTTGGGACTTCATCAAGAACAAAAGCTTCTGCACAGCAAAGGAAACACTCAACAAAACAACAAGGGAACCCATGGAATGAGAGAAGATATTTGCAAATCACAGTACAGACAAAAGGTTGATATCCAGGATCTATAAAGAACTTCTCAAACTCAACACACACAAAACAGATAATCATGTCAAAAAATGTGCAGAAGACATGAACAGACACTTCTCCAATGAAGACATACAAATGGCTATCATACACATGAAAAAATGTTCATCATCCCTAGCCATCAGGGAGATTCAAATTAAAACCACATTGACATACCACCTGACACCAGTTAGAATGGCCAAAATTAGCAAGATAGAAAGAACGTGTGTTGGAGAGGATGTGGAGAAAGGGGATCCCTCTTCCACTACTGTTCGAAATGCAAGTTGGTACAGCCACCTTGGAGAACAGTGTGGATATTCCTCAAGAAATTAAGAATAGAGCTTCCCTATGACCCTGCAATTGCACTGCTGAGTATTTACCCCAAAGATACAGATGTAGTGAAAAGAAGAGCCATCTGTATCCCAATATTTATAGCAGCAATGGCTACAGTCGCCAAACTGTGGAAAGAACCAAGATGCCCTTCAACGGATGAATGGATAAGGAAGATGTGGTACATATACACAGTGGAGTATTATGCCTCCATATGAAAGGATGAATACCCAACTTTTGTAGCAATATGGGTGGAGTGTAAGAGATTATGCTGAACGAAATAAGTCAAGTAAAGATAGTCAAGTATCATATGGTCTTACTTATAGGTGTTGTGCTTCTGAAATTAAAGTATTTTCATAAAGAACTGCGTTGCTGTTAGCCTGAGTTTCAGTACCTTATAAGTCTTCTTACCAGCTCATTGTTATTTAGGTATACTAACTATACACTTGATTTCTCACCAAAAGTATTTTAGGTTCTCTGTTTTCTCATGTATTATGTAAGAAAATGGGACTGCGGAACTCTATTTATAGTGCAAAAATAAAAAACCGGTGGCTTCATTCTAAAAACAAAACAAAACAAAACAAAACAAAACAAAGCAAAAAACTGAAGTATCCATAGTTATATCAAACAAACTATATTTTAAATCAAATACTAGAATAAGAGATGAAAAGGGGCACCATATCTCAATTAAGGGGTCTATCCTTTAAGAAGATCTATTAATTTTAAATATTTATGTCCCAAACTTGGGAGCCCCCAAATATATAAAACAATTAATAACAAACATAAAGCAAGTATTTGATAATAATGCAATAAAAATAGAGGACTTGAGCACCCACTTACAGCAATGAACAGACCATTTAAGTAGAAAATCAACAAGGAAACAATGACTTTGAATGACACACTGCACCAGATAAAATTAATAGATGTATTCAGAGGATTTCATCCTAAAGCGGTAAAATACAGTTTTTTGAGTGCACATTGAATATTCTCTTGAATAGACCATGTTCTACGTCACAAATTAGGCCTCAAAAAGAACAAAAAGATTGAGATCATACCAAGCATATTTTCACACCACAATGCTATGAAACTTGAAGTCAATCACAGAAAAAAAAAATTGGAAAGACCACGAATACATGGAGATTAAAGAACACCTTACCTAAGAATGAAAGAAGAAAAAAAAAATACATGGAAACAAATGACAACAAAAACACGACAATCCAAAACCTTTGGGATTTAGCAAAGGCAGTAATAAGAGGGAAGTAGATAGCAATACAGTCTTTCCTCAAAATCAAGAAAAGTCTTAAATGTACAATGTAACCTTACACCTCAAGGAGTTGGGAAAAGAAGAGCAAATCAACCTAAAGCCCCAAGAAGAAGGTAAATAATAAATATTAGAGTAGAAATTAATGATACAGAAATGAAAAATAAAAATCAAAGGACCTAGGATCTGGTGCTTTGTAAAAATTAATGACATTGATAGTCCCCTAGCAGACATGATTAAAATCCTGAATGAAAGAGGAGATATCAAAACCAAAATCGCAGAAATGCATACATTCATTTTAAAAAGTCTATTATATGTAAGTGTATGCCAACATATTGGGAAATCTGAAAGAAATGATAGATTTCTCAAAACATATAAACTACCAAAACTGAAACAGGATGAAATAGAATATTTGAATAGTTCCATAATCAGCAAATAAATTGAATCAGTAATCAAAATACTCTCAACAAACTAGAATTCAGGGTCAAATGGGTTCCCAGGGGAATTCCACAAAACATTCTTCTTCTGAAACCATTCCCAAAAAATAGAAACTGAAGGAAAACTTCCAAATTCATTCCATGAAGCCAACATCGACTTTTTCCACAATCCAGACAAAAAGGAGAATTACAAACCAATGTCACTGATGAACATAGATGTAAAAAAATCTCAATTTAAAATGCTAGCGAATGGAATTCAACAGCACATTAAAAGAATTATTCACGATGATCAAGTGGGGTTTATTCCTGGACTGCTGTAGTGGTTCAATACCTGCAAATCAACATGATACACTACGTGCATAAAAGAAAGGAAAAGAACCATCTGAAACTCTCAACAGATGGAGTAAAAGCTTTTGATAAAATACAGGCATTCTTGAGTAAAAACATTTAAGAAATTAAGGATACAAGAAACATACCACAATATTGTGAATGTCATATATGATAATCCACAGTTCATATCATCCTCAATGGGGAAAAACTCAAATTTTTCCCCTAAGGTCAGGACCATGACAGGGATTTTCACTCTCACCATGTTGTTCAACATAATACTGGAAGTCCTCATCTCAGCAATCAGATAACAACAACCACAGCAGTAACAGCAAAGGCATCCAAATTGGTATGGAAGAAGTCAAACTTTAGCTTATTACAGAAGACATGATACTCTATGTAGAAAACCCAAAACACTCCACCAAAAACTTAGTAGAACTGATACATGAATCCAGGAAATTCACAGGATATGAAGTTAACATTAAAAAAAATTGTTGTGGGGCACCTGGGTGGCTCAGTGGGTGAAGCCTCTGCCTTCAGCTCAGGTCATAATCTCACGGGCCTGGGATGGAGCCCTGCATCAGGCTCTCTGCTCAGCAGGGAGCCTCCTTCCTCCTCTCACTCTGCCTGCCTCTCTGCCTACTTATGATCTCTCTCCTCTCTCTCTGTCAAGTGAATAAATAAAATCTTTTAAAAATTTTTTGCATTTATATACACCAATAATGAATCAGAACAAATATAAATTAGGGAATCAACATAATGTACAGTTACACCAAAAAAAATACATAAGCAAATAAGATACCTTGGAGTAAACCTAACTGAAAAGTTGAAAGAACCATTCTTTGAAATCTATAAAACATTAATGAAAGAAATTAAAGATGGCACAAAGAAGTGAAACAACATTCCATGTTCATGGATTGGAAGAAAAAATACTGTTAAACTGTCTATACTACCCAAATTAAAAACACACTTAATGCAATCCCTAATAAAATATGACCAGCACAGTTCACTGAGCTAGAACAAACCATCCTAAATTTTTTATAGAAACACAAAAGCCCCAAATAGTTAAAGCAACCTTGAAAAAGAAAATCAAAGTTGTAAGCATCACAGTTTCAGACTTCAAGTGATATTACAAAGTTGTAGTGATCAAAACAGCATGTTACTGGCAAAAAAAAAAAAAAAGATTCATAAATCAGTGGAATGGATTGAACCCACAACTATATGATCAATTAGTTTTAGCAAGACAGGAAAGAATATGTAATGGGGAAAAAGAGAGTCTCTTTAAAAAATGATATTGGTAAAGCTTGAAATCAGGTAATGTGATGCCACCAATTTTGTTTTTGTTTTTCAATATTTCCTTAGAAATTCGGGGTCTCTTCTGATTCCATACAAATTTTAGGATTATTTCCTCCAGCTCTTACAACAAAGCTGTAATCACCAAGACAGCATGGTACTGGCATAAAAACAGACACATAGACCAGTGGAACAGAGTGGAGAGCCCAGATATGGACCCTCAACTCTATGGTCAAATAATGTTCGACAAAACAGGAAAAAAAAATACAATGGAAAAAAGACAGTCTCTTCTATAAATGGTGCTGGGAAAACTGGACAGCGATATGTAGAAGAATGAAACTCAACCATTCTCTTACACTGTACACAAAGATCAACTCGAAATGGATAAAATACCTCAATGTGAGGCAGGAATCCATCAGAATCCTAGAGGAGAACATAGGCAATAACCTCTTCGATAGCAGCCACAGCAACTTCTTTCAAGATATGTCTCCAAAGGCCAAGGAAATAAAAGCAAAAATGAACTTTTGGGACTTCATCAAGAACAAAAGCTTCTGCACAGCAAAGGAAACAGTCAACAAAACAACAAGGCAACCCACGGAATGAGAGAAGATATTTGCAAATGACAGTACAGACAAAAGGTTGATATCCAGATCTATAAGGAACTCCTCAAACTCAACACACACAAAACAGATAATCATGTCAAAAAATGTGCAGAAGATATGAACAGATGCTTCTCCAATGAAGACATACAAATGGCTATCATATACATGAAAAAATGTCCATCATCACTAGCCATCAGGGAGATTCAAATTAAAACCACATTGAGATACCACCTGACACCAGTTAGAATGACCAAAATTAGCAAGACAGGAAACAACGTGTGTTGGACAGATTGTGGAGAAAGGGGAGCCCTCTTCCACTGTTGGTGGGAATGCAAGTTGGTGCAGCCACTTTGGAGAACAGTGTGGAGATTCCTGAAGAAATTAAGAATAGAGCTTCCCTATGACCCTGCAATTGCACTGCTGAGTATTTACCCCAAAGATACATATGTAGTGAAAAGAAGAGCCATCTGTACCCCGATGTTTATAGCAGCAATGACTACAGTCGCCAAACCATGGAAAGAACCAAGATGCCCTTTGACGGATGAATGGATAAGGAAGATGTGGTCCATATACTGGATGGAGTATTATGCCTCCATCAGAAAGGATGAATACCCAACTTTTGTAGCAACATGGACGGGACTGGAAGAGATTATGCTGAGTGAAATAAGTCAAGCAGAGAGAGTCAATTATGATATGATTTCACTTATTTAAAGGCCATTACAAAGAACATGGAAGACATAAGAGATAGTGAGGAGAAGGGAGTTGAGGGAAATTGGAAGGGGAAATGAACCATGAGAGACTATGGACTCTGAAGAACAACCTGAGAATTTTGAAGGGGTGGGGGGTGGGAGGCTGGGGAACCAGGTGGTGGGTAATAGAGAGGGCATGTATTGCATTGATCACTGGGTGTTGTGCAAAAACAATGAATACTGTTATGCTGAAAATAAATTAAAAAAATGATGTTGGGTCAACTGGACAGAATGTATGAATGAATGAATATGAACTACTTTCTTATACCATACACAAAAATATAATCAAAATGGATGGAAGACTTAAATGTGAGTCATGAATCTATAAGTATCCAAAAGGAGAACACAGGCTATCATCTCCTTGACATTGGCTAAGCAATTTATTTCTAGATTTGTCTCCAATGGCAAGAGAAACAAAAGCATCAATAATTGAGACTTTATAAAAATAAAAAAGCTTCTACACATCAAACAAAATAATCAACAAAACTAAAAGACAAACTGGAATAGAAGAAGATATTTTCAAATTATATATCAGATAAAGGGCTAGTATCTACAATATATAATGAAAATATAAAACTCAACACCCAAAACAAATAACCCAGAAAAAAATGGGCAGAGAAGGTGAAAGGATATTTTTCCAAAGAAATACAGATAGCCAACAGACACTTGAAAAGATGCTCGACATCACTCAATATCAAGGAAATACAAGTAAAAATGCTATGAGATATCACCTCACATATATCAGGATGGCTAAAATTAGCAACACAAGGAACAAGTGATTTTGGGAAGGATATGGAGAAATGGGAACCCTCTTGACATGCTGCAAATGCATGTCTTGAATGCAATATATCTTGAAATCAATATATCTTGAAAATATTTTGAATGCAAACTGATGTATCCACCTTGGAAAAGAACATGAAGTTTCCTCAGAAAGTTAAAAATAGACCTACTGTCTAAAAAATTATTTTGTAATACAGAAAAGGCTAAGGCCACATATAACCTGGTATCTATTTCACAGATAAGATTTTATTGATGATGGTGAAATTTGAGATTTCTTTTAATATTGGTTAAGATTTCCAGTTAATAATAATAAAATATTTTAAACAGACATGAGAAGATAACCAGAACAGTGCAACATAGATACCTATTAACTTTGTTGTTGTTGTTGTTGTTGTTGTTGTTAGGGCTCTTAATTGCATTCTTCTTCAAGGTCCCAGAAGGAATTTACCAATAGCAAACCTCATCAACTCCCATAATGCGGATAGTAAAATGAGGGTGATGTCACTATACTGTTTATCTTTATACCATGGCCACACTCCATTACTCAGATGAATAAGACCTCCAGCATCATCTGATGTTGAGTTCAATCATATGGAGAGAACTGCAGGAGCAAAAGGGTAATTATTGTTTTTTACTTGTTCTCCTTTGGTATATGCTACTAATTCTGGACCATATTTCCTCAATTTTTCCCTAGCATCTATTTTTATGAAGAAAAACAATTATGCTTTTTAAAATCAAGTATAATTAACCAGTGAAACATTAGTGTCAGTTGTACAATATATTTGAGAATTCCATACATTTCTCAGTGCACACCAAGAAAATATACTCCTAATCACCTTTTTATGATTCAATCTTTCATGTAACAGTAACTTACTGCAATATATTGGGAAATGGGTTGTTACTGCCTTATGTATGGACAAAAGAATACATATTCCTCCTATATTATTGGATGATGTGTTTCTTTTCTTAAGGTTGAAATTTTACAAAAAAAAATGAGCCTGATTTTACTTTAGGTGGGAATTATTTCTGATAGAAAAGTAAAAGAAATGTCTCAATAAAATTTATGTTTCTTAGAAGAAACTGACAGTGAGTGGTATTACCCAAATTGTAGACTGTGGAGAGAAGATAGTGTTCTAGAGAGCTAAGACAGCTTTATGAGCTGTGGGTCCCAACATATGAATTGAGACACAAGTCATATCCCAGGTAAATTATGTGATGCTAGGCAAATCACCTGAGAATCTGAATTATTTAATTTGTAAAAAGAGAAAACAAGATGAGTAAGATAACTATCAGGGAAGACAAAATATGGTAAAGCAATAGAGCAAAATCTGCTGTTAGCTTCAAAGATTTGATGTTACCATACTACCACTATTAATAAGTCCCAGAATTAAGTAATGTACTGCTTTGTTTATATTAAACTCAAGAAATTGAATACAGAAAAATAAGAATGAACAGTGAGGTCAATCACCTGACATAGTACAGATAGCATCCTCTTGTCTGTCTGGTGTGCCAGTGGACTTTTCAGTGTGGCTTGATCACAGTCATTCTCATTTACCAATTGCAATAAAGATTTGCTTCATTTGGACCACAATATTAATTCAGAAAGCTAGTATATTTTCCTCTTATTGGGCTTTCTTAATTTTTCACAGATGTCAGCTTTCATCTACCAGTAGATGTGGAATTTGACAGATTTTTTTAATGCAATGTGTACCAGATTTGTTTGATATTTATATTAAGGTATCAAATTAATTTTCAGTGTTGTCTACTGCTTTAGCACTCAGAACTGGAGAATCTTAATAAGTTGACTATTGTAATTAGTCTTTGGAATCATTATAAGAGCATACAATGTTTTGAAAGTTAGAGATTATTATTGAAATATGCCTGAATCATAACCATTTCTAAACTCTTCCTAGACAGAAGAGCCAATGTTTCTTTTTATGTTGGTAAGGACCTTTAAAATTTAATATTTCAGAAACTTAAAAGTTGCTAATCTTTAACATTCATTAGAGAAAATATAAAAGCAGTTACTACTGATTCTTTTCAGAAAAGACAGATGTATTTTACTTCTACTGTGCTTTATTTTTAATATTTTTAAATTTTTTTCAGTGTTCCAAGATTCATTAAATTGTAAGCAGACCCTCTTCTACTGTGCTTTCTTATTTTGAGTCATTTTTAAACTATACTTTAAATTCACACACACACACACACACACACACACAACTATTTTTGCCTGTGTAGACGGACTCTGATCTCCTTCAGTGTAACAATTTAGACTTCATGTAATTTGTTTTTAGCACTTAACACTGATGTAGGCTTTGAGTAGCCAGACACAAGAAGGGGAATTGAATTGGAGACAGAAACAATTCAGTGTTGCTCAGTTATTTTCTCTGCATCTCAGTTCCTATGAAAAATTGGTTGCCACAGACAATAAATAGATGATGTTTGTGAAAACTAAAGATTTGTCCTATAAATGACAATGATTTTCTAAATGACAGCTCTCCCTCCTTAAATCTAGAATGAGTGGTAGTAGCTTTGTGTAAATGAAGCTGGAGAAGGTATACTAGAAAAAAAGGTAGGATTCCCTTAAAGATCTGTTTAAACAGAATATATAAATAGACTACAGAAACTATCAAATCTAAATCCTTATGTGTATGAAAAGATGCTAAAACTGGCAAACAGGAGTAATTCATCTTGTATCATAAAACAAAAATGGTAACAGCCATCTCTTACACAGAATCTGTACAAAAATTATTATAGATCTTAACTCTTTAGCAATATATGTACTTACTCATCTGTAACTTTAATTATTTTACATAATTTAATCCTGAACATACTTGAGATCTAACTTTACTATCCACTTGTTATGCAAAGTGGACAAAAAAGTTGGTGGATAGAGGATAAGCTGGGCCCAGAATCATAGTCCAGATTCAAAGTATGAGTTCCTAAATTGATGTCCTAGGATATCTAAGAGGCTGAATATTGGTGAGGAACTCATTGGTTCCATGTGGATGCATGGCTTACTTACTCCACATAAACACAGAGCATCACAAAGGAGATTTGAACTTTTGGTATGATTATTCCCCAAATTATGTTTGTTACTTTCTAAACCTTTCATATATGGACTATATCTCCAACAGTTTTTAAGATCCAGTTGGATCCTTACACCAGGGAGGTTGATTAAAATTTTGACATACATATATATTACCTCTAGAAATAAGGGGTTTTATTCTTTTTTTAATGATTCACTTTTTGTGTTTTCAAAGGGCAGTGATTGCGGAATATTCTATATTCATTGATAAACAACACTGTAATCAGGAATTCTCAAAACCCTGAACTGTGGAAATCTTTTATGTTACCCATATCCCTTTTTAATTTAAATTCAATTAGTCGACATATAGTACATCATTAGTTTCAGATGTTTAATAACTTATCAGTTGCATATAACACCCAGTTATAATCACATCACATGCCCTCAATAAGGTCCATAACCCAATTACTCCATCCCCCATTCACCACTCCTCCAGCAACCCTCAGTTTGTTTCCAATAGCTAAGATTTTCTCATGGTTTGTCTCTCTCCCTCTCTAGTGAGTTCCCATTCACTTTTCCCTCCCTTTTCCTATGATCCTCTGTGCTGTTTCTTACATTGCTCATATGAGTGAAACCATAGGATAATCTGTCTTTCTCTGATTGACTTATTTTACTCAGCATAATATCCTCCAGTTCCATCTATGTCAATGTAAGTGGTAAGTATTCATCCTTTCTGATGTGTGACTAAATTTCATTGTATATATGAAACACATGTACTTTATCCATTCATCTGTTGATGTACATCTCAGCTCTTTCTACTTTTTAGCTATTATGGGCATTGCTGCTATGAACATTGGGGTACAGGTGCCCCTTTGGATTACTACATTTGTATATTTGGGGTAAATACATAGTAGTGCAATAGTGTAGCCCTATTTTTAACTTTTTAAAGAACCTCCACACTGTTCTCCAGAGGGGCTGCACCAATTTGGATTCCCACCAACAAGTTATGATGATTCGTCTTTCTCTGCTTCCTCCCCAACATCAGTGTTTCCCGAGTTATTAATTTTAGCCATCCTGACTGGTGTGAGGTGGTATCTATTGTGGTTTTCACTTGCATTTCCCTGATGGCTTGTGATGTGTAGCATTTTTTTTTCATGTGTCTGTTGGCCATTTGTTTGTCTTCTTGGGAGAAATGTCTTTCATGCATTCTGCCCATTTCTTGACTGGATTATAGTTTTGGGGTGTTGAGTTTGAGCAGTTCTTTATGGATCTTGGAAATTAGCCTTTTATATGATATGTTATTGGCAAATATCTTCTCTCATTCCATTTGGTGCCTTTTAGTTTTCTTTGTGGTGCAGAAGTTTTTAGCTTGATGAAGTCCCAAAAAATGAAGTTCCTTTTTGCTTTTGTTTCCCTTGCCTTTGGAGATGTGTCTAGGAAGAAGTTGCTGCAGCTGGGGTCAAAGTGATTGCTGCCTGTGTTCTCCTCTAGGATTTTGATGGATTCCTGTCTCACATTAGGTCTTTCATCCATTTTAAGTTTATCTTTGTGTATGATGTAAGAAAATCATCCGGTTTCATTCTTCTCCATGTGATTGTCCATATTTACCAGAACCATTTATTGAATATTGATTTTCTCCTTATCTCTGAAATTTGCAAGCTTAACTATTATATTTCAGGGTATTGACCTATTTTTATTTATTTTAGGGGGTGTTCCTTTTACCTTTTGGAAATAAATCCCTGTTTCCCTCCCCAGATTAAGAAAGTTCTCAACTATGATTTGCTCAAGTACACCTTCTGTCCTTCTCTCTCTTTCTTCTTTCCCTGAGACTCCAATAATTCCAATATTGTTTCATTTTATGGAATCAGTGATATATCAAATTCTCCTCTCCTGTCCATTAGTTGCTGCTTGGGGCTTTTGTTCCCTAAGGCTTTTGTGCCTCTTTAGAGGATGAAAGTAAAAATAGTCAGGCTGATCTCCATCCCTGAAGCTGAAATATGGCAGCCCCATCTTCCCAGTAAATCCTCAGGGATAAGCAGTCCTCACTTTTCTGTGTGCTAAAGTTCAGACTTCTGTGGTGCATTTCTGCACCAGTCCTCCTGGGGAAAGTGGAAGGTCACCATGTTTCTGTCCTTTTTTGGGCCCCCACATGGAGAGTAGTCATCCAGTGGTGCCTCAGTTTGTGGTTTAGGGCAAATGGATATGAGAACCCCCTTCCCAGGCTCACTGACCATAGACTGTTTCCTGCTCAAATGCTTGGAAACTCTGCTGATTCAGGAACTCTTATTCTTTCTGTAACCCTGGATTTCCTGAAACCACAGCCTCCCACCTAGGATTCTTCCCTGCTTTGCCACATGAACATCTTTCAGGCAGGGATGTCTTTTACTGGGGCAGACTTCTAAAAGTTCTGATTTTGCACTCAGGCTATATCACTTTCTGGTAGCTCCCTCATGGAAGATCCCACTCCCCACCATTTGTCATCCAACTATCCCATCAAATTCACTTCTCCATACCTCCTAACTTATAAAAAGTGGTCTTTTTACTATTTGTAGAATCCAAAAATTATTTTCTTAAACATCTATGGTTGAAATCATAGGTGTTCAGAATGGTTGGAATGTTATCCAGCTAAATTCAAGGGACCAGATGAAATGAGATCCTCTAATCTTCTGCCATCTTGCTTCCCTCCCCCTACCAATATCCTTTTAAAAATATTTTTATTTGAATATACTCGTCACACAGTGTTCCATCAGCTTTATATTTACAACATAGTGATTCACAAGGTTAAGTTATTATGTTCACAACAAGTGTACTTACCATCTGTCATGAGACATTATCAGGGTGATGGAGAGTGGGTCAAAATGGGTGAAGGGGAGAAGGAGGTACAGGCCCCTAATTATAGAATGATAAGGCACAGGAATACAGTCAATATTTTAATAAAAATGCAATGGGATAGATGGTAGCTGTATTTATGATGAATATAGCATAGTGTATAAACTTGTTAATGGAACATTGTAAACTATACTCAAATTTAAAGAAATAATAAAATAAAAATGAAGGAAAAAATACAAAAAATAAAACAAAATATACAATTAATGGGCTATATTCCTTATGCTGAGCCTTTTATTCCTGTGACTTATTTATTCCATAACTGGAAGACAGTATCTCACATTCTTCTTCACCCATTTTGTCACTGCTCCATCACTTTCTTCCCTAGCAACCATCAGTTTCTTCTCTGTATTTACACATATGGTTAGCTTTTTGCTTATTCATTCATTTCTGTTTTTACATTCCACATACAGAACTGAGTTTATGTGGCATTTGTCTTTCTCAGTCTGACTTACTTCACTTAATATAATACCATGTGGGCCCATCCATGTTGTTACAAAGGGCACAATGTTATGGATTTTATGGCTGCATAATAGTCCATTGTCTGCACGGAATATACAAACACACACATACATACCACTCCTTCCTTAAAGATTCATCTATTAATGGACAGTTAGATTCCATATGGAAAGATTGTTTCCATATCTTAACTATTGTGAATAAGAATAGCATAAGAATAGGGGTACATATATAAATATATGAATGAATGAAATCTTGCCATTTGCATTGTTATGGATGGAGCTAGAGAATAAGTTATGCAAACTAAGTTAATCAGAGAAAAACAAATGTCAGATGATCTCACTTATATGTTGAATTTAATAAACAAAACAAATAAGTAAAGGGGGGGAAAGAGAGAGGCAACTATAGAGAATAAACTGATGGTTACCAAAGGGAAGTGGGAAGGGGATGGATTAAATAGGTGATGGAGATTAAAGAATGCAGATGTTGTGGTATGCACCAAGTGTTGTATGGAAGTGTTGAATCACTATATTGTGTACCTGAAACCAATATTGCATTGTATGTGGCACCTGAAACCAAAATTACACTGTATAAAAACTAACTGGAATTTGAATAAAAATGTTAAAAAAGGTCATATGAAGATCTGGTAAAAATTAAAATAAACATATATGTCCATATATTAGTGTTTTTGCTTTATTTGGGGAAATGCATAACCAGTAGTGGAATTATTAAGGCATGAATATTTTTTTAAAAGATGTATTTTTTTGGTTTTGCTTTTTGTTTTTGTTTTTGTTTTACAGAGAGAGAAAGATAACAGGAGACAGGGCAAAGGGAGAGGGAGAAAGAGAATCTCAAGAAGTCTCCCTGCTTGGTATTGAGTCTAGTGGAGCAGTTCTCAAACTCTGACCCTGAGATCAAAACTTGGTCAAGGGGCACCTGGGTGGCTCAGTGGGTTAAAGCCTCTGCCTTCGGCTCAGGTCATGATCTCAGGGTCCTGGGATCGAGCCCCGCATCAGGCTCTCTGCTCAGCAGGAAGCCTGCTCCCTCTCTCTCTGCCTGCCTCTCTGCTTGCTTGTGATCTCTGTCTGTCAAATAAATAAAATATTAAAAAAAAAAAAAAACTTGGTCAAAAGTTGGGGACTTAACCAACTAAGTCACTCAGGTTCCCCTAAGGTACTGTATTTTTGATTTGTGAATTCCTAAATTTCTATTAAATTTGTTCAATTACAGGTAATTTATACTCCTACAATTTGCAAGTCCTTGGAATTTCTCTTTATTAGTACCCTGGGTTCCTGTGTGTAAACATGCACACAGACACACACACAAGCTCACTAAAATTTTATTTCAGGTTGTCATATGCCATGAGTGATCTATTAACTCTACAGTTCTCCTTGGTGATTCAGGTAAAATCCAATGGAGAATACCACTTGGGTGGCCAACCATACTGGACGATTAGATTTTGAACTAGTGGGACTCTTCAGTCAATCCAACCACCCAACTCTTCTTTGTGTGGTCATTTTTGTGGTTTTCCTAATGGCCTTGTCTGGAAATACCATCCTGATCCTTCTGATACAGTGTGATGTTCACCTGCACAACCCCATGTACTTTTTTATCACCCAATTGTCTCTCATGGATGTGATGTACATTTCTGTCACTGTGCCCAAGATGCTCATGGACCAGGTCATAGGAGTGAATAAGATCTCAGCCCCTGAATGCGGGATGCAAATGTTTCTTTATTTGACACTAGGAGGTTCAGAATTTTTCCTTCTAGCTGCCATGGCCTATGACCGCTATATGGCCATCTGCCATCCACTCCGTTATCCTATCCTCATGAACTATAGGGTGTGTCTCCTCTTGGTGTCTTCTTCCTGGTTTCTAGGATCTGTGGATGGATTTATGCTCACATCCGTCAGCATGACCTTCCCCTTCTGTAGATCCCGGGAGATCCATCATTTCTTCTGTGAGGTCCCTGCTGTAATGAAGCTTTCCTGCTCAGACACTTCCCTCTATGAGACCCTCATGTACCTGTGCTGTGTTCTCATGCTCCTCATCCCTGTGACAATCATTTCAAGCTCCTATTCTTTCATCCTCTTCACCATCCACAGGATGAACTCAGCAGAGGGATGGAAGAAGGCCTTTGCCACTTGTTCTTCCCACATGATGGTAGTCATCCTCTTCTATGGTGCTGCTGTCTATACCTACATGCTTCCCACCTCCTATCACACCCCAAAGAAGGACATGATTGTATCTGTCTTTTACACTATACTCACTCCTGTTCTAAATCCTTTAATTTATAGTCTTAGGAATAAGGATGTAACAAGGGCTCTAAAAAAAATGTTGAATGTGGGATCTGTCTTACATGAAAGTATAAAGTAGGAAATATTTGTACTGTTTCTTTTCCTTCATGCTACAAATTAGAACTTTAGGATCTTATGCCAACGTTATTCTTCAGGTTCTCATACCATATGTCAACACCTATTCATCCCTTTCAGAGGAATTGTTTCCTTATACTGAAAAGCTCTTCATTTTTACACTTCTGTATTCAAAATATTTGTACAATTGCATTGTACCCATGTTATATTTTTCTGAAATTTACAACTGCACTGTGATTCTGTGGGAAAATACTCATATTTGTATGAAATACATATCAAGATATTCACAAACAAGGGTCATAAGGTGATATGAGACAGACAGATGGAGAGAGAAGTGATAAATCAAATGGGGTGTAATGCTAATACTTGAATCTAGGAAAAAGGTATATTAATTCTTTATTGTACTATTATTAATATTAATACTACTTTTACTATTCATACTAATTTTCTACAAATTTGAAATTACTTGGGAATAAAATATAAAGTATCAAACTTTTGGCTATGTTAAAAATTTGTCCTTGATGCATAGTGTCATTTTAAGTGAAAAATCTTGAAAATCATTCAAAAATTAACATGGCTGATCATTACTGCATCAATCCAGTTGTTGTGCTGTTTAATTAGATCGATTTCATTCCTTAGGTTTCAAAACTGAAGACATTCAGTGGCTGTTATCTCTCTGAAATCATTAGTACATTGTGGTAGAATGTACTGTGTGAAAAATATTAATCCCAAGAAGCCAGGCTTAGGGCAGCTTTCCAGCATAAAGTAATACCAGCTGAGATTTGAAGTATGTCATTTATACAAACAAGCAGAGGAAGACCATCAAACAACAAATCTTTCATTTATTCAAAAAGCACATCTTATGATAAAATAAACAAATAACTAATAGCAAACTGAATTTAACATATAAATAACAAATGTCTACTATCCCTAAGGGATTTGGTCTATAAGTGTAGTTTGTGAAAATAGTTGTAGTAAAATACACAAATTATTTTGAGGCTCATGTAGAAAAGGCATAGCTCATAAGGACATACCTGTTCTACCTATGACATGTGAATTCAGCCAAACAAAGAAGCTGGAAGGAGACCCTCGATCTCAGTGTTGAATGGTGACCAGATGCTACCTTCATATGAGTACAGGAGGCTGGGACCAGGGTTCTTGCTCAAGGAGCGACGACATGATGCCACAATAAAGGAGCACTATAAGCAAAGTTCAGGTGGTTGACCAAACAGGAGAGAAATGTCCCAATAGCACCTCCTTCCTGGTTCACCTTATACCTTCGTTTCTTGTCCTTTCATGACCAAGACATTTACAAATGATAACAAAATGACCAGATTTGGATTGTAGAAAAGTTAAATCACTGGGAATCTATTGGAGAAGAGCAACACTTGGTTGAAGACCAGGAGAGTAGGAAGATGAGCTGAATAGTGTTGATCTAAGTGGAATGGACTTTTCCAAGTGGAATTATGGGCTTTTGGGGTGTAAGCTGGGCCTTGTTGAATATATTCCATAAAACCACAAATTTGGTTGCATGTTTACCCATTTCCAATTGTTAGGGATGAAAGGAATGAGAATGACACAAAGCAAAAATCAAGCAAAGTTTTATTTCACGCCATGCATCAGAAATGAAACTGACCGGTAGGTGCTGAGCCTTGCTGGGGGCCACCGCCTCCTTGCCCTGGGGTCCCTCCTGGAGGCTCCCTGCCTCACCCTCACTGTACCACAGGCCACTCCTGACGAGTCCGCTCCCGGCGGCGCTGCTGCTTGGGGTGGCAAGGCCGCTGCAGATGAGGCAGCTCCCAGGACTTCTAGTGACAGCGCCGCTGCTCGGGCAGCAAGGCCACTCGTGGCGGCACCGCTGCAGATGAGGTTCCCAGCAATGCCGCTCCAGATGAGGCTGCTCCCGGTGGCGCCACTGCTTGGGGTGGCGAGGCTCCCAGCAATGCTGCTCCCGATGATGAAAAGGGCGCTGTCATTCTCCACAACCCCGACACTACCACTACCCTAACGGCTCCCAATGGTTCCTGCTACCAGCTACCCTAACTCCTCCTGCTACTACTCCCCCGTGCAGTCTCACAGACCAGCCTTTATAGAGGTGGTTGAGCCCGACCCACACACAGGTGGCCAATGGGATTGCAACTCACCTCAGTAAATATATGCATGCCCCACTGATTGATCGTCTTCATCTAGCTGGCCTGGCCCACCCCTATATCCCCCCCTTTTCTTTGGAAATTAGTCAAATCCTTGACCTTTCAACAGGTAACAATAGGAGCAAAAATAAACTCAGGGTTTTTTAGCCTTAGCTTTAGTCCATGGTCAACAGGGTCTGTCGGCTGCAGCTTCCGTCTCTGGGGGGTGTTCTCGTCCTCAGTTCGTTTGACCTGACCCGCATGAATCCAGGCCCTAATGCCTTCTACATTTACTGCTGTGGGGGTGGTCAAGATAACAGTAAATGGTCCCTTCCAGAAAGACTCCAAGTTTCCCACTTGATAGCGATGTATCCAAACCAAGTCCCCGGGTTGATAAGGATGTGGTTCCACCTCGGCCTCCATCCCAGTGCGGGCAGTCAGGATCCCTGAGTGGGCTTTTTTTAAGATAGACTGTAATGCCTGCAGTGACTGCAGTACAGATTGGTCAGTCATTTCTGCTAGGGCAACTTCTTGTAGTTGAAGATTGGGGGGGGGTCTCCCAAACATTATTTCAAATGGGGACACCTTGCTTAAATAGGGTGTACATCGTGCCCTGAGGAGGGCGCCAATCTCCAGAATTAGTTTTGTCAAGGTCTCTTTAAGAGTCCGGTTCATTCTCTCCACTTGCCCGGAACTCTGGGGCCAGTAGGCACAATATAGTTTCCAATTAGTGCCCATGGCCTTGGCCAATGCCTGTGAGACTGAACTCACAAATGCAGGGCCATTGTCTGACCTGATTGTGAGAGGCAGCCCAAACCTAGGAATTATTTCTTCTAGTAGCTTTTTGGCTACCACTCCTGCCGTCTCATGTTTGGTGGGAAAAGCCTCTACCCAGCCTGAAAAGGTATCTACAAAAACTAACATGTACTTGTGCTCATATTTTCCAGGTTTCATTTCTGTAAAATCTATTTCCCAATAAATTCCTGGTTCCTTACCTCTTTCTCCTTTCCCTCTTCCCATTTTAGTTCTTCCCACATTAACTGCCTGTCATTGAGCACATCTATCAACTACATCCTGAACCATACGCCCTAATTTAGAAACCTGGAACTGCTTGCCTATAAGCTCCTTGAGTTTGTGTATCCCCAAATGAGTACCCTGATGCATCTGGTCTACTAACTTTTTGCCTAGTCTTCGAGGAAGAATTATTTTTCCTGCTTCAGTCTTAGCCCAGTCCTCTTCATAGTCCAATTTAACCCATTTCTGTAAATACTTTAAATCTTCTTCTGAATAGTTCGGTTTTTCTGGTAGGGCTGGAACTGGGAGTGTAACCAGTTCTTGCACTGTTTCTTGGGCTGCTTGCTTTGCGGCTTGATCTGCTAATTGGTTTCCTTTTGAAATCAGATCAGTCCTCTTTTGGTGTCCCGGGCAATGCATAACGGCCACGTCTTTTGGGTCCCAAATAGCCTGGAGGAGAGCCAATATTTCTCCTCTGTTTTTAATTCATTTTCCTTCTGCTGTTAATAGGCCCCTTTCTTTATAAATAGCACCATGTATATGGAGAGTAGCAAAGGCATACCTGCTGTCCATATACATGTTGGCGGTTTTACCTTTGGCCATCTGCAATGCCTTAGTGAGTGCAATCAGTTCCACTTTTTGTGCCGAAGTTCCATGTGGCAGGGCTGCTGTCCAGAGTTTCTGCTAAGGAGAAACTACTGCAGCCCCCGCATACCTCTTTCCATTGATTACGTAGCTACTCCCATCTGTGAACAGAGTCATCTCAGCATCTAGGAGGGGAATGTCTCTGAGATCCAGGCTTATTCCTGAAACTTGGGTTAGGACCTCCCCACAGTCATGTGGGTGGTCAGCCAGCTCCTCTGGCAGCAGCGTGGCTGGATTTAGCACCGCTGGGGGCCGGAAGGTCACTCTTGGTTCATTGAGGAGGAGGGCCTGATACCCCATCACTCGTGCATTTGTCATCCATCGGCCTGGTGGAGTCCAGAGAAGGCCCTCGATAGCGTGTGTGGTGGTCAAGATGAGATTTTGACCCAAAGTCAATTTACTTGTGTCCTTGACCAGGAGGGCCATGACAGCAATTATGTGGAGGCAAGGGGGGAACCCAGCTGCTACTGGATCTAGTTTCTTGCTAAGATAATCTACTGGCCTTTGTCAATGCTCCAGGGTTTGAGTTAAAGCTCCTTTGTCCACTCCTGCTTTTTCATTCACATACAAGTGGAAGGCTTGGTAACATCCGGGATGGCCAATGCTGGGGCACGCAGTAAGGCTGCTTGTAATTCCTGAAATGCTCCTTCAGCCTCAGCTGTCCACTCTATCATAGTGAGCCCCCCTTTTGCCAGTTCGTAGAGAGGTCGGGCAATCTCTGCAAACCACGGTATCCACAGCCTACAGTAGCCCACTGTCCCAAGAAAACCCCTCACTTGCTGGGGCGTAGTGGCGCGAGGGTATTGGGTGATCACCTGTTTCCTGGACTCAGTGAACGCACTCCCTCGTGAAGATCAAAGCCTAGATAAGTGGCATGGCTCTGACAGAGATGTGATTTCTTTGCTGACACCCGATACCCTTTTTCCTACAGAGTCTGTAAGAGAGCTCTTGTCCCCTGCAAGAACTATGAGACTCATAGTTCTCAGCGGCTATCAGCAAGTCATCAACATACTGTAAAAGAGTGACTCCTGGGTTGGAGGTTCTGTACTCACGCAAATCCTCGTGTAGGGCCTCATCAAAAATGGTGGGTGAATTCTTGAATCCTTGGGGAAGTCTTGTCCAGGTGAGTTGGCCTTGAAACCCTTTCTGTGGGTTGGACCACTCAAAAGCAAAAAGGTGCTGAGATTCCTTTGCTAAAGATATGCAGAAAAATGCATCCTTGAGATCTAAGACGGTATACAAAGTTCTTTTGTGGCCCAGGAGGGAGAGTAGGGTATAGGGGTTAGGCACTGTTGGGTGGATATCTTCAACCCATTTATTAATTTTCCACAAGTCCTGAACAGGTCGGTACTCCCCAGTCTTGGTCTTTTTGATGGGCAGCAAAGGTGTGTTCCATGGAGATTTGCAAGGAACTAGGATCCCATCTCCTCGGAGGCAGTTAATGTGTTTTCTGATCCCTTCCTTTGCTTCCCGGGGAAGGGGGTACTGCTGAATGTGAATAGCCATAGCCATCGCCTTTAATTGTACCTCCACTGGAGGTTGTTCCTTGGCCAAGCCAGGGGGCTTCCCTTCTGCCCAGACCTCAGGAAACTCGACCTGTAGGATTTGGG
Source organism: Meles meles (assembly GCF_922984935.1). Taxonomy (NCBI): domain Eukaryota; kingdom Metazoa; phylum Chordata; class Mammalia; order Carnivora; family Mustelidae; genus Meles; species Meles meles. Next base: position 143,222 of record NW_025721191.1, read on the forward strand.
GAAGGCTCCCCTCTTCCGTCTCTTCTGGATTTGAGACTGGCTTGTAAAGGAGGTATTCATCTACTGCTGCCATAAGCACCTGTACAGTGAGTTGTCTCAAGGTTACAGTCATGTCTCCTTCCAATAACTGAATGCCAGCTCTTAACTTATGGCGGAGATCTCTTCCCATCAAGTTATATGGGGCATTAGGGAGGATCAAAAATCGATGTTTAACTACTCCTGAGGCCAAATTAAAGTCCTTTCTGTTGTCCATTTATGTCTCTCTGTGCCATTTGCTCCTTGTACCCAGACTTCTTCTCCAGATAGTTTTCCCATAGGTTTAAGTAATGATGAAAATTGGGCTCCTGTGTCCACCAAAAAAATCAACTGATTTCCCCTCCACTTCAATTTTTACCTGAGGTTTGGGGAGGGGCTCTGAACCATGGCCCCTCCTGTCTCTGGTGGCGAGCATTGCTGTCTTCCTTTTGGGGCACTGCCTGGCCCAATGTCCTTTTCCCTTACAGTAAGTACACTGATCTGAATCTAAGTCTTCCCACCTACCTTCTCTGCGCTTAGGATTTTCCTTCCATTTACTATCCCCAACCTGTTTCCTCCTCACCTCATGTAATGCCAAAACCTTAACCAGTTTTTTTTGTCTGTTTTTCATCCTCTTGTGCATCCCTGTTGTTAAACACCTTTAATGCTATTCCCACTAACTCAGTCAGATTCTTCCCTTCAAATCCTTCGATTTTCTGAAGTTTCCTCCTTATATCTGGGGCTGACTGACTAACAAATGCAAGATTCATTGCCCTCTGATTTTCGGGTGCCTCAGGGTCGATTGGGCCATACATTTTATAGGCTTCAATTAGCTTTTCTAGGAAAGCTCCTGGAGACACATTCTTACCATGAATTACCATACTAATTTTGGATAAATTTATGGGTCTCCTTGCAGCTGCACAGAGGCCTCCCAGTAGAGCCTGGTGGTAGAAACATAAGCTCTCCTTGCCTTCATTGGAATTTGAATCCCAGTGAGGGGGTTCCCTTGGGCAGTAGTCTTCCATTCGGTGGGGATCGAGGTCCCTGCCAAGTCTCTCACTTATCACCTTATGGGTTTCTCTCATGATGTGATCCCTCTCTTCTTCATTAAAGAGAGACATAAGGAGCTGTTGAATATCCATGCAGATAGGTTGGTGGGTAAGAAAAACAGTCTCCAAGAGACTAATTAAATCCTGAGGGTAGACAGAAAAGGATTTGTGTTGGGTCTTCCAGTTATAGATGTCAGAAGAGGAGAAAGGGATATAGCTTAGGTGGGGGTGACCTCTCCCATCCGGTAGAGCAACCTCACAGAGAGGCAGCATTGGTGCAGACAGTACTGGTGAGGTAAAGGGAGGATGAGGGGGATAGAGGAAAGGGGAAGGATCAGAGTGGTCTCTCTGCTTGGTGGTCCCATTGGTAGACCCCACCGCGTATGAGATGGACTGGTAAAGGCATCTCGGGACCGAGAGTCAGATTTAGGGGACAGATAAAGGGGGGAAATTCCACATCCTCCACATCCGTTGGAGGTAGGACGGTCTTTTTCCCTGGCTCCAACTCATCTGTCTGTTATGGTTTTGGTGCTCTGACCTGTCTTAGAGGGAGAGAGATGGTTTCATTAGCAGGGGGAAGGTGGGACTTGAGCCATGACGATGGCTCTTCTATCATATATCACCAGGCCACTATGTATGGTATTTGGTCTCGATATAGTACTCTGAATATATATTGCCAACCTTTCCTGGCTTGCCAGGTCTCTGTGGACAGGTCTGACATTATTCTAATGGGCTTTCCTCTGTATGTAAGGAGCTTCTTTGTCCTAGCTGCTTTTAAGAGGGTCTCTCTTGAAACATAATTCCCATTTTAACTATAAGGTGTCATGAGGACTTTCGAGAATCTAAAATCTTGGGAGGAAATCTCTCTGCCTCTAGTACGTGAACGTTGATTCCATTCATGAGATTGGGAAAATTTTCATAGAAAACTTCTTCCACTATATCTTCTAGACTTCTTTCTTTTTCCTCCCCTTCAGGGATCCCAATAATTCTGACCTTGGAACATTTCATGGCATCATTTATTTCCCTGATTCTGTTTTCGTGGCTTCTGAGCTGTTTGTTCCAGGCTTCCTCCTCATCCTTTCTCTCTATCTGTTTTTCCTCCAAATCATTAATTCTATCTTCTGTCTCAGTTACCCTAGCTTTTAGAGAATTTAGATTAGATTGGAACTCATTGAGAGCATTTTGAAAATCATCCCTGGTGGCTTTCAGTTCTGCCCTAATATTGTGAACATCATCCCTGGTAGCTTTCAGTTCTGCCCTAATCAATTCTGTTTGGTCATCCATGGCTTTCTCCAACTTAGCTATTGCCTGGATAATTGTTAGTCTGAATTCCTTTTTTGACATATTGTCTATGTCGATAGACATTAGCTCTGTTCCCGAATGTCCATCCTCTGTATTTTTCTTCTGTTGGGTATTCCTCCTCCTAGTCATTTTGGTAAGAGATGACTGAACAGATGCAGCTGGATTTATCAATTGTGGTGCAGTCAAGGTGCACCCTGGAACACTTCTGTGCAATCAGGATTCCCCACCCAAATGAGAGAAAAAAGAAAAGAAAAAGAAATAGAGAAGAAGAAAGAAAAAAAAAGGAAAAGAAAAACGGAAAAAGAGAGAGAGAGAGAGAGATAGGAAAAAAAGGGAAGATAAAAGAGAAGGCTCAGCCCAAATGGACCCCAAGGTAAGATTTATGAAGTATACAAACAAAAACAGACAAACAAAAAGACTGATAAAAGTATATGACAAGAGAATATATATATATAATAGATATATGCAAAAAAAGGGAAGAACCTCATCAGAATGAACTCCAAGTATAAGATTTATATATTATCAGGACAAACACAAATTCACAGAAACACTGGCAGAAGGAAAAATTGGGAGAGTGGTTATAAATTCTCAGTGTGGGCAAGGAAGTTTATTTTGATTCTTCCTGGATGTATCTTGATGTTTTTGTTAAGGGACTCAACTTTCCTAAGTTATATGGGGATTAGAAACTGGTTTGCCTATAGGGGTAGCATTGATTGGGGAAAGGGGATTACCTTGAAGATTAACTCTATATGTATAGTAGAAAATAAAAATTAAAAAAGAATAAACTAGACTAAACTAAGTTAAAATTAAAAAAGAATTTAAAAAAAATTAGAAAAGCAAAAAAAGAAACATGGGTGTATGTATCAAAAAGTTCAGGTTAGAAGGTTATTAAGGAAATTAATGTACTGGACATCTCAGTGTGATGGTAAATCGGTTAAAAAATTATCTGTATGTATTAAAAAAAAAGAACCAGAAGAGTGGTAAAGAGTTAAAAATAAAAGTTGTATTTATGAAGTAGTGGTGGTTGTTCTCTTGTCGTCTTCTTTTTTTTTCCTTCCTTCCTGGTTGGTTTTTTGGGGGAGGGGCCTGCCAAGTGGGTTTTCAGACAATGATGTTCCCTGAGTTAGGTCCTCCCACTCCCCTCAAGGGGGTGGGCTCTGTGGAAACTGTTTTTTTCAGGCTTTTGTTCTCTGGGGGTTTTTATATTCTTTCATCTGTTTTCTCTCGCCTTGACAGCTTTTGATGGTTTTTGGAGTTTTAGAGGAGAGCAAACTGCACCCAGACCTCCCTCTCAGAGAGAAGCCTCAGAATGCTCTGCCAAGCTGCTGGCAGAGTCGGTTCTGAGTCACTGTCCCTGGGGATGCAGGAGCTCCTCGTTGTACCCAATACCAGGGCAGCGGCGGCTGTCTAGGCAGCTCCAGACCGCCAGAGAGGTTCCAAGCAGAAATTACACACTGAGATTTTCCCAATGCCCCGGGCTGGGAATGTCTGGTTTTTCCAGATTCCAGGGCTCCAGGCTAATGCCTATGAGCACCTCTCCCAAGGGAGGGTGTGGGACGCATGCATTTCAGGATTGCCATCTGGCCAGGCTCCCAGCCCCTCACGGGAGCTGGGCCCCACTCGTTCTCAGGTATGCTGGCCTTCAGGCACACTGGCGGCTCAGGGACGGAGACCTGATTTCTCTGCTGCACTCTCTCTGGCTCAGCACCAGGGGAGGCTCTCCTGGGTCTGGGGACTTTAGTCCCTGTCCCTAACAGCCCAGATTCCCACTATTTCCCTCCCCCGCAATCCTCTGCTCTTTGTTTTTTGAGTGCTTTCAACCAGACTCCAAGTTAATGCTGGTCCCCAGATGCAGGGCACTCTCGTATTGGGGTATTACTTTCCAATTGGTCACCTCTGGTGGCTCCCTCCCCCTTTTGTTTATCTTCCAATATCAGTCCGATGTTCCCAGTCTGCTTTACCTCCCACTGGCGTCTTCTGCTCCTGTAGAGATCCAGACATGTATAATTCTCATCTCAGGCTGATTTCATGGGTGGTCGGAGTTCTTTGGTAGGTAATCATCTCACTTTAGGGTACAGGTTGAAATGGTGCCTCCTCCTACTTCCCCGCCATCTTGACTCCCCTGGTCTTGATATAGATAGAAGACCTCACTCAGGGTAGAATAGATCTGAGTCAAGGCAAATGTTCCTTCTGGCTGCCACCCTGTGTAGAAAGTGGGCCACTCTAATTGACAGAGTGTTTTTAGTTTTCCCGGGTAAACCTTATCATCTGACTGAGTGACTTTACCTTGTAAATCCTTGAAATGTTTGAAAGCAAGACCTAGTCGTGTCACTGGTCCCTTACTCCCTGCTTGTCCCATTTCTCCAAATACAACAAACAACACAACAGACAATAAAATCAAGGCAGAGCCAACCACAGGTTGGGCGATCCCCATTCAGAGCCTGCTGCTGGTGGGGACTTTCTTGGTCGCCTGCAAACACAACAAACCACAAAACAGGCAACAAAAGAACCAGGCAAAGACAACTGCAGGCCCAATGATTCTTACCGAACCTGCCACTGGTGGTGGATTTCTTTACCCCCTGACCATCTAGGGGAATTGAACCCCCGTATGTCTAGGGGGACTCGAATCCCTCAACTGTCTAGGGGGACTCAAAACCCTGACCGCTCAGGGGGACTTGAACCCTCTGTTGATTTACCAGCACAGGGATGGGGCATTCCTGCATCCACTCCAGCCCTGGAGAGCATGGCTGCATCCAGCTTCTCCCCGGTGGGCTATACCCTGGAGTTCCACAACCAGACAGACAGACAAGATCAATAGAGGCTTTTTCCAGAAATTCCGATGCTGGCTCAGTTCCCGTCATTTGATCCTGGATGAGCCTCCAATGTTAGGGTCCTTGATCAAAGGAACAAGACTGACACAAAGCGAAAATCAAGCAAAGCTTTATTTCGTGCCATGCATCAGAAACGAAACTGACTGGTAGGTGTCTGAGCCCCATGCATTAGAAATCAAACTGACCGGTAGGTGCCCAAGCCCCATGCATGAGAAATCAAACTGACCATAGGTGCCTGAGCCTTGCTGGGGCCACAGGCTCCTTGCCCTGAGGTCCCTCCTGGAGGCTCCCTGCCTCACCCTCACTGTACCACAGGCCACTCCTGATGAGGCCGCTCCCGGCAGTGCCGCTGCTTGGGGTGGCGAGGCTGCTGCAGATGAGGCCGCTCCCTGGCCGTCTAGTGACAGCGCCACTGCTCGGGTGGCAAAGCCGCTCATGGTGGCACTGCTGCAGATGAGTCCGCTCCCGAAGGCACCGCTGCTCGGGATGGTGAGGCCGCTGCAGATGAGGCCACTTCCCAGCCATCTAGTGACAGCGCCACTGCTTGGGCAGCGAGGCCACTCATGCGGCACCGCTGCAGATGAGGCTCCCAGCAATGCTGCTCCTGATGAGGCTGCACCGCTGGCTCCTGATGAGGCTACTCCTGGCGGTGCCACTGCTTGCGGTGGCGAGGCCGCTCGCGTCAGCGCCACTGCTTGGGGTGGTGAGGCCGCTCCCCAGAACAAGGCCACTCCTGGCAGCGCCACTGCTTGGGGCGGCGAGGCTCCCAGCAATGCTGCTCCTGACGATGAAAAGGGCACTGTCACTCTTCACAATCCTGACACTACCACTACCCTAACGGCTCCCAATGGCTCCTGCTACCGGCTACCCTAACTCCTCCTGCTACTACTCCCCACAGTCTCACAGACCAGCCTTTATAGAGGTGGTTGAGCCCGGCCCACACACAGGTGGCCAATGGGATTGCAACTCACCTCAGTAAATATATGCATGCCCCACTGATTGGCTGTCTCCATCTAGCTGGCCTGGCCCACCCCTACACCAATTAGCTCTGACAAGTTGTGAATTATCAGGTAGTTTCAAAAGGGGTTATTCCTTTCTTTCTTTCTTCCTTTTTTTTTTGACACGCTTGATCATTTCATGACTAGAAAATAAGGATCTTGCAGTATTTGGGGGAGAGTTTTTGAAAATTAGCTTAAAATATTGTTTCTGTAGTCAAATGAAGTATATAAGATATGGACACTCTTTAACTTCCAAAATATTTGAGTAGTGTATATATCACCCCTCAATTTGTTGGACCATAATGACACATACATTTTTTAAAAATTTTATTCTATTTTTTCAGTGTTCCAAGATTCATTATTTATGCACCACACCCAGTGCTCCATGCAATATGTGCCCTTCTTAATACCCACCACCAGGCCTTTCCAACCCCCCCCAAAACCCTCAGTTTGTTTCTCAGAGTCCACACACACATTTTTTATTCCATTTAAAGCACTGTAGGCATGGGAAACAAAATGGAGCAAAACAAAACAAAATGTTTTGTAGATCCATATTTTTTCAAAGATGAATTTTTTACTCTATCTCAAGAAAAAATGAGACAAAAATATTTTAGAATGAAAAATTATTTAAGTAAAATGCTCAAAATGCAATTTGCCATAGCTTATACTAATAAGGACTTATGTGAACTCTTCGCTGGCAAATCTTAGTCAACTTACATTTATTATGTTATATAGAGTACATGATACTAGTAAATACTAGTAAAATTGGAAGAGTTTCTGTCACTCATATGCACTTACAGTGCTACTAGCTGTGCACTGAAGTAGTTAAAATGTACAAACTTCAAAATATGTTCATGTGTTTGTGCTCATGATTCAACCAGAATTTGGCCAGAGAAATAACTTTTAACCCATGAAAAGAAGCCCTCAGTGATCCTACATCAAAGGACATAAAGGATTATGATTGAAATTATTACCAGATTAGGGATCTGGGTGTCTCAGTCTGCTAAGCATATGTCTTTGGCTCAGATCATGATCCCAGAGTCCTGGGATCAAGCGCCATGTAAGGCTCTCTGCTCAATGGGGAGCCTTCTTATCCTTCTTCCTCTGCTGGTTCACCTACTTTTGCTTTCTCTCTGTCAAATAATAAATAAAATGTTTAAAAATAACAAAGATATTATTACCAAATTTAGGAATAAACCAACATAGGTGAAGAAGTTTGCATTGTTTTTCACAAATACACTGTTTTTTTATGGAATATTTTATTTGGTTTATTTATTTTACATTATATGCCAGTCACTATTCTAATGATATTATGTATATTAACTTATTCAAATATATTAAACTCTTTGAAACAGATGCTATTTTTGTTATTGTGGTGGTGATTGTTCAATTTGTTTGATTGTGGTAGGAACATCTATGTTGAGATCATACTTCTTAGCAATTTCTTTTAAGTGTACACTATAGTATTCTTGACTATAGGGCAGGTATTCATTTTATCTCATTTTACACATAAGGAAACTAAGGCACCAACAATTTAGCTAATTTGTTTGAGGCCACTAGGTAGTAATGTCCAAATGGGTATTTGCTAACAAGTGTGAACTCTGAGTTAGTTGAGTGATGGTCTTTCCACAGTGTAAAAGGGTGTGCTTGGGTTAAAGTTATTTCTGTCATCCTTCCTGTAGACTGAAAACAGTGATACCAAGTTCTAGAGAAAACCAGTTTATTTTACTACTATTTAACTGACTGACAGTATACATTTTCTGTGAGAAGATGCCACATATTGTTTTCAAATAATTTCCCAAGTGTGAGTAATTATATTTCAATTACTTATAATTTTGTAATGTTATAAACATAAATGCCATTGCAATATAAAGGATAAAGCATTATTGATATTAAATCATAACCACAGGAGTTTGTTTTCATAATTTTAGGATTGAATAATCCTTCTACACAGAAGTTAGTCTCTAAGAAAGTTCTATTTGCTTGGTACAGCAATTCATTGATAGAATAGTTTTCAAATTTGAGTTCTGAAAATATGTTTACCACATATGTGCATGCTAGAGTTAATAATAAACGCCAGTTAACATCTTTTTTTTTTTAAAGATTTTATTTATTTGACAGAGAGAGATCACAAGTAGGCAGAGAGGCAGGCAGAGAGAGAGAGAGGAGGAAGCAGGCTCTCCACCGAGCAGAGAGCCCGATGCGGGACTCGATCCCAGGACCCTGAGATCATGACCTGAGCCGAAGGCAGAGGCTTAACATACTGAGCCACCCAGGTGCCCCAACATCTTTTTTTTCTGATGTATATAACATTTTCTTTTTTAAAAATTCAAATTCACTTAGCCAACATATACTACATCATTAGTTTTTGGTGTAGTGGTCAATGACTCATTAGTTGTGTATTACACCCAGTACTCATCTTAAGTAAAACTTTGAATTACCCAGCTAATAATTAATTTCACTAGTAAAATATTAAATAAAGTCAACATTTAGGACTTAAGGAGAAGGTGTCTGAAAAAAATGTAATTCCCTAGACTGAAACCAGGAGGTGTAAAAATCAGGTCCAAATATAAATTCCTAACTAGCTTCACTAGTGAGTGGTAAATAATACTGTATAATCAAGACAAATGTTAGAAGAGTAACTTGTATTTATTTATTGAATGATTGATTTATACAAATTTGTGTATGTTGACCATGTACATACATATTAATCTACCTCCTTAATTTATTGAGTTTTACTGTGTACCAGGCACTAGGCTTGACTACTTTATACGTTTTTTTTTTACTTTTTTTCCAAATAATATTAAGAATATATTAGTATATATGACATGCAATATTACATTAGTTTTGGTATACAACATAGTGTTTTGATAAGTTTATATGTTATACTACTGCCATCACAACTATAGCCATCATCTGCCACTATACACCATTATTTAAATACCATTGACTACAGTCCTTATGTTGTGCCTTTTTTATTCCTGTGATTTGTTCATTCCATAATTGGAAGACAGTATCCCCAACTCTCCTTCACCCATTTTGCCCATCATTCTACCCCTCTCCGATCTGGTGAACATCATTTTGTTTTCTGTATTTATAGGTCTGATTCTTGTTTTTGTGCATTCAAGTGTGTTTGGGATTCCATATGTGGCTGATTCCATATGTGACTGAAATCATATGGTGACTGTCTTTCTCAGTCAGACTTATTCACTTAGCCAAATGTCCTCCAGACCCATCCATGTAATCACAAATGACAAGATATCTTTATTTTCTAAGGCTGAATAACATTCCATTTTATCTCACATTCTATAATTTTTCATTGTTTATTCATTCATTGGTTGACAGACATTTAGCTTGTTTCCTTATCTTAGCGACTATGAATGATAAAACAATATGAAAGTTGCCTTCTAATTTTGCTGTTTTCCTTTCTTGTGAACAAGCTTATAAGTTTGTTATAGTCCCAATTATTTGTTTTTGCTTTATTACCTTTGCTTTTGGTGTCAAATTTAAAAAAATCACCATGACTGAGGACAAGGAGATTACATGTCTATTTATCTTCTGGGAATGGTATAATTTCAGGTCTTACACTCAAATCTTTAACACATTTTGAGCTAATTCTTTTGTATGGTATGAGATAGGGGTTATTTATTTATTTATTTATTTTTCCATATGACTGTCCAGATTTCCTAACAGTATTTGTGACTATCCTTTCCCCATTATATATTCATGGATCCTTTGTCATAAATTAATGTACTATATATTCATGGATTTATTTCTGGACTCTCTATTGTGTTTCATTGAAATGTGTGTCTTTCTTTTTCTTTTTTAAATGTTAAAAAATTTTATTTATTTTTCTTTTTTATTATTAACATATAATGTATTATTTGTTTCAAGGGTACAGGTCTGTGATTCATAGTCTTACACAACACCTAGTGCTCACCACAACACATACCCTCCCCACCTCAACACCCAAAGAACAAATAATCCAATCAAGAAATGGGCAGAAGATATGAACAGACATTTCTGCAAAGAATACATCCAAATGGCCAACATACACATGAAAAAGTGCTCAACATCACTCAGAATCAGGGAAATCCAAATGAAAACCACAATGAAATACCACCTCACACCATCAGAATAGCAAAAACTAACAAGTCAGGAAACACACTTAGGTGAGGATGTGGAGAAAAGGGAACACTCCTACACTGTTGGTGGGAATGCAAGTTGGTGCAGTCACTCTGGAAAACTGTATTGAGGTTCCTGAAGATGTTAAAAATAGAACTACCCTATGACCCAACAATTGAGCTACTACTTACCTCAAATATACAAACGGGACATCTGTACTCCAAAGTTTAAAGCCATCATGTCCACAATAGCGAAACTATGGCAGGAACCCAGATGTCCATCGACAGATGAATGGATAAAAATTTGGTATGCATACACACACACACACAATATGGAATATTATGCAGTTATCAAAAAATTAAATCTTGCCATTTTCATTACATGGATGGAACTAGAGGGTATTATGCTAAGCAAAATTGAAGTCAATCAGAGAAAGACAATTATCATATGATCTCAATTATATGTGGAATTTGAGAAGCAAGGCAAATGATCATAGGGGAAGAGAAGAAAAAATGAAACAAGATGAAACCAGAGACAGAGACAACCATAAGAGACTCAAACTCAGGAAACAAACTGATGGCTGCTGGGGCACTAGGGTGTGTCTGTTTTTATGCCAATAATATAATCTTTTGATTATTGTAATTGTTAAATAGTTTGAGATCTGGGAGCATGATGTCTTTTAATCTTTCTCAGGATTTCTTTGACTATTCAGGGCCTGTTGTTATTTCATACAAATTTTAGGATTTTTTTTTTGTTCTATATAATTTGCCATTAGAATTTTAGTAAGGATTGAATTGTTTTAGGCAGTATGAAGATTTTAACAATATTCTTCCAGCGCATGAACATGGTATATGTTTCTATTTATTTGTGTCTTCTTCTATAAATTTTTAAAAGATTTTATTTATTTATTTGATAGAGAAATCAAAAGTAGGCAGAGAGGCGGGCAGAGAGAGAGAGGTGGAAGCAGGCTCCCTGCTGAGCAGAGAGTCTGATGCGGGGCTCGATCCCAGTACCCTGAGATCATGACCTGCGCTGAAGGCAGAGGCTTAACCCACTGAGCCACCCAGGCGCCCCTCTTCTTCTATTTCTTTCATAAAAGTCTTATACTTTTCAGTGTACAGGTGTTTCAACTGCTTGTTTAAACATGTTCCTTGGTATTTTTTTTTCTTTTGATGCAATTACAGATGAAATTTTTCTTAATTTCTCTTTCTGTGAGCTTACTAGTATATATAACTGCAACATTTATTTTGGTATTGGTTTTATATCCTGCAACTTTATGAATTTATTCATTAGTTCTATAAGATATTTAGTGCAGTCTTTAGGGTTTTATTTTACATATAATCTTATTCCATATACTAATAGTGACTGCTTTCCTTCTTCCTTATAAATTTGAACAATTTTTATTTCTTCTTCTTGGCTAGTTCCTTTGGTTTGGAATTCTATTGTTAAATAAATATCATGAGGGAGAATATTGTTGTCTTCCTCCTGATTTTAGAGGAAAGTTCTTGTTTTTAACCTCCATATATAACGCTAGCTGTAGTCTTGACACAGGTGGCCTTTATTTGTTGAAACATATTTCCTCTAAACTCATTTTGTTGATATTTTATCATAAATCATTGTTGAAATTTGTCAAATGCTTTCTCTGCAACTATTGAAATGCTCATCTGATTTTTTTCCTTTATCCTTTTGATGTTATTTACCACATTGATTGATATGCAGTTCAACCATCTCTTATTTCTGGATAAATCTCATCTAATCATGGTGTATGATTCTTCTAGTGTATCTTCTCTTTATTGTTGTAATAGGCTTGCTAATAACTTGCTTGAAAGTTTTGAACCTGTGTTTATCAGGAATATTGGCCTACAATTTTCTTTTCTTAAGCCTTATTTATTTATTTGAGAGAGGGAGAGAAAGAGAGACAACAAGTGGGGGAAGAGTGGGGAGAAAGAGAGAGAATCTCCATCAGAATCCCCACTGAGTGTGGAGCCCAACACAGGGCTCCATTTCATGACTCTGAGATCATGACCTGAGCTGAAATCAAGAGTCAGACACTTAACTGATTGACCTACACCAAAAATTAATGACATACTATACAGTGGCTAACTGAATGTAATAATAATAAAAACCATTGCTGGGTAGAGTATACTTGGTTGTAGGCATTTTTTCTTTTCAGCAATTTGCAAAGTTTCTGTTGAAAAATCAGCTGATAGTCTTGGAGGTTTCTCCTTGCAGGCACTTTTGTTTCCTTCTTGCTGCTTTAAGATACTCTAACATTTGATGTTTTAATTATTATATATCATGGTGGGAACCTCCTTGGGTTCTTTGTATTTAAAACTCTCTGTGATTCTCAGACTTGGATATCTATTTTCCTTCATAGGTTAGGGAAGTTTTTGGTTATTTTTTCTTCAAATAAGTTTTCCATACCTCTCTCTCTTCTTCTGGGACCCCTATAATATGAATGTTAGTTAACTTGAAGTTGTCCAAATAATTTCTTGATCTATCTCATTTTGTTAAATTATTTTTCTCTTTTAACTGTTCAGTTTGTGTGCTTTCCATTACCCTGTCATTCAAGTTACTGATATGTTCTGCATCCTTTAACCTGTTGTTTCCTGCTAGTGTATTTTTTAACTTATTTCATTCTTCAGTTCTGATATTTTAAAATATCTTCTATCTCTTTATTAAATTTCTTACTGAACTCTTCCATTATTTTCTCCAGCCCCATGAGTAATTTTATGATTATTACTTTAAAATATTCATCAGGCATATTGCTTATCTCCATTTCATTTAATTATTTCTCTGAGTTTTTTTCCTCCTATTCTTTATTTTGGAGCATGTTCCTGTGTCTCCCATTTTACTTGACTTTCTGTGTTTTGTTTTGCTTTGTCTTGTCTTGTTTTGTTTTGTTTTTCCTATAGATTAGGAGAAACGGCCACTTCTAAAGTTGAAGGCGTGGTCTTGTGTATGTTGTCCCTTATGCAGACCATGTGTGTTTGGTGAATTTTTCTGGCTGGCTGGAGCTGTGGCTATATATGTTGATTATTCTCTTAAACCATGGCTTTTCACAGAGAGAAAAAAAGAAAAAGAGTAAATTTTTTAAGGGATAAAATAAAGGAAAAGAATAAAAAATTTAAATAGTAAAATGATAAATAGAAGAAAAAAAGAAAAAAGAGAACTTGAAAAAAGAACAAAACAAAAAGAAAAAAGTAAAACAATAAAATATAAATTTTAAAACATAAATAAAACCTAAAAGTTAAAAAAATATAAAAATGCAAAATTGTAGCTTGTTTTCTGTGCCCCAGTACTGCACAGTGGCTAATGTGGGCTTGCAAGTTTACCATGATCTGGACTTTGCTCCAGTCTGGGATTTTAAGGTAGAGGAAGAGAGAGTGTTCTCACAGTTCTTCAACGTTTTTTAAAAAAAAATTTACTTATTTATTTGAGAGAGAGTGAGAGCACAACTAATAGGAGCTACAGGCAAAGGAAGAATCAGGATCTCAGCTGAGCAAGAAACCCAATGCCAGACTCAATCCCAGGACCCTGGGATCATGGCCTGAGCTGAAGGCAGATGCATACCTGACTGACTCACCCAGGAGTCCCTCCTCGGATCTTTTAAACCATTTTTTCTTTTGCTTTGTTTTGTTATGTTCTGTTTTATTATCCTGTGCCCCAGTACATCTAGGACTCATGTGGGCTTGTGAACAGGGGACTTCCAAAAGTCACAAACAAACTGAGATTAGCTGAGCTGCCATTACGGTTTCTGGACTGTGTTCTAGTCTAGGCATTTAAGGTGAGATAAAAATGTAATCATGAAAAAATGTTCATCATCATTAACCATCAGGGATATTCAAATCAAAACTACATTGAGATACCACCTTATACCAGTTAGAATGGCCAAAATTAACAAGAGAGGAAGCAATAAGTGTTGGAGAGAATGTGGAGAAAGGGGAACCCTCTTACAATGTTGTTGTGAATGCAAGTTGGTGAAGCCACTTTGGAAAACAGTGTGGAGATTCCTTAAGAAATTAAAAATAGAGCTACCCTATGGCCCAGCAATTGCATTACTGGATATTTACCCCAAATTTACAGATGTACTGAAAAGAAGGGCCATCTATACTCCAGTGTTCATAGCAGCAATGGCCATGGTCACCAAACTGTGGAAAGAAACAAGATGCCCTTAAAAGGACGAATAGATAAAGAAGTTATGGTCCATACATACAATGCAGTATTATGCCTCCATCAGAAAGGATGAACACCCAACTTTTGTATTAACATGGACGGGACTGTATGAGATTATGCTGAATGAAATAAATCAAGCAGATAGAGTCGATTATCATATGGTTTCACTTACTTGTGGAGCATAAGGAATAACAGAGAACACTGGGAGATGGAGAGGAGAAGTGAGTTGGGGGAATTGAGAGGGGGAGATGAACCATAAGAGACTGTGGACTCTGAGAAACAAACTGAGGGTTTTGGAGGGGAGGAGGTGGGGGTTTGGGTGATGCTGATGATGGGTATAAGCGAAAGCATGCATTGCATGGAGCACTGGGTGTGATGCAAAAACAATGAATTTTGGGACACTGAAAAAATTTTAAATTAAATTAAAAAAATAAAGAATGTAAAGTGTGTAAGAGGGTTCCTCTTTCTCCACGTCCTCTCCAACACTTGTTTCTTGTCTTGTTAATTTTGCCCATTCGACAGGGGTAAGGTGGTATCTCAATGTGGTTTTGATTTGAATCTCCCTGATGACTAATGCTGATGAACATTTTTCCATGTTTTCTTTGGAGAAGTGTCTGTTCATATCTACTGCCCATTTTTTTTTGATGTTTTTGTTTTATTTTATTTATTTTTTTTCAGTGTAACAGTATTCATTGTTCTTGCACAACACCCAGTGCTCCATGCAAAACGTGCCCTCCCTATTACCCACCACCTGTTCCCCCAACCTCCCACCCCTGACCCTTCAAAACCCTCAGGTTGTTTTTCAGAGTCCATAGTCTCTTATGGTTCGCCTCCCCTCCCCAATGTCCACAGCCCCCTCCCCTTCTCCCAATCCCACCTCCCCCCAGCAAACCCCAGTTTGTTTTGTGAGATTAAGAGTCATTTATGGTTTGTCTCCCTCCCAATCCCATCTTGTTTCATTTATTCTTCTCCTATCCCCCTAACTCCCCATGTTGCTTCTCATTTTTAAATGTGAATCTATTATTGGCTGTTGAGTTGGAGGCGTTCTTTATAGATCTTGGATATCAGCCCCTTGTCTGTAGTGTCATTTGTGAATATCTTCTCCCATTCTGTGGGTTCCCTCTTTGGTCCCTCTGTTAATTTTGCTGTGCAAAAGTTTTTTATCTTGATGAAGTCCCAAAAATTCATTTTCACTTTTGTTTCCTTTGCCTTTGGAAACATGTCTTGAAAGAAGTTGCTGTGGCTGATGTTAAGAGGTTACTGCCTATGTTCTCATCTAGAATTTTGATAGATTCTTGCCTCAGGTTGAGATCTTTTATCCACTTCGAGTTCATCTTTATGTATGGTGTAAGAGAATGGTCGGATTTAATTCTTCTATACAAAACTTTCCAATTTTCCCAGCACCATTATAGAAGAGACTGTCTGATTTCCACTGGATATTTTTTCCTGCTTTGTAGAAGATTGTTTGATCATAGAGTTGTGGGCCCATATCTGGGATATCTATTCTGTTTCACTTGTCTATGTGCCTGTTTTGGTGCCAGTTCAATGTTGTCTTGGTGATCAAAGTTTTGTAATAAAGTTTGAAATCAGGCAACATAAGGTCTACAGCTTTGTTTTTCTTTTTCAACATTTCTTTATTTCTTTTCAGCATAACAGAATTCATTGTTTTGGCACCACACCCAGTGCTCCATGCAACATGTGCCCTCCTTAATACCACCACCTGGCTCTCCGATCTAACCACACCCCACTCCTTCAAACTCCCAAGATAGTTTTTCAGAGCCCATAGTCTCTCATGGTTCACCTCCCCTTCCAATTTCCCTCAACTCCCATCTCCTCTCCATCTCCCTATGTCCTCCATGTTATTTGTGCTGCACCACATATAAGTGAAACCATATAACACTTGACTATCTCTGCTTGATTTATTTAACTCAGCATAATCTCTTCCAGTCCTGTCCATGTTGATACAAATGTTGGGTATTCATCCTTTCTGATGGAGGCTTAATACTATGGAGTATTAAGTATATGGACCACATCTTCCTTATCCATCCGTACGTTGAAGGGCATCTTGATTCTTTCCACACATTGGTGACCATGGCCATTGGTGCTATAAACATTGGGGTACAGATGGCCCTTCTTTTCACTACATCTGTATCTTTGGGGTAAATACCCAGCAGTGCAATTGCAGGGTCATAGGGAAGCTCTATTTTAAATTTCTTGAGGAATCTCCACACTGTTTTCCAAAGTGGCTGCACCAACTTGCATTCCCACCAACAGTGTAAGAAGGTTCCCCTTTCTCCACATCCTCTCCAACACATGTTGGAATAGCAGCTTGGCAGGCAGAGTTTGCATTTTCAAAAGCCAACTGTTTAACAATAATTGTTCCAGCCTCTCCGTCAATTACAATTCTGCCCACTGCCTTTAATAATCATGCCACAAAATCTTGAAAGGGTTCATCTGGGCCTTGACCTCTTTTAGATAATTCCTCAGTTCTTGCCCCAGAAGAGGGAAGTCATTTCCATGCCTTTAAAGCACATTGTGAAATTTGCTGGTAAGCAATTTCAGGATATTCTACTGGTGCCTGAACTTCAGAGTAAGCCCCGCTTCCCATTAGCATCTCATAAGAAATTGGGATGTTAGTCCTTCGATTATAAATGGTCATTTCATTAGCTGTCTCAAAAAACTCCATCTTCCATAATAGATAGTCACCACCCGATAAACAAGCCTGTGCAATAACCTTCTAATCCCCTAGACATAAAGCTTCCAAACCCATGCTATCCAGCAAGGACAAAGTATAGGGTGCAGTGGGACCATATTGGGAAGAGACTGTTTTTATTTCTTTTAATATCTTAAAATTTACACTATTATAAGCTCTCTGACCATTAGCCATCTGAGTCACAGGATATGCTGAAAAGGCCGAGGTATCCTCCCCTGTTTGTTGGGTCTAAAAAAGAGATCTTTGAAGAGGAGTTATTTTTAATGGCTCAGCTCTTTCAGGGAGTTGTTTAAAATAAACAGTTGAACGGGAGCTAATGGGAAACAGGCTATCAGGCATTAGTTCTCCTTCTTTATAAGGCACCCCAGATTGAGGATGCTGCATTAATGGGAATCCAGTATTTAAGCCCCTTTTTGTTTTATTGAAAGTCCTAATCGGAGATGTGTGGGTCTGACTGTGTTTACAGGGCATAGTTTGAATTTCTGGAGACCTCACAACTGACTCTAAAGAGAGTTCCTGACTTGGCCAGATATCTGGTCAGCTAATAGAGGGAAAGAGGGGGCCATGGGAGGAAAGGAAGCAAGGAGAACTTCCTGATTGTCATCCAAAGGCACCTCATCATCAGGGGCATCTAAGGGATCCTCCTGTAGAGGTGGCAAGAAGTCAGGTGTGGCCGCAGGAGGGGAGGCGTTATTTATGACACCTAAACTTTCATATATGTTTTTCTTTTAATTTTTTTTATTTGTTTATTTATAGCATAACAGTGTTCATTGTTTAGGCATCACACCCAGTGCTCCATGCAGAATGTGCCCCCCCTATTACCCACCAGCTGGTTTCTCAACCTCCCACCCCCCCGCCCCTTCAAAACCCTCTGGTTGTTTTTCAGAGTCCATAGTCTCTCATGGTTCATCTCCACTTCCAGTTTCCCTCAACTCCCTCTCCTCTCCATCTCCCCATGTCCTCCATGTTATTTGTTATGCTCCACAAATAAGTGAGACCATATGATACTTGACTCTCTCTGCTTGACTTATTTCGCTCAGCATAATCTCTTCTAGTCCCGTCCATGTTGCTACAAAAGTTGGGTATTCATCCTTTCTGATGGAGCCATAATACTCCATTGTGTATATGGACCACATCGTCCTTATCCATTCATCCGTTGAAGGGCATCTTGGTTCTTTCCACAGTTTGGTGACCATAGCCATTGCTGCAATAAACATTGGGGTACAGATGGCCCTTCTTTTCACTACATCTGTATCCTTGGGGTAAATACCCAGCAGTGCAATTGCAGGGTCATAGGGAAGCTCTATTCTTAATTTCTTCAGGAATCTCCACACTGTTCTCCAAAGTGGCTGCACTAACTTGCATTCCCACCAACAGTGGAAGATGGTTCCCCTTTCTCCACATCCTCTCCAACACACATTGTTTCCTGTCTTGCTAATTTTGGCCATTCTAACTGGTGGTCAGGTGGTATCTCAATGTGGTTTTAATTTGAATCTCCCTGATGGCTAGTGATGATGAACATTTTTTCATATGTCTGATAGCCATTTGTATGTCTTCATTGGAGAAGTGTCTGTTCATATCTTCTGCCCATTTTTGATAGGATTATCTGTTTTGTGTGTGTTTAGTTATAAAGAACTTCTTTATAAATCCTGGATATCAACCTTTTGGCTGTACTGTCATTTGCAAATATCTTCTCCCATTCCGTGGGTTCCCTCTTTGTTTTGTTGACTGTTTCCTTTGCTGTGCAGAAGCTTTTGATCTTGATGAAGTCCCAAAAGTTCATTTTCGCTTTTGTTTCCTTGGCCTTTGGAGACATATCTTGAAAGAAGTTGCTGTGGCTGATATCAAAGAGGTTACTGCCTATGTTCTCCTCTCGGATTCTGATGGATTCCTGTCTCACATTGAGGTCTTTTATCCATTTCGAGTTTATCTGTACGGTGTAAGAGGATGGTCATTTTTCATTCCTCTACATATTGGTGGTGCTGCCAGTTTCCGAGTACCATTTATTGAAGAGACTGTCTTTTTTCCATCGAATATTTTTTTCCCGTTTTGTCGAAGATTATTTAACCATAGAGTTGAGGGTTCATATCTGGTCTCTCCACTGTGTTCCACTGGTCTAGGTGACTGTTTTTATGCTAGTACCACACTGTCTTGGTGATCACAGCATTGTAATAAATCTTGTAATAGGGTAACATGATGCTGCCAGTTTTGTTTTTGTTTTTCAACATTTCCTTAGCAATTCGGGGTCTCTTCTGATTCCATACAAATTTTAGGATTATTTGCTCCAGCTCTTTGAAAAATACTGGTGGAATTTTGATCGGAATGGCATTAAAATATAGATTGCTCTAGGGAGTATAGACATTTTAACAATGTTTATTCTTCCAATCCAAGAGCATGGAGCAGTCTTCCAACTTTTTGTGTCTTCTTCTTTCTTTCATGAGTGTTCTGTAGTTCCTCGAGTACAGGTCCTTTACCTCTTTGGTTAGGTTTATTCCCAGGTATCTTATGGTTCTTGGTGCTATAGTAAATAGACTATTCTCTAATTTCCCTTTCTGTATTTTCATTGTTAGTGTATAAGAAAGCCACTGATTTCTGTACATTGACTTTGTATCCTGCCACGTTACTGAATTGCTGAATGAGTTGTAGTAGTTTGGGGGTGGAGTCTTTGGGGTTTCCCATATAAAGAATCATGTCATCTGCAAAGAGAGAGAGTTTGACTTCTACCTTGCCAATTTGGATGCATTTTATTTCTCTTTGTTGTCTGATTGCCATTGCTAGGACTTCTAAAACTATGTTGAACAAGAGTGGTGAGAGTGGGCTTCCACGTTGTGTTCCTGATCTCAATGGGAAGGCTGCAAGCTTTTTCCCATTGAGGATGATATTTGCTGTGGGTCATTCATAGATAGATTTTATGAAGTTCAGGAATGTTCCCTCTATCCCTATACTTGAAGCGTTTTCATCAGGAATGGATGCTGGATTTTGTCAAATGCTTTTTCTGCATGAATTGCGAGGACCATGGGGTTCTTCTCTCTTCTCTTATTGATTTGTTCTATCACATTGATTGATTTGCGAATGTTGAACCAACCTTGCAACCCAGGAATGAATCCCACCTGGTCATGGTGGATAATCTTTTTAAGTGCTGCTGGATCCTGTTTGCTAGGATCTTGTTGAGAATCTTAGCATCCATATTCATCAGTGATATTGGTCTGAAATTCTCCCTTTTGGTAGGGTCTTTGCCTGGTTCGGGGATCAGGATAATGCTGGATTCCTAAAAAGAGTCTGGGAGTTGTCCTTCTGCTTCAATTTTTTGGAAGAGCTTCAGGAGAATTGGGGTTATTTTTTTTTTAAGTTTGGTAGAATTAGCCAGGGAATCCGTCAGGTCCTGGGCTCTTGTTTTTTGGGAGGTTTTTGATCACTGCTTTAATCTCATTACTAGATATTGGTCTATTCAGGTTGTCAATTTCTTCCTGGTTCAATTTTGGGAGTTTGTAGGTATCCAGGAATGCATCCATTTCATCTAGGTTGCTTAGCTTATTGGCATATAACTGTTGGTAAAAATTTCTAATGATTGTTTCTTTTTCCTTGGTGTTAGTTCTGATCTCTCCCTTTTCATTCATAATTTTATTAATTTGGGCTTTCTCTCTTTTCTTTTGGATTAGTGTGGCCAATGGTTTATCAATCTTATTGATTCTTTCAAAAAACCAGCTTCTAGTTTCATTGATACATTCTACTGTATCTCTGGTGTCTACCTCATTGATCTCTGCTATAATCTTGATTATTTCCCTTCTTGCATGTGGAGTTGGTTTGATTTGTTGTTGATTCTCCAGTTCTTTAAGGTGTAGAGACAGCTGGTGTATTCTGGATTTTTCCATTTTTTTTTGAGGGAGGCTTGGATTTCTATTTATTTCCCCTTAGAACCGCCTTTGCTGTATCCCATAGGTTTTGGACCGAAGTGTCTCCATTCTCATTGGTTTCCATGAATTGTTTAAGTTCATCTTTGATCTCCTGGTTGATCCAAGCATTCTTAAGCAAGGTGGTCTTTAGCTTCCATGTGTTTGAGTTCCTTCTGAACTTTTCCTTGTGATTGAGCTCCAGTTTCAAAGCAATGTGGTCTGAGAATATGAAGGGAATAATGTCAGGCTTTTGGTATCGGTTGAGTCCTGCTTTGTGACCCAGTATGGGGTCTATTCTGGAGAAGGTTCCATGTGCACTTGAGAAGAATGAGTATTCTGTTGTTTTAGGGTGGAATGTTCTGTATATGTCTATGAGGTCCATCTGATGCAATGTTTCATTCAATGCTCTTGTTTCTTTATTAATTTTCGGCTTCGATGATCTGTTTATTTCTGAGAGAGGCGTATTAAGATCTCCTAGTATTATTGTATTCATATTAATATGACTCTTTATCTTGAGTAATAGTTTTCTTATGTAATTGTGTGCTCCCATATTGGGGGCATAGATATTCACAATTGTTAGATCATCTTGGCGGATAGTCCCTTTAAGAATTATGTAGTGTCCTTCTGTATCTCTGACTACAGTCTTTAGTTTAAAATCTAATTTATGTGATATGAGAATCGCTACCCCGGCCTTCTTTTGAGGCCCATTGGCATGAAAGATGCTTCTCCATCCCTTCACTTTCAGTCTGGGTATATCCTTAGGTTCAAAATGGGTCTCTTGTAGACAACATATGGATGGGTCCTGTCGTTTTATACAATCTGCAAACCTGTGTCGTTTTATGGGCGCATTTAGGCCATTCACATTGAGAGTGATTATTGAGAGATAGGTTTTTACTGATATCGTGTTACCTTTGAAATCTTTCTGTCTGTAGATTGTTTCTATATTTCTGTTCAGTGATATTCTTAGGATTTTTTCGCTTTTATAAGACCCTCCTTAATATTTCCTGCAGTGTCAGCTTGGTGGTTGTATAGTCTTTTAATCATTGCCGGTCTTGGAAACTCTTTATCTCTCCATCCATTTTAAATGTCAGTCTTGCTGTATAGAGTATTCTTACTTGCATATTCTTCTCATTTAGTACTCTGAATATATTTTGCCAGCCCTTCCTGGCTTGCCAGGTCTCTGTGGACAGGTCTGACATTATTCTAAATGGCTTTCTTCTGTATGTAAGAAGCTTCTTTGTCTTAGCTGGTTTTAAGAGGGTCTGTCATGAAACATAATTCCTCATTCTAACTATAAGGTGTCATGGGGACTTTCGAGAATCTAAAATCTTGGGAGGAAATCTCTCTGCCTCTAGTACATGAACGTTGTTTCCATTCGTGAGATTGGGACAATTTTCATAGACAACTTCTTCCACTATATCTTCTAGACTTCTTTCTTTTTCCTCCCCTTCAGGGATTCCAATACTTCTGACCTTGGAACGTTTCATGGCATCATTTATTTCCCTGATTCTGTTTTCTTGGCTTCTGAGCTGTTTGTTCCAGGCTTCCTCCTGATCCTTTCTCTCTATCTGTTTGTCCTCCAGATCACTATTTCTATCTTCTGTCTCAGTTACCCTAGCTTTTAGAGAATTTAGATTGGATTGGAACTCATTGAGAGCATTTTGAATATCATCCCTGGTGGCTTTCAGTTCTGCCCTAACATTGTGAACATCATCCCTGGTGGCTTTCAGTTCTGCCCTAATCAATTCTGTTTGGTCATCCATGGCTTTCTCCAACCTAGCTATTGCCTGGATAATTGTTAGTCTGAATTCCTTTTCTGACATATTTTCTATGTCGATAGCCATTAGCTCTGTTGCAGAAGGTCCATCCTCTGTATTTTTCTTCTGTTGGGTATTCCTCCTCCTAGTCATTTTGGTAAGAGATGACTGAACATATGCAGCTGGACTTATCAGTTGTTGTGCAGTCAAGGTGCACCCTGGAACACTTCTGTGCAATCAGCATTCCCCACCCAAATAAGAGGGAAAAGAAAAGAAAAAGAAAAAGAGAAGAAGAAAGGGAAAAAAAAAAGGAAAAGAAAAAAGGAAAAAAAAGGAGAGAGAGAGAGAGAGAGAGAGGAAAAAAAGGGAAGATAAAAGAGACGGCTCAGCCCAAATGGACCACAACGTAAGATTTATGAAGTATACAAACAAAAACAGAAAAACAAAAAGACTGATAAAAGTATATGACAAGAGAAAAAAATATACATATATAAGCAAAAAAAGAAAGTACCTCATCAGAAAGAACCCCTAGTATAAGATTTATATATTATCAGGACAAACACAAATTCACAGAGACACTGACAGAAGGAAAAATTGGGAGACATTTATAAATTCTCAGTGTGGGTGAGGAAGGTTATCTTGATTCTTCCTGAATATATCTTGATGTTTTTGTTAAGGGACTTAACTTTCCTAAGTTACAGGGGATTAGAAACTGGCTTGCCTATAGGGCTAGCATTGATTGGGGAAAGGGGATTACCTTGAAGTTTAACTCTATGTGTATAGTAGAAAATAAAAATTAAAAAAGAATAAACTAGACTATACTAAGTTAAAATTAAAAAAGAATTTAAAAAAATGGAAAAGCAAAAGAAAAACACAGGTGTATGTATCAAAAAGTTCAGGTTAGAAGGTTATAAAAGAATTTGATGTACTGGACATCTCAGTGTGATGGTAAATAGGTTAAAAATTATCTGTATGTATAAAAAAAAGAACCAGAATATTGGTAAAGAGTTAAAAATAAAAGTTGTATTTATGAAGTAGTGGTGGTTGTTCTCTTGTAGTCTTTTTTTTTTTCTTCCTTCCTGGTTGGTTTTCTGGGTGAGGGGCCTGCCACGTCGGTTTTCAGACAATGATGTTCCCTGAGTTAGGTCCTCCCACTCCCCTCAAGGGGGTGGGCTCTGAGGAAACTATTTTTTTCAGGATTTTGTTCTCTGGGGGTTTTTATGATCTTTCATCTGTTTTCTCTCGCCTTGACAGCTTTTGGTGGTTTTTGGAGTTTTAGAGGAGAGCAAACTGCACCCCGACCTCCCTCTCAGAGAATGTTCTGCAGAGCTGCTGGCAGAGTCAGTTCTGAGTCACTGTCCCTGGGGATGCAGGAGCTCCTCCTTGTACCCAATACCAGGGCAATGGCGGCTGTCTAGGCAGCTCCAGACCACCAGAGAAGTTCCGAGCAGAGATCGCACACTGAGATTTTCCCACTGTCCCGGGCTGGGAATGTCTGGTTTTTCCAGATGCCAGAGCTCCAGGCTAGCACCTATGAGCACCTCTCCCAAGGGAGGGTGTGGGACAGTTGCATTTCAGGATTGCTATCTGGCCAGGCTCCCAGCCCCTCATGGGAGCCAGACCCCACTCGTTCTTGGGCGCGCTGAGGGGTCAGGTGCACTGGCGGCTCAGGGATGGAGACGTGATTTCTCTCCTGCACTCTCTCTGGCTCAGCACCAGGGGAGGGTGTCCTGGGTCCAGGGACTTAGGTCCCTGACCCTAACCGCCCAGGTTCCCACTATTTCCCTCCCCCGCGATCCTCTGCTCTTTGTTTTTTGAGTGATTTCAACCAGACTCCAAGTTAATGCTGGTTCCCAGATGCAGGGCACTCTCGTATTGGGGTATTTCTTTCCAATCGGTCACCTCTGGTAGCTCCCTCCCCCTTTTGTTTATCTTCCAATATCAGTCCGACGTTCCCAGTCTGCTTTACCTGCCACTGGCGTCTTCTGCTCCTGTAGAGATCCAGACGTGTATAATTCTTATCTCAGGATGATTTCATGGGTGGTCGGAGTTCTTTGGTAGGTAATCAGCTCACTTTAGGGTACAGGTTGAAACTGTGCCTCCTCCTACTTCCCCGCCATCTTGACTCCTAAACTTTCATATATGTTTGAGTCTCTTCCTCTATTAAGTCATAAGAGGATTCTTGACAGGTGATGGAAATTATATCAATAGAATGTTACGGATCTAAACCCTCTCTAATATCTTCCCAATTTTCATTGTTCCTTCAGGGCAGGTGTCGGGGCCCCTAATTTTTAACTGATTTTTAATTTCCTGACCCACCTTCTGCTATAATAGCAAATTCACTGTTCCCTCTTTAGGAAACCAAGGACAAAGTGCTGAAATAACTTCAAAAAATTGTTGCAAAGCCTTCTTTGAGACTTTGGACCCTTTTTGTTTTAAAAGAGCCTGTAATGCAGTCACAAAGAGATCCTGTTCCACAGATTGAGAGTGCCCCATTATATACTCCTGCTGTCGCCCATGCTGTCCGGGCGCCTCTTACCTGAATGGTGGTAACTACTTACCTGTGTATGCGTGGCACTCCCTTGACCTTTGCTCACTTTCCCTGTTTGGGCGCCACTTGCCATGGCCCGTGTGACAAATTGATCAAGTAACCTGAGGGTAAAAGGATGGTGAAAAGAAATTAAAGAGACAAAGAGACGGGGGCAGAAGGAGCATAGGGGATGATTTCCACCTATGCCGCTTAATTAGTAAAACCATGGGAATATATAGAAGTCTTACAATGAAAAGGTGATTTATCTAAGTGTTGCTGCATGATTAAAGGTTTACATATCAGCTCCATAATCACTTCCACTAATGACTAGCTACAGACATACCGATGCCAGATGGTGGATGGTAAACATCATTCCAATATAAACACACTTAAAAGATTATCTAGTAGCTTATAACAGGATAGCAAGAACCACGAGAAGACTAATGAGTGCACCTAGGCTGTCTTGAAGGTCAACTATCTAGAGGAGCATGTGAGAAGTCACATAGGGGAGCAAGCAGCAAATAGCAAAGGCTCTTTCTCAATGCAAACTCAACTCCATTATACTTTGCCTTAAATCAGGCAGTGAGATGTTGGAGGAGGCATAAGTCAGAGCCTGGTTTGGCTCTTGTCTCTAGCCTTACTGCGGCTTCCCACAATGGTGTAAGAAAATGGTCGAGATTCATTCTTCTACATATAGATGTCCAGGTTTCCCAGCACCATTTATTGAAGAGACTGTCTTTTTTACACTGTATATTCTTTCCTGCTTTGTCGAAGATTATTTGACAATAGAGTTGAGGGTTCATATCTGGCCTCTCTACTGTCTTCCACTGGTATATGTGCCTATTTTTATGCCAGTACCATGCTGTCATGATGATCACAGCTTTGTAGTAAAGCTTGAAATCAGGTAACGTGATGCCGCCAGTTTTGTTTTTGTTTTTCAACATTTCCTTAGCAATTCGGGGTCTCTTCTCATTCCATCCAAATTTTAGGATTCTTTGCTCCAGCTCTTTGAAAAATACCGGTGGAATTTTGATCGGAATGGCATTAAAGGTATAGATTGCTCTAGGCAGTATAGACATTTTAACAATGTTTATTCTTCCAATCCAAGAGCATGGAATGGTTTTCCATCTTTTTGTGTCTTCTTCAGTTTCTTTCATGAGTGTTCTGTAGTTCCTCGAGTACAGATCCTTTACCTATTTGGTTAGGTTTATTCCCAGGTATCTTACGGTTCTTGGTGCTATAGTAAATACAATCGATTCTCTAATTTGCCTTTCTGTATTTTCATTGTTAGTGTATAAGAAAGCCACTGATTTCTGTACATTGACTTTGTATCCTGCCACGTTACTGAATTGCTGTATGAGTTCTTGTAGTTTGAGGGTGGAGTCTGTGGGGTTTTCCATATAAAGAATCATGTCATCTGCGAAGAGAGAGAGTTTGACTTCTTCCTTGCCAATTTGGATACCTTTTATTTCTCTTTGTTGTCTGATTGCTGTTGCTAAGACTTCTAATACTATGTTGAACAAGAGTGGTGAGAGTGGGCATCCTTGTCGTGCTCCTGATCTCAACGGGAAGGCTGCAAGCTTTTTCCCATTGAGGATGATATTTGCTGTGGGTCTTTCATAGATAGATTTTATGAAGTTCAGGAATGTTCCCTCTATCCCTATACTTGAAGCGTTTTCATCAGGAACGGATGATGTATTTTGTCAAATGCTTTTTCTGCATCAATTGAGAGGACCATGTGGTTTTGTTCTATTGATTTGTTCTATCACATTGATTGATTTGCGAATGTTGAACCAACCTTGTAACCCAGGGATGAATCCCACCTGGTCATGGTGGATGATCTTTTTAATGTGCTGCTGGATCCTGTTTGCTAGGATCGTGTTGAGAATCGTAGCATCCATATTGATCAGTGATATTGGTCTGAAATTCTCCTTTTTGGTAGGGTCTTTGCCTGGTTTGGGGATTAGGGTAATGCTGGCTGCATAAAAAGAGTCTGGAAGTTGTCCTTCTGCTTCCATTTTTTGAAACAGCTTCAGGAGAATTGGTGTTATTTCTTCTTTGAAAGTTTGGTAGAATTTCCCAGGAAATCCGTCAGGTCCTGGGCTCTTGTTTTTTGGGAGGTTTTGATCACTGCTTCAATCTCGTTACTAGATATTGGTTTATTCAATTTTTCAATTTCTTCTTGGTTCAATTTTGGGTGTTTATATTTTTCCAGGAATGCATCCACTTCATCTAGGTTGCTTAACTTATTGGCATATAACTGTTGATAAACACCTGAACACACCTGTGTAAGCAACACCTAGATGAAGGAAAAGAACATTTCCAGAAATCAAAGTCACATTTTTCTTTTCTGTTTTCTTCTTATTATTATTTATTATTTTTAAATTTCTTTTCAGTGAATCAGAATTCGTTGTTTATGCACCACACGCAGGGCTCCATGCAATACGTGACTTCCATAGTACCCAATACCAGGCCCACCCACCCCCACAACTTCAAAACCCTCAGGTTGTTTTTCAGAGTCCAAAGTCTCTCATGGTTCATCTACTGTTCCAATTTGCCTCTACTCCCTTCTCCTCTTCACCTCCCCATGTCCTCCATGTTATTTCTTATGCTCCACAAATAAATGAAACGATATGATAATTGACACTCTCTGCTTGACTTATTTCAATCAGCATAATCTCATACAGTCCTATCCATGTTGATACAAAAGTTGCATATTCATCCTTTCTGAGGGAGGCATAATACTCCATCATGTATATGGACCACATCTTCCTTATCCATTCGTCCATTGAAGGGCATTTTGGTTCTTTCCACAGTTTGGCAACCATGGCCATTGCTGCAATAAACATTGGGGTAGAGATGGCCATTCTTTTCACTACATCTGTATCTTTGGGGTAAATACCCAGTAGTGCAATTGCAGGGTCATAGGGAATCTCTACTTTTAATTTCTTGAGGAATCTCCACACTGTTCTCCAAAGTGGCTGTACCAACTTGCATTCCCACGAACAGTGTAAGAGGGTTCCCCTTTCTCCACATCCTCTCCAACACACGTTGCTTCCTGTCTTGTTAATTTAGGCCACTCTAACTGGTGTAAGGTGGTATCTCAATGCTGTTTTGATGGTCTCTCCCTGATGGCTAGTGATGATGAACATTTTTTCATGTGTCTGAGAGCCATTTATATGTCTTCTTTGGAGAAGTGTCTGTTCATGTCCTCTTCCCATTTCTTGACATGATTATCTGTTTATTGTGTGTTAAGTTTGAGAAGTTCTTTATAGATCCTGGATATCAAACTTTTGTCTGTACTGTCATTTGCAAATATCTTCTCCCATTCCGTGGATTGGTTCTTTATTTTCTTGACTGTTTCCTTTGCTGTGCAGAAGCTTATGATCTTGATGAAGTCCCAAAAGTTCGTTTTGGCTTTTGCTTCCTTTGACCTGGGAGACATATCTTGAAAGACGTTGCTGTGGCTGATATCGAAGATGTTACTGCCTATGTTCTCCTCTAGTATTCTGATGGATTCCTGTCTCGCATTGAGGTCTTTTTTCCATTTCAAGTTGATCTCTGTGTACGGTGTAAGAGAATGGTCGAGTTTCATTCTTCTACATATAGCTGTCCAATTTTCCCAGCACTATTTATTGAAGAGTCTGTCTTTTTTCCACTGTATATTTTCTCCTGCTTTTTTGTAGATCATTTGACCATAGAGTTGAGGGTCCATATCTGGGCTCTCTACTCCGTTTCACTGGTCTATGTCTGTTTTTATGCCAGTACCATGCTATCTTGTTGATCACAGCTTTGTAGTGAAGCTTGAACTCGGGCAACGTGATGCTGCTAGTTTTATTTTTCTTTTTCAATATTTCTTTAATATTTCGGGGGCTCTTCTGATTCCATACAAATTTTAAGAGTGTTTTCTCCATGTCTTTGAAAATTACCGGTGGAATTTTTATCAGAATGGCATTAAAAGTATAGATTGCTCTATGCAGTAAAGACATTTTTAACAATATTTATTCTTTTGTTCCATGAGCATGGAAGGTCTTCTATCTTTTTGTGTCTTCAATTTCTTTCATGAGTGTTCTGTAGTTCCTCGGGTACAGATCCTTTACCTCTTCGGTTAGGTTACTCCCAGGTATCTTATGGTTCTTGGTGCTATAGTAAATGGAATCAATTCTCTAATTCCCTTTTTGTATTTTCATTGTTAGTGTATAAGATTTCTGTACATTTATTTTGTATTGTGCCACGTTACTGAATTGCCGTATGAGTTCTAGTAGTTTGAGGGTGGAGTCTTATGGATATTCCATATAAAGTATCATGTCATCTGTGAGGACAGAGAGTTTGACTTCCTCTTTGCCAATTTGCATACCTTTCATTTCTCTTTGGTGTCTGATTGCTGTTGCTAGGAATTCTGATACTACGTTGAACAAGAGTGGTGAGAGTGGGCATCCTTGTAGTGCTACTGCTCTCAACGGGAAGGCTGTGAACTTTTTCTCTTTGAAGATGATATTTGCTGTGGATTTTTCTTAAATAGATTTTATGAAATTCAGGAATGTTCCCTCTATCCCTATACTTTGAAGGTTTTAATCAGGAATAGATGCTTTTTTTTTCAAATGCTTTTTGGCATCAACTGAGAGGACCAATAGCATTTTTTCAAATGCTTCTTCTGCATCAATTGAGAGGGCCATGTGCTTCTTCTCTCTTCTCTTGTTGATTTGTACTATCACATTGATTGATTTGCGAATGTTGAACCATCCTTGCAACCCAGGGATGAATCTCACCTGGTCATGGTGGATAATCATTTTAATATGTTGTAGGATCCTATTTGCTAGGATCTTGTTGAGAATCTTAGCATACATTTTCATCATTGATATTAGTCTGAAATTCTCCTTTTTGGTGGTGTCTTTGCCTAGTTTGGGGATCAGGGTAATGCTGGCTTCATAAAAAGACTCTGGAAGTTTTTCTTCTGCTTCAATTTTTTGAAACAGCTTCAGGAGAATAGGTCTTATTTCTTCTTTGAATGCTTGGTGAAATTCTCCAGGGAATCTGTCAGGTTCTGCGGTCTTGTTTTCTGGGAGGTTTTGATCAGTGCTTCAATCTTGTTACTAGATATCTATCTATTCATAGATATATGTCATATGTCAATTTCTTCCTGGTTCAGTTTTCAAAGTTCATAGTTTTCCAGGAATGCATCCATTTCATCTAGGTTGCTTAATATATTGGCATTTAAATGTTAATAATGATTTCTGATGATTGCTTCTACTTCCTTGGTGTTAGTTGAGATCTCTCCCTTTTCATTCATAAATTTATTAATTTGGAGTGGGGTCAAGATGGCAGGGAAGTAGGAGGAGGTGCCATTTCAACCTGAACCCTAAAGTGAGCTGATTACCTACCAAAGAACTCCGATGACCCATGAAATCAGCCTGCAATCAGAATTATACATGTCTGGATCTCTACAGGAGCAGAAGACATCATTGGCAGGTAAAACAGAGTGGGAATGTCTGACTGATATCGGAAGATAAACAAAAGGGGGAGTGAGCCACCAGAGGTGACTGATTGGAAAGTACTACCCCAAAACAAGAGTGCCCTGTGTCTGGGGACCAGCATTAGCTTGGAGTCTGGTTGAAAGCACTCAAAAAGAAAAGAACAAAAGATCGCGGGGGGGATATTGTGGGAATCGGGGTGGGCAGGGACAGGAGCTTAAGTCCCAGGACCCAGGACAGCCTCCCCTGGTACTGAGCCAGAGAGAGTACAGCAGAGAAAGCAGGTCTTGGTCCCTGAGCAACCAGCGTGCCTGAGCCACCAGCGCGCCTGAGAACACGTGGGGTCCGACTCCCAACAGGGGTTGGGAGCATGGCCAGCCGGCATTCCTGAAACTCGTGCGTCCCACACCATCCCCTGGGAGAGATGTGCACAGGTACTAGCCTGGAGCTCTGGCATCCTGAAAAACCAGACATTCCCAGATGGGGCCAGCGGGAAAATCTCAGTATGTGATCATTGCTTGGAACCTCTCTGGCGGTCTGGAGCTGCCCAGACAGCCGCCGCTGCCATGGTATTGGGTACAAGGAGGAATCCTGCATCCCCAGGGACCGTGACTCAGAACTAACTCTGCCAGCAGCTCTGCAGAGCATTCTAGGCTTCTCTCTGAGAGGGAGGTCTGGGTGCAGTTTGCTCTCCTCTAAACATCCACAAACAATCAAAAGCTGTCAAGACAAGATAAAACAGATGAAAGAACATAAAAACCTCCAGAGAACAAAAGCCTTAAAAAAAAAAAAAAAAGGTTTCCTCAGAGCCCATCCCCTTGAAGAGGACCTAACTCAGGGAATATCATTGTCTGAAAACCCACGTGGCAGGCCCCTCCCCCAGAAAACCAACCAGGAAGGAAGAAAATTAAAAGATGACAAGAGAACAACCACCACTACTTCCAAAATACAACTTTTATTTTTAACTCTTTACCAATATTCTGGTTCTTTTTTTTATACATATAGATAATTCTTTAACCTATTTACCATCACAGAGAGATGTCCAGTACATCAAATTCCTTAATAACCTTCTAACCTGAACTTTTTGTTACATACACCTGTGTGTTTCTTTTGCTTTTCTATTTTTTAAATTTCTTTAAATCTTAATTTAGTTTAGTCTAGTTTATTCTTTTTTAATTTTTATTTTCTAATATAAATATAGAGTTAAACTTCAAGGTAATCCCCTTTCCCAATCAATGTTACCCCTATAGGCAAATCAATTTTTAATCTCCCTTTATCTTAGGAAAGTTGAGTCCCTTAACAAAAACATCAAGATACATCCAGGAAGAATCAAAATAACCTTCATTGCCTACACTGAGGTTCTTTTTTTTTTTTCTTATATATATATATTTTTTTTTCTCTTGTCATATACTTTTAACTGTCTTTTGTTTGTCTCTTTTTGTTTGTATACTTCATAAATCTTACCTTGGAGCCCATTTGGGCTGAGCCTTCTCTCTTTTATTTTTTTAAGAATATTTATTTATTTATTTGACAGAGAGAGATCACAAGCAGGCAGAGAGGCAGGCAGAGAGAGAGTGAGAGGGAAGCAGGCTCCCTGCAGAGCAGAGAGACCGATGTGGGACTCGATCCCAGGACCCTGAGATCATGACCCGAGTTGAAGGCAGCGACCTAAATCACTGAGCCACCCAGGTGCCCCTGAGCCTTCTCTTTTATCTTCCCTTCTTTTCCTGTCTCTCTCTCTCTCTATTTTTTTTCTTTTCTCTTTTATTTTTTTTGTCTCTTTCTACTCTATTTCTTTTTCTTTTCTTTTTTCTCTCATTTGGGTGAGGAATCCTGATTGCACAGAAGTGTTCCAGGGTTCACCGTGACTGCACCACAATTGATACATCCAGCTGCATCTGTTCAGTTATCTCTTACCAAAATAACTAGGAGGAAGAATGCCCAACAGAAGAAAAATACAGAGGATGGACCTTCTACAACAGAACTAATGGCTATCCACATAGACAATATGTCAGAAAAGGAATTTAGGCTAACAATTATCCAGGCAATAGCTAGGTTGGAGAAAGTCATGGATGACCAAACAGAATTGATTAGGACAGAACTGAAAGCCAACAGGGATGATGTTCACAATGTTAGGGCAGAACTGAAAGCCACCAGGGATGATGTTCAAAATGCTCTCAATGAATTCCAATCTAATCTAAATTGTCTAAAAGCTACAGTAACTGAGATAGAAGGTAGAATTAGTGATCTGGAGGACAAACAGATAGAGAGAAAGGATCAGGAGGAAGCCTGGAACAAACAGCTCAGAAGCCACCAAAACAGAATCAGGGAAATAAATGAAGCCATGAAACGTTCCAACGTCAGAATTGTTGGAATCCCTGAAGGGGAGGAAAAAAAAGAAGTCTAGAAGATATAGTGGAAGAAGTTGTCTATGAAAATTTTCATAATCTCATGAATGGAAACAACGTTCATGTACTACAGGCAGAGCAGTTTCTCCCCAAGATCTTAGATTCTCGAAAGACCTCACAACACCTAATAGTTAAAATGAAGAATTATGCTTCTATACAGACCCTCTTAAAAGCATCCAGCAAAAAGATGCTCCTTACATACAGAGGAAAGGCCATTAGAATAATGTCAGACCTGTCCACAGAGACCTGGCAAGCCAGGAAGGGCTGGCAAAATATATTCAGAGTACAAAATGAGAAGAACATGCAACCAAGAATACTTTATCCAGCAACACTGAAATTCAAAATGGATGGAGATATAAAGAGTTTCCAAGACTGGAAATGCTTAAAAGACCATGCGACCACAAAGCCAACACTGCAGGAAATATTAAGGGGGGTCCTATAAAAGAGAAAAAATCCTAAGAATATCATTGAACAGAAATATAGAGACAATCTACAGACAGAAAGACTTCAAAGGTAACAAGATGTCAATCACAACCTATCTATCAATAATCACTCCCAATGTGAATGGCCTAAACACACCCATAAAATGACACTGGGTTGCAGATTGGATAAAAAGACAGGACCCATCCATCTGTTGTCTACAAGACACCCATTTTGAAACTAAGGATACACCCAGACTGAAAGTGAAGGGATGGAGAAGCGTCTTTCATGACAATGGGCCTCAGAATTAGGCCAGAGTAGCGATTCTCATATCAGACAAATTAGATTTTAAACTAAAGACTGTAGTCAGAGATAAAGAAGGACATTACATCTTTCTTAAAGGGACTGTCCACCACAATTATCTAACAATTATAAATATATATGCCCCCAATATGGGAGCAGCCAATGACATAAAAACACTATTAATCAAGATAAAGGGTCACATTGGTATGAATACATTGATAGTAGGAGATCTTAATACATCACTCTCAGTAATATACAGATCATTGAAGCAGAAAATAAATAAAGAAATAAGAGCATTGAGTGAAACATTGGACTAGATGGACCTCATAGACACAACAGAACATTCCACCCTAAAACAGGAGAATACTCATTCTTCAAAATTGCACATGGAACCTTCTCCAGAATAGCTGACATACTCTGTCACAAAGCAGGACTCAACCGATACCAAAAGACTGACCTTATTTCTTTCATATTCTCAGATCACAATGCTTTGAAACTGGAGCTCAACCACAAGGAAAAGTTCAGAAGAAACGCAAACAGCTGGAAGCCAAAGAACACCTTGCTTAAGAATGCTTGGATCAACCAGGAGATCAAAGAAGACCTTAAACAATTCATGGAAGCCAATGAGAATGAAGACACTTCGGTCCAAAACCTATGGGATACAGCAAAGGCGGTACTAAGAGGGATATGCATAGCCATCCAAGCCTCCCTCAAAAAAATGGAAAACTCCAGAATACACCAGCTGTCTCTACATCTTACAGAAATGGAGATCAAAAACAAATCAAACCAACTCCACATGCAAGAAGAGAAATAATCAAGATTAGAGCAGAGATCAATGAGCTAGACACCAGAGATACAGTAGAACGTATCAATGAAGCTGGAGGCTGGTAAACCATTGGCCACACTAATCCAAAAGAAAAGAGAGAAAGCCCAAATTAATAAAATTATGAATGAAAAGGGAGAGATCACAACGAACACCAAGGAAATAGAAACAATCATCAGACACTATTACCAACAGTTATATGCCAATAAGCTAAGCAACCTAGATGAAGTGGATGCATTCCTGGAAAACTATAAACTCCCAAAATTGAACCAGGAAGAAATTGACAACCCGAATAGACCGATATCTAGTAATGAGAGTTAAGCAGTGATCAAAAACCTCCCAAAAAACAAGAGCCCAGGACCTGACAGATTCCCTGGGGAATTCTACCAAACTTTCAAAGCAGAAATAACACCAATTCTCCTGAAGCTTTTTCAAAAAATTGAAGCAGAAGGAAAATGTCCAGACTCTTTTTATGAAGCCAGCATTCCCCTGATCCCCAAACCAGGCAAAGACCCTACCAAAAAGGAGAATTTGAGACCAATATCACTGATGAATATGGATGCTAAACACTCAACAAGATCCTAGCAAGCAGGATGCAGCAGCACATTAAAAAGATTATCCACCATGACCAGGTAAGATTCATCCCTGGGTTGCAAGGGTGGTTCAACATTCACAAATCAATCAGTGTGATAGAACACATCAATAAGAGAGGAGAGAAGAACCACATGGTCCTCTCAATTGATGCAGAAATAGCATTTGACAAAATCCAGCACCAGTTCCTCATTAAATCACTTCAAAGTATCGGGATAGAGGGAACATCCCTGAACTTCATAAAATCTATCTATGAAAGACCCACCGCAAATATCATCCTCAATGGGATAAAGCTTGCAGCCTTCCCATTGAGATCAGGAACATGACAAGGATGCCCACTCTCACCACTCTGGTTCAACATAGTATTAGAAGTCCTAGCAACTTCAATGAGAAAACAAAGAAAAATAAAAGGTATCCAAATTGGCAAGGAAGAAGTCAAACTCTCTCTCTTCGCAGATGACATGATTCTTTATATGGAAAACCTTACAGACCAAACTACTAGAACTCATACAGCAATTCAATAACGTGGCAGGATACAAAGTCAATGTACAGAAATCAGTGGCTTTCTTATACACTACCAATGAAAATACAGATAGGGAAATTAGAGAATCGATTGCATTTACTATAGCACCAAGAGCCATAAGATACCTGGGAATAAACATAAACAAAGAGGTAAAGTATCTGTATGCAAGGAACTACAGAACACTCATGAACAAAATTGAAGAAAACACAAAAAGATGGAAGACCGTTCCATGCTCTTGGATCGGAAGAATTAACATTGTTAAAATGTCTATACTGCCTAGAGCAATCTATACTTTTTTGTTGTTGTTGTTTATTTACAGCATAACAGTGTTCATTGTTTTGGCATCCCACCCAGAGCTCCATGCAGTACGTGCCCTCGCTATTACCCACCACCTGGTTTCTCAACCTCCCACCCCACCCCCCCACCCCCCCGCCGCCCCTATATAACCCTCTGGTTGTTTTTCAGAGTCCATAGTCTCTCATGGTTCATCTCCCCTTCCAGTTTCCCTCAACTCCCTCTCCGCTCCATCAACCCATGTCCTCCATGATATTTGTTATGCTCCAC
Organism: Meles meles; assembly: GCF_922984935.1. Classification (NCBI taxonomy): domain Eukaryota; kingdom Metazoa; phylum Chordata; class Mammalia; order Carnivora; family Mustelidae; genus Meles; species Meles meles. The sequence continues at coordinate 179,714 of NW_025721191.1, forward strand.
AAATAAGTGAGACCATATGATACTTGACTCTCTCTGCTTGACTTATTTCGCTCAGCATAATTTCTTCCAGTCCCGTCCATGTTGCTACAAAAGTTGGGTATTCATCCTTTCTGATGGAGGCATAATACTCCATTGTGTATATGGACCACATCTTCCTTATCCATTCATCCGTTGAAGGGCATCTTGGTTCTTTCCACAGTTTGCGACCGTAGCCATTGCTGCAATAAACATTGGGGTACAAATGGCCCTTCATTTCACTACATCTGTATCTTTGGGGTAAATACCCAGCAGTGCAATTGCAGGGTCATACAGAAGCTCTAAATTTCTTCAGGAGTCTCCACACTGTTCTCCAAAGTGGCTGCACTAACTTGCATTCCCACCAACAGTGTAAGAGGGTTCCCCTTTCTCCACATCCTCTCCAACACACGTTGTTTCCTGTCTTGCTAATTTTGGCCATTCTAACTGGTGTTAGGTGGTATCTCAGTGTTGTTTTAATTTGAATCTCCCTGATGGCTAGTGATGATGAACATTTTTTCATATGTCTGATAGCCATTTGTAAGTCTTCTTCAGAGAAGTCTCTGTTCATATCTTCTGCCCATTTTTTGATATGATTATCTGTTTTGTGTGTGTTGAGTTTGAGAAGTTCTTTATAGATCCTGGATATCAACCTTTTGTCTGTACTGTCATTTGCAAATATCTTCTCCCATTCCGTGGGTTGCCTCTTTGTTTTGTTGACTGTTTCCTTTGCTGTGCAGAAGCTTTTGATCTTGATGAGGTCCCAAAAGTTCATTTTTGCTTTTGTTTCCTTGGCCTTTGGAGACATATCTTGAAAGAAGTTGCTGTGGCTGATATCGAAGAGGTTCCTGCCTATGTTCTCCTCTAGGATTCTGATAGATTCCTGTCTCACATTGAGGTCTTTTATCCATTTTGAGTTTATCTTTGTGTACAGTGTAAGAGAATGGTCGAGTTTCATTCTTCTACATATCACTGTCCAGGTTTCCCAGCACCATTTATTGAAGAGACTGTCTTTTTTCCATTGAATATTTTTTCCTGTTTTGTCGAACATTATTTGACCATAGAGTTGAGGGTCCATATCTGGGCTCTCCACTCTGTTCCACTGGTCTATGTGTCTGTTTTTATGCGAGTACCACGATGTCTTGGTGATCACAGCTTTGTAGTAAAGCTTGAAATCGGGTAACGTGATGCTGCCAGTTTTGTTTTTGTTTTCCAACATTTCCTTAGCAATTCGGGGTCTCTTCTGACTCCATACAAATTTTAGGATTATTTGCTCCAGCTCTTTGAAAAATACCGATGGAATTTTGATCGGAATGGCATTAAAAAATATAGATTGCTCTGAGCAGTATAGACATTTTAACAATGTTTATTCTTCCAATACAAGAGCATGGAACAGTCTTCCATCTTTTTGGGTCTTCCTCAATTTCTTTCATGAGTGTTCTGTAGTTCCTCGAGTACAGGTCCTTTACTTCTTTGGTTAGGTTTATGCCCAGGTATCTTATGGTTCTTGGTGCTATAGTAAATGGAATTGATTCTCTAATTTCCCTTTCTGTATTTTCATTGTTAGTATATAAGAAAGCCACTGATTTCTGTACATTGACTTTGTATCCTGCCACGTTACTGAATTGCTGTATGAGTTCTAGTAGTTTGGGGGTGGAGTCTGTGGGGTTTTCCATATAAAGAATCATGTCATCTGCGAAGAGAGAGAGTTTGACTTCTTCCTTGCCAATTTGGATACCTTTTATTTCTCTTTGTTGTCTGATTGCCGTTGCTAGGACTTCTAATACTATGTTGAACAAGAGTGGTGAGAGTGGGCATCCTAGTCGTGTTCCTGTGCTGCTGGATCCTGTGCTGTGTTCCATGTGCTGCTGGATCCTGTTTGCTAGGATCTTGTTGAGAATCTTTGCATCCATAGTCATCAGTGATATTGGTCTGAAATTCTCCTTTTTGGTAGGGTCTTTGCCTGGTTTGGGGATCAGGGTAATGCTGGCTTCATAAAAAGAGTCTGGAAGTTTTCCTTCTGCTTCAATTTTTTGGGACAGCTTCAGGAGAATTGGTGTTATTTCTGCTTTGAAAGTTTGGTAGAATTCCCCAGGGAATCCGTCAGGTCCTGGGCTCTTGTTTTTTGGGAGTTTTTGATCACTGCTTAACTCTCATTACTAGATATAGGTCTATTCAGGTTGTAAATTTCTTCCTGGTTCAATTTTGGGAGTTTGTAGTTTTCCAGGAATGCATCCATTTCATCTAGGTTGCTTAGCTTATTGGCATATAACTGTTGGTAATAATTTCTGATGATTGTTTCTATTTCGTTGGTGTTAGTTGTGATTTCTCCCTTTTCATTCATAATTTTATTAATTTGGGCTTTCTCTCTTTTCTTTTGGTTTATTGTGGCCAATGGTTTATCGATCTTATTGATTCTTTCAAAAAACCAGCTTCTAGTTTCATTGATACGTTCTACTGTATCTCTCATTTCTTCCTCATTGATCTCTGCTTTAATCTTGATTAGTTCCCTTCTTGCATGTGGAGTTGGTTTGATTTGTTGTTGATTCTCCAGTTCTTTAAGGTGTAGAGAGAGCTGGTGTATTCTGGATTTTTCAATGTTTCTGAGGGAGGCTTGGATGGCTATGTATTTCCCCCTTAGAACCGCCTTTGCTGTATCCCATAGGTTTTGGACCGAGTGTCTTCATTCTCATTGGTTTCCATGAATTGTTTAAGATCATCTTTGATCTCCTGGTTGATACAAGCATTCTTAAGCAAGGTGGTCTTTAGCTTCCATGTGTTTGAGTTCCTTCTGAACTTTTCCTTGTGATTGAGCTCCAGTTTCAAAGCAATGTGATCGGAGATTATGCAGGGAATAATGTCAGGCTTTTGGTATCGGTTGAGTCCTGCTTTGTGACCCAGTATGTGGTCTATTCTGGAGAAGGTTCCATGTGCACTTGAGAAGAATGAGTATTCTGTTGTTTTCGGGTGGAATGTTCTGTATATGTCTATGAGGTCCATCTGGTCCAATGTCTCATTCAATGCTCTTATTTCTTTATTAATTTTCTGCTTCGATGATCTGTCTATTTCTGAGAGAGGCGTATTAAGATCTCCTACTATTATTGTATTCATATCAATATGACTCTTTATCTTGATTAATAGTTTTCTTATGTAATTGGGTGCTCCCATATTGGGGGCATAGATATTCACAATTGTTAGATCGTCTTGGCAGATAGTCCCTTTAAGAATTATGTAGTGTCCTTCTGTATCTCTGACTACAGTCTTTAGTTTAAAATCTAATTTATCTGATATGAGAATCGCTACCCCGACCTTCTTTTGAGGCCCATTGGCATGAAAGATGCTTCTCCATCCCTTCACTTTCAGTCTGGGTGTATCCTTAGTTTCAAAATTGGTCTCTTGTAGACAACGTATGGATGGGTCCTGTCGTTTATCCAATCTGCAACCCTGTGTCGTTTTATGGGTGTATTTAGGCCATTCACTTTGAGAGTGATTATTGAGAGTTAGGTTTTTATTGACATCGTGTTGCCTTTGAAGTCTTTCTGTCTGTATATTGTTTCTATATTTCTGTTCAATGATATTCTTAGGATTTTTTCTCTTTTAAAGGACCCCCCTTAATATTTCCTGCAGTGTCGGCTTGGTGGTTGCATAGTCTTTTAAGCCTTGCCGGTCTTGGAAACTCTTTATCTCTCCATCCATTTTAAATGTCAGTCTTGCTGGGTAGAGTATTCTTGGTTGCATGTTCTTCTCATTTAGTACTCTGAATATATTTTGCCAGCCCTTCCTGGCTTTCCAGGTCTCTGTGGAAAGGTCTGACGTTATTCTAATGGGCTTTCCTCTGTATGTAAGAAGCTTCTTTGTCCTAGCTGCTTTTAAGAGGGTCTCTCTTGAAACATAATTCCCCATTCTAATTATAAGGTGCCGTGAGGACTTTTGAGAATCTTAAATCTTGGGGGGAAATCTTTCTGCCTTTAGTACATGAATGTTGTTTCCATTCGTGAGATTGGGAAAATTTTCATAGACAACTTCTTCCACTGTATCTTCTAGACGTCTTTCTTTTTCTTCCCCTTCAGGGATTCCAATCATTCTGACGTTGGAACTTTTCATGGCATCGTTTATTTCCCTGATTCTGTTTTTGTGGCTTCTGAGCTGTTTGTTCCAGGCTTCCTCCTGATCCTTTCTCTCTATCTGTTTGTCCTCCAGATCACTAATTCTATCTTCTGTCTCAGTTTCTCTAGCTTTTAGAGAATTTAGATTGGATTGGAACTCATTGAGAGCATTTTGAACATCTTCCCTGGTGGCTTTCAGTTCTGCCCTAACATTGTGAACATCATCCCTGGTGGCTTTCAGTTCTGCCCTAATCAATTCTGTTTGGTCATCCATGGCTTTCTCCAACCTAGATTTGCCTGGATAATTGTTAGTCTGAATTCCTTTTCTGACATATTGTCTCTGTGGATAGCCATTAGCTCTGTTGCAGAAGGCCCATCCTCTGTATTTTTCTTCTGTTGGGTATTCCTCCTCCTAGTCATTTTGGTAAGAGATGACTGAACAGATGCAGCTGGACTTATCGATTGTGGTGCAGTCAAGGTGCACCCTGGAACGCTTCTGTGCAATCAGGATTCCCCACCCAAATGAGAGAAAAAAGAAAAGAAAAAGAAATAGAGAAGAAGAAAGAAAAAAAGGGGGAAAGAAAAAAGGAAAAAAAAAAGAGAGAGAGAGAGATAGGAAAAAAAGGAAAGATAAAAGAGAAGGCTCAGCCCAAATGGGCCACAAGGTAAGATTTGTGGAGTATACAAACAAAAACAGACAAACAAAAAGAGTGATAAAAGTATATGACAAGAGAAAAAAATATGTATATATAAGCAAAAAAAAAAAAAAAGGAAGAACCTCATCAGAAAGAACCCCAAGTATAAGATTTATATATTATCAGGACAAACACAAATTCACAGAAACACTGACAGAAGGAAAAATTGGGAGAATGGTTATAGATTCTCAGTGTGGGTGAGGAAGGTTATTTTGATTCTTCCTGAAGGTATCTTGATGTTTTTGTTAAGGGACTCAACTTTCCTAAGTTACAGGGGGATTAGAAACTGGTTTGCTTATAGGGGTAGCATTGATTAGGGAAAGGGGATTACCTTGAAGTTTAACTCTATATGTATAGTAGAAAATAAAAATTAAAAAAGAATAAACTAGACTAAACTAAGTTAAAATTTAAAAAGAATTAAAAAAAAATAGAAAAGCAAAAGAAAAACACGGGTGTATGTATCAAAAAGTTCAGGTTAGAAGGTTATTAAAGAATTTGATGTACTGGACATCTCAGTGTGATGGTAAATAGGTTAAAAAATTATCTGTATGTATAAAAAAAAAAGAACCAGAATATTGGTAAAGAGTTAAAAATAAAAGTTGTATTTATGAAGTAGTGGTGGTTGTTCTCTTGTAGTCTTTTTTTTTTTTTTCTTCCTTCCTGGGTGGTTTTCTGGGGGAGGGGCCTGCCACGTTGGTTTTCAGACAATGATGTTCCCTGAGTTAGGTCCTCCCGCTCCCCTCAAGGGGGTGAGCTCTTTTTTTTTTCAGGAAACTGTTTTTTTCAGCCTTTTGTTCTCTGGGGGTTTTTATGTTCTTTCATCTGCTTTCTCTCGCCTTGAAAGCTTTTGATGGTTTTTGGAGGTTTAGAGGAGAGCAAACAGCACCCCGACCTCCCACTCAGAGAGAAGCCTCAGACTGTTTTGCAAAAGCTGCTGGCAGAGTCGGTTCTGAGTCACTGTCCCTGGGGATGCAGGAACTCCTCGTTGTCCCCAAAACCAGGGCAGCGGTGGCTGTCTAGGCAGCTCCAGACCGCCAGAGAGGTTCCGAGCAGAGATCGCACACTGAGATTTTCCCGCTGTCCCGGGCTGGGAATGTCTGGTTTTTCCGGCTGCCAGAGCTCCAGGCTAGCGCCTATGAGCACCTATCCCAAGGGAGGGTGTGGGACATGCGCGTTTCAGGATTGCCGTCTGGCCAGGCTCCTAGCCCCTCACGGGAGCAGACCCCACTCGTTCTCGGGTGTGCTGGCATTCAGGTGCACTGGCGGTTCAGGGACGGAGACCTGATTTCTCCGCCACACTCTCTCTGGCTCCGTGCCAGGGGAAGCTGTCCTGGGTCCAGGGACTTAGGTCCCTGACCCTAACTGCCCAGGTTCCAACTATTACCCCCCGTGATCCTTTGCTGTTTGTTTTTTGAGTGCTTTCAACCAGACTCCAAGTTAATGCTGGTCCCCAGAGGCAGAGCACTCTCGTGTTGGGGTGTTACTTTCCAATTGGTCACTTCTGGTGGCTCCCTCCCCCTTTTGTTTATCTTCCGATATCAGTCCAACGCTCCCAGTCTGCTTTACCTGCCACTGGCGTCTTCTGCTCCAGTAGAGATCCAGACGTGTATAATTCTGATCTCAGGCTGATTTCATGGGTGGTCAGAGTTCTTTGGTAGGTAATCAGCTCACTTTAGGGTACAGGTTGAAATGGTGCCTCCTCCTACTTCCCCGCCATCTTGACTCCCCCCGCAATCTATACTTTTGATGCCATTCCGATCAAAATTCCACCAATATTTTTCAAAGAGCTGGAGCAAATAATCCTAAAATTTGTATGGAATCAGAAGAGATCCTGAATTGCTAAGGAAATGTTGAAGAACAAAAACAATACTGGTGGCATCATGTTACCTGATTTCAAGCTTTACTACAAAGCTGTGATCACCAAGACAGCATGGTACTGGCATAAAAACAGACACATAGACCAGTGGAACAGAGTGGAGAGTGCAGATATGGACCCTCAACTCTATGTTCTAATAATCTTCAACAAAACAGGAAAAAATATACAATGGAAAAAGATAGTCTCTTCAATAAATGGTGCTGGGAAAACTGGACAGCGATATGTAGAAGAATGAAACTCAAACAGTCTCTTACACCGTACACAAAGATAAACTCAAAATGGATAAAAGACCTCAACGTGAGGCACGAATCTATCAGAATCCTAGAGGAGAACATAGGCAGTAACCTCTTCAATATCAACCACATCGACTTCTTTCAAGATATGTCTCCAAAGGCCAAGGAAACAAAAGCGAAAATGAACTTTTTGGACTTCATCAAGATCCAAAGCTTCTGCACAGCAAAGAAAACACTCAAGAAAACAAAAAGGCAACCCACGGAATGGGAGAAGATATTTGCAAATGACAGTACAGACAAAAGGTTGATATCCAAGATCTATAAAGAACTTCTCAAACTCAACACACACAAAACAGATAATCATATAAAAAAATGGGCAGAAGATATGAACAGACACTTCTCCAATGAGTACATAGAACTGGCTATTAGACACATGAAAAAATGCTCATCATCACTAGCCATCAGGGAGATTCAAATTAAAACCTCATTGAGATATCACCTTACACCAGTCAGAATGGCCAAAATTAGCAAGACAGGAAACAACGTGTGTTGGAGAGGTTGTGGAGAAAGGGGACCACTCTTCCACTGTTGGTGGGAATGCAAGTTGGTGCAGCTACTTTGGAGAACAGTGTGGACATTCCTTAAGAAATTAAAAATAGAGCTTCCCTATAACCTTGCAATTGCACTGATGGTTATTTACCCCAAAGATACAAATGTAGTGAAAAATAGAGCCATCTGCACCCCAATGTTTATAGCAGCTATGGCCATGGTCGCCAACTGTGGAAAGATCCAAGATGCCCTTCAATGGATGAATGGATAAGGAAGACGTGGTCCATATACACGACGGAGTATTATGCCTCCATCAGAAAGGATAAATACCCAACTTTTGTAGCAACATGGGTGGGACTGGAAGAGATTATGCTGAGCGAAATAAGTCAAGCAGAGAGAGTCAAGTATCATATAGTTTCACTTATTTGTGGAGCATAACAAAGAACATGGAGGACATGGGGAGATGGAGAGGAGAAGGGAGTTGTGGGAATTTGGAAAGGGGGATGAACCATGGGAGACTATGGACTCTGAAAAACAATGTGAGGGTTTTGAAGGGGTGGGGGTTGGGAGGTTGGGGAAGCAGGTGGAGGGTAATAGAGAGGGCATGTATTGCATGGAACACTGGGTGTGTTGCAAAAAGAATGAGTACTATTATGCTGAGAATAAATAAATAAATAAATAAATAAATAAATAAATAAATAAATTTTTTAAAAAATTATTAATTTGGGCCTTCTGTCTTTTCTTTTGGATTTGTGTGTCCAATGGTTCATCAATCTTATTTATTCTTTCAAAAGCCAGCTTGTAGTTTCCTTGATGCATTCTACTGCATCTCTAGTTTCTATCTCATTTTTCTCTGCTCTAAACTTGATTACCTCCCTTCTCATGTGTGAAGTTGGCCTAATTTGCTGTTTATTCTCCAGTTCCTTAAAGTGTGGAGACAGCTGGTGTATTCTGGGTTTTGCAATGTTTTTATGGGAAGCTTGAATTCCTATGTATTTCCCCTGTAGGACTGCCTTTGCTTTATCCCATAAGTTTTGGATCAAAGAAGCTTCATTCTCATTGGGTTCCATGAACTGTTGAAGTTTTCTTTGATATCCTGGTTGATCCAAGATAATCAAGCAAGGTGATCTTTAGCTTCCAGGTGTTTGAATTCCTTCCAAACTTTTCCTTGTGGTTGAGCTCCAGTTTCAGAATAATTGTGATCTGAGAATATGCAGGGAGTAATCTCAATCTTTTGGTACCAGTTGAGCCCTGATTTGTTACTCAGTACGTGGTGTTCTGGAGAAGGTTCCATGTGCACTCAAGAAGAATGAGTATTCTGTTGTTTTAGGATGGAATGTTCTGTATATATCTATGAGGTCCATCTGGTCCAATGTGTCATTCAATGCTCTTTTTTTTTTTTAGAGATTTTATTCATTTATTTATTTGACAGACTGAGATCACTAGTAGGTAGAGGCAGGCAGAGAAAGAAGGATGGAAGCAGGTTCCCCGCTGAGCAGAGAGCCCGATGGGGGACTCAATCCCAGGACCCTGAGTTCATGACCTGCATCGAAGGCAGAGGCTTATCTCACTGAGCCACCTAGGTATCCCTAATTCTCTTGTTCCTTTATTGATTTTCTGCTTAGAGCATCTGTCTATTACTGAGAGTGGCATGTTAAGATCTCCTACTATGAATGTATTCATATCAATATGCTTGTTTATCTTGATTAATAGTTTTCTTATGTAATTGTTTGCTCCCATATTGGGGGCATAAATATTTACAATTGTTAGATCTTTGGATAGTCCCTATAAGAATGATGTAGTGTCCTTCTGTATCTCTGACTACAGTCCTTAGTTTAAAATCTAATTTATCTGGTACAAGAATTGCTACACCAGCCTTCTTTTGAGGCCCATTGGCATGAGAGATGCTTCTCCATCCCTTCACTTTTAGGCTGGATGTATCCTGAGTTTCAAAATTGGTCTCTTGTAGACAACATATGGATAGGTCCTGTCTTTTTATCCAATCTGCAACTCTGTGTCATTTTATGGGTGTATTTAGGCCATTCACATTGAGAGTGGTTATTGAGAGTTGTGCTTTACTGACTCGTTTTATCTGTGAGGCCTTTGTTTGTATAGATTGTCTCCATATGTTTCTGTTCAATGATATTCTTAGATTTTTTCCTCTTTTATCAACCCCCCTTAATATTTCCTGCAGTGTCCACTTGGTGGTCACATACTCTTTTAAACCTTGCTGGTCTTGTAAGCTCTTTATCTCTCCACCCATTTTGAACATCAGTCTTGCTGAATAAAGTATTCTTGGCTGCATGTTCTTCTCATTTATAGCCCTGAATACATCTTGCCAGCCCTTTCTGGCTTTCCAGATTTCTGTGGACAGGTATGACAGTATTCTGATGGCTTTTTCCTCTGTACATAAGGAATTTCTTTTCCAAAGTTACTTTCAAGAGCTCCTGTCTACAATTATGATTCATCATTTCCACTATCAGGTGTCTCGAGGTCTTTCTACATTCTATGATTTGGGGGAGGGATACTGCCTCTAGGACATGAATGCTGGTTCTATTTGGGAGATTGGGGAAATTTTCATGGAAAATTTGTTTAGCTATATCCTCTAGTCTTCTTTCTTTCTCCTCCCTTTCAGGTATCCCAACAATTCTGACATTGGACTGTTTCATGACATCATTTATTTCCCTAATTCTGTTTTCATGGCTTCTAAGCTGTTTGTTCTAGGCTTCCTCCTGATCCTTATTCTCTGTTTGTCCTCCAGGTCACTAACTTTAACTTCTGCCTCAGTTACCCTAGCTTTCAGAGAATTTAGATTAGATTGGAACTCTTTGAGAACACTGTGGACATCATCCCATCCCTGGTGATTTTCACTTCTGCAATAATCAATTCCATTTTGTCATCAACAGCTTTCTCCAACCTAGCTATTTCCTGGATAATTTTTAGCCTGAATTCCCTTTGCAATATACTGTCTATGTCCATATCCAATAGCTCTGATGCAGAAGGCCCAGTCTCTCAATTTTTCTTCTGTTGGGCATTCCTCTTCCTCATCACTTTGGTGAGAGATGTCTGAGGGGATATGTAGCTGAATGTACTGACCCTGGTGCAGGCAAGATGCACCATGGAACGCTTCTGCTCACTGGAGTCTTCTGACCCCATAGAGATTCATAAGTGTATCATTTTAATCTCAGGCTGATTTCATGGGTGATCAGAGTTCTTTGGTGGGTAATAAGCTCACTTTAGGGGACAGGTTGAAATGGTGCCTCCTCCTACTTTACATTTTGTCTCCTACATCATTAATTTTTTTTATGTAGTGTTCTAAGATTCATTGTTTATGTATAACACCTAGTGCACCATGCAATATTTTTTATTTATGATAGAGAGGGAATGAGCAGAAGGGGTAGAGGGAGAGGGAGTCATGCCCAGTGCAGCAGGCCTCTTCCCCAGAAGAACAGCAGAACCCTCGGCTAACACTTCTCTTGACCAGAATTCTGAAAAGCTTCAGTTGCATTGGAGTAGTATCAAGTAGCATTTAACAAACAGACCAGAGCACATCTAGTTAAATCTCCCCACACTCTGGCTAAGGAACAAATATTGTCCACAGTAGGCAAGTAGAACCTCTGCAGACAAGTGGCCTGAAGGATAGAGCATCCAAAACAGAGCAGTAGAGTGCATAAAGCACACACCAGAGACACTCCCTGAACTTCCAGCCATTGGACACTGCATGACCTCTTCTTCATAAAACCATTAGTATCAGGAGCAGGAAATATAGCAAGCTTTTCTAACACAGAGGCAAAGAGAGAAATGTAGACAAAATACCAAGACAGAGGACTTCACTCCAAATGAAACAACAAGATAAGCAAAACATATATAGTTAATATGCCTTCTGGGGAATTTAAAGCAACAACCATAAGGGTACTCGAGCTTGAGAAAAGAATTGAAGACTTCAGAGAGGTCCTTCCAACAGAGATAAAAGTGGTATAAATCAGTCAGAAATGTAAACTGCAATAGCTGATTCAAAAAAGATTGGCTATAATGAATACAAGGATGGAAGAAGCAAGGAATGAATAAGTGATATGAATGATAAAGCAATGGAAAGTAATGAAACTGAAAAAAAGGGAGAAAGAATTACAGAACACACGAATAGATTTAAGGAACATGGTGACTCCACCAAACCTAATAAAATTTGTATTATAGGAGTCCCAGAATAAGAGAGAAAAAAGGGGGCAGAAAATTTATATTAAGAAAAAATAGCTGAAAACTTCTCTAATCTGGAGAAGAAAACAGACATCCAGATTCAGAAAATATATGGAACTCCCATCAAAATCAACAAAAGCAGGACAACACCAAGATATGTTGTAGTTAAATTTTCAAGCCATGGTGACAAAGAAAAAATCCTAAAAGCAGCAAGACAAAATAAATCCTTAACTTACAATGAAAGACCCATAAGCTAGCTACAGATCACTTCATAGAAACTTGGCAAGCAGAAGGGAGTGGTATGATATAATCAATGTACTGAATGGAAAAAATCTGCAGCCAAGAATACTCAATCTAGCAAGACTGTCATTTACAATATAAGGAAAGATAGAGTTTCCCAGACAAATAAAAACCAAAGGAGTTCACGACCATTATACCAGCCCTGCAAGAAATACTAAAGGGGATAGAAGGGGAAGGAAGATGGTATAAGAGTACGGGACCCTCATTACCTCTGTCCCTTATATTCAGCTAGATAGCTATCAAATCATTTTGAACACCTGTGAATTCAACCTGAGATCTAAGAAAACAAATGCTACAATTCTACAAATAGAAAAGTGACTACTTTTTGCAAGGCAGGAAGTGTGAAGTGGTCCATCCGAAGGGATATATCAGAAGATAAACTGTGGGGGAGGAATCCTCCATAAGCCAACTACCAGAAAGTGATGTAGCATGCACTGCAAAATCAGAGCTTTTAGAAGTCTGCTCTTGCGAGTGACATCCCTGCCTGAAATGTGCAAAGGTGGAAAACAGAGCAGAATCATAGATGGGACAGTGAGGACTCAGAATCCCCAGGATCACAGAAAGAGCAGAGATGCCTGAGTGTAGCAGAGTTCCCAAGTATTGGAACAAGGATGCTGGCTGCAATCCTCAAGCACAGGAGTAAGCTTTCAGTTCAGTTTTGTGATAAACTGTGAACCCAAGTACAATCAGGTGATCACTGTCTGGTCAGGGGCCCAGCAAGCAGCAGAACCATGGTGAAAATGTGTAAAAGACTGTACTAAGGGATGAAGAGGAACATGATATCATACTTAAAGGGTCTATCCAACAAGGAGATGTAACAATTACAAATATTTATGCCTCTAATTTGGGAACAGTCAATTATATCAACCAGTTAATAAATTAAAGAAACACATTGAGAATAATACAGTAATAGTAGCGGACTTTAACATCCAACTAAGAGCAATGGACAGATCACCTCAGTGGAAGATCAAAAAGGAAATAAGGGTTTTGAATAACACATTGGACTCTGGATAACACAGATGGATTTCATAGATACATAGAGAGCATTCCATCCTAAAGTAAGAGAACACACACTGTTCTCCAGTCTACATGTAACATTCTCAAGAATCAATCACACACAGAGTCACAAATCAGGTCTCTACTGATATCAAAAGACTGGATTATTCCCTGCATATTTTCAGACCACAATGATTTGAAACTGTAATTCAGTCACAAGAGGAAATTTGGAAGGAGTTGAAATACTTGGAGGTTAAAGGACATCCTGCTAAATAATGAATGGGTCAGCCACGAAATTAAAGAAGAATTAAAAATAATCAAGGAAGTGAAGGAAAATGAAAACACAACTATTAAAACCTGTGGGATGCAGCAAAAGTGGTACTAAGAGGGAAGGATGTATCAACACAAGGCTGTCTCAAGAAACAAGAAAAATCTCAAATATACAACCTAACTGTACACCTCAAGAAGTTGGAGAAAGAACAGCAAATAAAGCCTAACCCAAGCAGGAATAGAAGAATAATATAGATTATAACAGAAATCAATGAAATAAAACTAAAAGAACATTAGAATAGATCAACAAAACTAGGAACTTGTTCTTTGAAAGAATTAAAAGATCGAAAACCTCTAGCCAGGCTTATCAAAAAGAAAAATGAAAGGGGCCAAATTAATAAGATCATGAATGAAATAGGAGATAACATGACCAACACTAAGGAATAGAGTTATAAGATCATATTTTGAGAAACTTAATCCCAAAAAATCAGTCAAACTGGAAGAAATAGGTACATTCTTAGAAACATATAAATGACCAAAACTGAAACGGGAAGAAATAGAAAACTTGAACAGACCCATAACCAGCAAGGAAATCGAAGCAATAATCAAAAATCTCCCAACAAACAAGAGTCCAGAACCAGATGGCTTCCCAGGGGATATCTAACAAACACATAAAGAACTGATTCCTATTCTTCTGAAGCTGTTGAAAGAAAGAAAGAAAATGGAAGGAAAACTTGCAAACTCATTTTATGAGGTCAGCATTACCTTGATTACCTTGATCCCCAAACTGAGAAAGAACCCATCAAAAAGGAGAATTACAGACCAATATCCCTGGTGAACATGGATGCCAAAATTCTCACCAAGATACTAGCCAAAAGGATCTGAGAGAATATTAAAAGGAATATTCACCAGGACTAGGGGGGATTTATTCCTGGTTTCAAGGGTGGTTCAACATCCATAAGTCAATCAACGTGATAGATCACATTAATGAAAGAAAAAACAAGGACCATATAATCCTCTCAATTGATGCAGAGAAGGTACTCAACAACAACAACAACAATAACAACAACAAAACAGCATAGTTTCTTGATTAAGACTCTTCAAAGTATTGGGATAGACAGAACATTACTCAGTATCATCAAAGCCATCTGCAAAAAGCCCACAGCAAATATAATTCTCAATGGTGAAAAATGGAAAGCTTTTCTCTTAAGGTCAGGAACAGAATAAAGATGCTGACTCTCACCATTATTGTTCAGCATAGTACTAGCATTCCTATCCTCCACAATCAGACAACAAAAAGAAATAAATGCTACCAGGTGGTGGGTAATATGGAGGACATGTCCTGCATGGAGCACTGGGTGTGATGCCAAAATAATGAACACTGCTATGCTGTAAATAAACAAAAAAAAAAGAAAAGAAAGAAAGAAATGCTATTCACATTAGCAAAGAACTCAAGCTCTTTCTCTTCATAGATACATGATACTCTATGTTGAAAATACAAAAGACTCCACACCAAAATTGTTATAATTCATACAGCAATTCAGCAACATGGCAAGACACAAAATCAACGCACAGAAATCAGCTGAATTTCTATACACAATGTGACTGAAGAAAGGGAAATTAAGGAATTTATCCCATTCACAATTGCACAAAAACCATAAGGTACCTAGGAATAAACCTAACCAAAAGGAATAGAATCTATACTCTAGAAAATACAGAACACTTACAAAAGAAATTGAGGAGGACACAAAGATTTGGAAAAATAATCCATGCTCATGGATTGAAAGATTAAATATTGTGAAATTGTCATGTTGCCTAAAACAATCTACACACTCAATGCAATCTCTATCAAAATACCATCAACAGATGAGGAGGAGTCAAGATGGCAGAGAAGTAGCAGGCTGAGACTATATCAGGTAGCAGGAGATCAGCTCGATAGCTTATCTAAACATTGCAAACACCTACAAATCCAATGGGAGATCGAAGAGAAGAAGAACAGCAATTCTAGAAAAAGAAAATCAACCACTTTCGGAAAGGTAGGACTGGTGGAGAAATGAATCTAAAACGATGGGAGAATAGACCGTGGGGTGAGGGGCCGGCTCCCAACAAGTGGCGGAGGAATGGAGCACAAAATCAGGACTTTTAAAAGTCTGTTCCACTGAGGGACATTGCTCCAGAGGCTAAACCGGGGTGAAGCCCATGCGGGGTCAGCGTGGCCACAGGTTCCGCAGGGTCACAGAAGGATCGGGGGTGTCGGAGTGTCACAGAGCTTGCAGGTATTAGAACAGAGAAGCCGGCTGCAGAGACAGAGCCGAGGACTGAACTCTCAGCTCAGTGTTACCTTGAACTGGTCGCGGGCTGGGTGAGCTCAGAGCATGGCTGGAGGCTGGGGATACAGGAGTGATTGGGTGCTGTCCTCTGGGGGCGCACTGAGGAGTGGGGCGCCGGGCTCTCGGCTCCTCCGGGATGGAGACTGGAGGCCACCATTTTCATTCCCGTCCTCCGGAACTCTACAGAAAGGGTTCAGGGAACAGAAGCTCCCAAAAGCGAACCTGAGCTGATTACTCAGTCCGAACCCCGAAAGGGCGATGCAATCCCGCCTCGGGCAAAGACACTTGAGAGTCACTACAACAGGCCCCTCCCCCAGAAGATTAACAAAATATCCAGCCAGGACGAAGTTCATCTATCAAGGAAAGCAGGTTCAATTCCTAAGACAGAAGCGGAATTCCAGAGGAGGAGAAAGCAAAGCACAGAACTCATGGCTTTCTCCCCATGATTCTTTACTCTTGCGGTTAATTCAATTATTTTTTCTTTTTTCATTTTTTTTCTTTCTTTTTTCTTCTTCTGCTAATTTTTTTAAATCTTTTACCCTTTTCTTTTTTAACGTTTTTTGACTAGTTTATCTAAATATATATATATATATTCTCTCCTTTTTATATTTTTTCCTTATTTGTTTTATTTTTTAAATTTTTTACTTTTTTTTCCTGAACCTATTTTTATCCCCTTTCTCCACCTCAAAATTTGGGGTCTCTTCTGATTTGGTTACAGCGCATTTTTCTGGGGTCTTTGCCACCCTTTTAGTAGTTTATTTGCTCCTTCATATTCTCTTATCTGGACAAAATGACAAGGCGGAAAAAATCACCACAAACAAAAGAACAAGAGGCAGTACTGAAGGCTAGGGACCTAATCAACACAGACATTGGTAATATGTCAGATCAGGAGTTCAGAATGACGAAGCTGAACATTCTAGCTGGGTTCGAAAAAGGCATGGAAGATATTAGAGAAACCCACTCTGGAGATATAAAAGCCCTTTCTGGAGAAATTAAAGAACTAAAATCTAACCAAGTTGAAATCAAAAAAGCTATTAATGAGGTGCAATCAAAAATGGAGGCTCTCACTGCTAGGATCAATGAGGCAGAAGAAAGAATTAGTGATATAGAAGACCAAATGACAGAGAATAAAGAAGCAGAGCAAAAGAAGGACAAACAGCTACTGGACCACGAGGGGAGAATTCGAGAGATAAGTGACACCATAAGACGAAACAACATTAGAATAATTGGGATTCCAGAAGAAGAAGAAAGAGAGAGGGGAGCAGAAGGTCTATTGGAGAGAATCATTGGAGAGAATTTCCCTAATATGGCAAAGGGAACAAGCATCAAAATCCAGGAGATGCAGAGAACCCCCCTCAAAGTCAACAAGAATAGGTCCACACCCCGTCACCTAATAGTAAAATTTACAAGTCTTAGTGACAAAGAGAAAATCCTGAAAGCAGCCCGGGAAAAGAAGTCTATAACATACAACAGTAAAAATATTAGATTGGCAGCAGACTTATCCACAGAGACCTGGCAGGCCAGAAAGAGCTGGCATGATGTATTCAGAGCACAAAATGAGAAAAACATGCAGCCAAGAATACTCTATCCAGCTAGGCTATCATTGAAAATAGAAGGAGAGATAAAAAGCTTCCAGGACAAACAAAAGCTGAAAGAATTTGCAAACACCAAACCAGCTCTACAGGAAATATTGAAAGGGGTCCTCTAAGCAAAGAAAGAGCCTAAAAGTAGTAGATCAGAAAGGTACAGAGACAGTATACAGTAACAGTCACCTTACAGGCAATACAATGGCACTAAATTCATATCTCTCAATAGTTACCCTGAATGTTAATGGGCTAAATGCCCCAATCAAAAGACACAGGGTATCAGAATGGATAAAAAAACAAAACCCATCAGTATGTTGCCTACAAGAAACTCATTTTAGATGCGAAGACACCACCAGATTTAAAGTGAGGGGGTGGAAAACAATTTACCATGCTAATGGGCATCAGAAGAAAGCTGGGGTGGCAATCCTTATATCAGATCAATTAGATTTTAAGCCAAAGACTATAATAAGAGATGAGGAAGGACACTATATCCTACTCAAAGGGTCTGTCCAACAAGAAGATCTAACAATTTTAAATATCTATGCCCCTAACGTGGGAGCAGCCAACTATATCAACCAATTAATAACAAAATCAAAGAAACACATCAATAATAATACAATAATAGTAGGGGACTTGAACACCCCCCTCACTGAAATGGACAGATCATTCAAGCAAAAGATCAACAAGGAAATAAAGGGCTTAAATGTCACACTGGACCAGATGGACATCACAGATATATTCAGAACATTTCATCCCAAAGCAACAGAATACACATTCTTCTCTAGTGCACATGGAACCGTCTCCAGAATAGATCACATCCTGGGTCACAAATCAGGTCTCAACTGGTATCAAAAGATTAGGATCATTCCGTTCATGTTTTCAGACCACAATGCTCTGAAGCTAGAACACAATCACAAGAGGAAAGCTGGAAAGAACCAAAATACATGGAGACTAAACAGCATCCTTCTAAAGAATGAATGGGTCAACCAGGAAATTAAAGAAGAATTGAAAAAAATCATGGAAACAAATGATAATGAAACCACAATGGTTCAAAATCTGTGAGACACAACAA
This sequence comes from Meles meles, assembly GCF_922984935.1. Classification (NCBI taxonomy): domain Eukaryota; kingdom Metazoa; phylum Chordata; class Mammalia; order Carnivora; family Mustelidae; genus Meles; species Meles meles. The sequence goes on from NW_025721191.1 coordinate 197,936, forward strand.
AGGCAGTCCTGAGAGGAAAATATATAGCGGTACAAGCCTTTCTCAAGAAACAAGAAAAGTCTCAAGTACACAACCTAACCCTACACGTAAAGGAGCTGGAGAAAGAACAAGAAAGAAACCCTAAACCCAGCAGGAGAAGAGAAATCATAAAGATCAGAGCAGAAATCAATGAAATAGAAACAAACAACAACAAAAAAAAACAATAGAAAAAATCAATGAAACTAGGAGCTGGTTCTTTGAAAGAATCAATAAGATTGACAAATCCCTGGCCAGACTCATCAAAAAGAAAAGAGAAAGGACCCAAATAAATAAAATCATGAATGAAAGAGGAGAGATCACAGCTAACACCAAAGAAATACAGACAATTATAAGAACATACTATGAGCAACTCTACGCCAACAAATTGGACAATCTGGAAGAAATGGATGCATTCCTAGAGACATATAAACTACCACAACTGAACCAGGAAGAAATAGAAAACCTGAATAGGCCCATAACCAGTAAGGAGATTGAAATAGTCATCAAAAATCTCCAAAGAAACAGAAGCCCAGGGCCAGACTGCTTCCAGGGGAATTCTACCAAATATTTAAAGAAGAACTAATTCCTATTCTCCTGAAACTAAAATAGTTTCCAAAAAATAGAAATGGAAGGAAAACTTCCAAACTCATTTTATGAGGCCAGCATCACCTTGATCCCAAAACCAGTCAAGGATCCCACCAAAAAAGAGAACTACAGACCAATATCCTTGATGAACACAGATGCAAAAATTCTCGCCAAAATACTAGCCAATAGGATTCAACAGTACATTAAAAGGATTGTTCACCACGATCGAGTGGGATTTATTCCAGGGCTGCAGGGTTGGTTCAACATCCGCAAATCAATCAATGTGATACAACACATTAATAAAAGAAAGAACAAGAACCATATGATACTCTCAATAGATGCTGAAAAGCATTTGACAAAGTACAGCACCCCTTCCTGATCAAAACTCTTCAAAGTGTAGGGATAGAGGGCACAAACTTCAATATTATCAAAGCCATCTATGAAAAACCCACTGCAAATATCATTCTCAGTGGAGAAAAACTGAAAGCTTTTCCGCTAAGGTCAGGAACATGGCAGGGATATCCATTATCACCACTGCTATTCAACATAGTACTAGAAGTCCTAGCCTCAGCAATCAGACAACAAAAAGAAATTAAAGGCATCCAAATTGGCAAAGAAGAAGTCAAACTATCACTCTTCGCAGATGATATGATACTATATGTGGAAAACACAAAAGACTCCACTCCAAAACTGCTAGAACTTGTACAGGAATTCAGTAAAGTGTCAGGATATAAAATCAATGCACAGAAATCAGTTGCATTTCTGTACACCAACAACAAGACAGAAGAAAGAGAAATTAAGGAGTCAACCCCATTTACAATTGCACCCAAAACTATAAGATACCTAGGAATAAACCTAACCAAAGAGGCTAAGAATATATACGCAGAAAACTATAAAGTACTCATGAAAGAAATTGAGGAAGACACAAAGAAATGGAAAAATGTTCCATGCTCCTGGATTGGAAGAATAAATATTGTGAAAATGTCTATGCTACCTAAAGCAATCTATACATTTAATGCAATCCCTATCAAAATACCATCCATTTTTTTTCAAAGAAATGGAACAAATAATCCTAAAATTTATATGGAACCAGAAAAGACCTCGAATAGCCAAAGGAATATTGAAGAACAAAGCCAAAGTGGGTGGCATCACAATTCCGGACTTCAAGCTCTATTACAAAGCTGTCATCATCAAGACAGAATGGTACTGGCACTAAAACAGACACATAGATCAATGGAACAGAATAGAGAGCCCAGAAATAGACCTTCAACTCCATGGTCAACTAATCTTTGACAAAGCAGGAAAGAATGTCCAATGGAAAAAAGACAGCCTCTTCAATAAATGGTGCTGGTAAAATTGGACAGCCACATGCAGAAAAATGAAATTGGACCACTTCCTTACACCACACATGAAAATAGACTCAAAACGGATGAAGGACCTCAATGTGAGATAGGAATCCATCAAAATCCTTGAGGAGAATGCAGGCAGCAACCTCTTCGACCTCAGCCATAGCAACATCTTCCTAGGAACATCGGCATAGGCAAGGGAAGCAAGGGCAAAAATGAACTATTGGGATTTCATCAAGATCAAAAGCTTTTGCACAGCAAAGGCAACAGTTAACAAAACCAAAAGACAACTGACAGAATGGGAGAAGATATTTGCAAACGACATATCAGATAAAGGACTAGTGTCCAAAATCTATAAGGAACTTAACAAACTCAACACCCAATGAACAAACAATCCAATCAAGAAATGGGCAGAGGACATGAACAGACATTTCTGCAAAGAAGACTTCCAGATTGCCAACAGAACACATGAAAAAGTGCTCCACATCACTCGGCATCAGGGAAATACAAATCAAAACCACAGTGAGATATCACCTCACACCAGTCAGAATGGCTAAAATGAACAAGTCAGGAAATGACAGAAGCTGGCGAGGATGCGGAGAAAGGGGAACCCTCCTCCACTGTTGGTGGGAATGCAAGCTGGTGCAACCACTCTGGAAAACAGCATGGAGGTTCCTCAAAATGTTGAAAATAGAACTACCCTATGACCCAGCAATTGCACTACTGGGTATTTACCCTAAAGATACAAACGCAGTGATCCAAAGGGGCACATGTACCCTAATGTTAATAGCAGCAATGTCCACAATAGCCAAACTATGGAAAGAAACTAGATGTCCATCAACAGATGAATGGATACAGAAGATGTGGTATATATACACAATGGAATACTATGCAGCCATCAAAAGAAATGAAATCTTGCCATTTGCGATGACATGGATGGAACTAGAGGGTATCATGCTTAGTGAAATAAGTCAATCGGAGAAAGACAACTATCATATGATCTCCCTGATATGAGGACATGGAGATGCAACATGGGGGGTTAGGGGGACATAAGAAGAATAAATGAAACAAGATGGGATTGGGAGGGAGACAAACCATAAATGACTCTTAATCTCACAAAACAAATGGGTGGTTGCTGTGGGGAGGTGGGGTTGGGAGAGGGGGAGTGGGTTATGGACATTGGGGAGGGTATGTGCTATCATGAGTGCTGTGAAGTGTGTAAACCTGGCGATTCACAGACCTGTACCCCTGGGGATAAAAATACATTATATGTTTATAAAAAATAAAAATTGGAAAGTGAGGCAAACCATAAGAGACTATGGACTGAAAAACAACTAGAGGGTTTTGAAGGGTCAGGGGTGGGAGGTTGGGGGAACAGGTGATGGGTAATAGGGAGGGCACGTATTGCATGGAGCACTGGGTGTTGTGCAAAGACAATGAATACTGTTACACTGAAAAAAATAAATTTAAATACTGAAAAAAATAAATACCATCGCCATTTTTTGCAGAGCTGGAACAAACAATCCAAAAATTTGTATGGAACCAGAGAAGACTCTGAATCACAAGGGGATTGTTGCAAAGGACAAGTAAAGCTGGGTGCATTACAATGCTTGACTTCTAACTATATATTACAAATCTGTGATCATCAAGAAAGAATGGTATTGACACACAAAAACAGACACATTTATCAGTGGAACAAAACAGAGATCCCAGAAATGGACCCTTATCTCTATGGTCCACTAGTCGTCAACAAATCAGGAAATAATATCCAATGGAAAAAAAGGCAGTCTCTTCAATAAATGGTATTGGGAAAATTGGACAGCCACATGCAGAAAAATGAAACTGGACCATTCTCTTACAACATACAGAAAGATAAACTCAAAATGGAAGAAGGACCTAAATGTGACACAGGAATCCATCAAAATTCTAGAGGAGAACACAGGTTACAACCTTATAAACCATGGACACAGCCACTTTTTCCAAGACAAGTCTATAAAGGAAAGGGAAACAAAGCAAAAATAAATTATTGGGGCTTCATTAAGATAAAAAGCATCTTCACAGCAAAGGAAACAGTCAACAAAACTAAAAGACAAACTACCAAATGGGAGAAAATATTTGCAAATGATATATCAGATAAAGGGCTGGTATCCAAGGTCTATAAAGAACTTACCAAACTCAACATCCAAAAACCAAATAATGTAGTCAAAAAAATGGGCAGAAGACATGAACAGACACTTGTCCAAAGAAGACATACAAATGGCCAACAGGCACATGAAAAATGCTCCACATCACTTGCCATCATGGAAATACAAATGAAAACCACAACGAGATACACCTTTCACTGGTTACAGTGGCAAAAATTAACAAGACAGGAAACAAGTGTTGGCAAGGATGTGGAGAAAGGGGACCCTGTTGGTAGGAATGCAAGCTGGTACAGTCACTCTGGAAAACAGTATTTAACTTCCCCAGGAAGTTAAAAATGAGCTACTTTATGATCCAGCAATTACACTATGGGGTATTTACCCCCAAAGATAGTGATGTAGTGAAATGAAGGGGCACCTGCACCCCAATGTTCATAGCAGCAACGTCCACAATAGCCAAACTATGGATAGAGTCAAAATGTTCTTCAGAAGATGAATAGATAAAGAAGATGGATGTGGTTCATGTACACAAGGAATAATAGCCATTGGAAAGGATGAATATCTACCATTTACATGAACATCAATGGAACTGGAGGGGATTATAGTAAGCAAAAAAAGCAGAGAAAGACAATTATCATATGTTCATTCATGTGGAACATAAGGAATAGTGTAGAGGACAATAGAGAAAGGGAGGGAAAACTGAATGTGAAATCATCAGAGAGGGAGATAATCCATGCGAAACTCTTAACTACAGGAAAGAAACTGAGGGTTGATTGTGGGTGGTAGGTGAGGGGATGGGGTAACTGTGTGAAGGAAATTAAAGAGGGCACATGGTATGCTGAGCACTGTGTGTTATATTCAACTAATGAATCATTGAACATTATATAAATAACGATGTAGTATACTTTGGCTAATTGAATTTAAATAAAAAATAAATAAATGAAGGAATGGAACACCACAGAAGGTTGTAGTTATAAAATTTTGCAATATTTAATATTGAGATATTTTATTTTTTAAAGACACACTTGTATTTATTTCTAAATATGGCCTGGAAATATTCTGTCTCTCAACGGTTTTTCCTATATATTTTTTCTTAAGGTATTTATGCTCTCCTGGTCTTTTTAAAAGATCTTGTATTAGCAAAATCTAAGTGTTCTACATTCGCAGGGAAATTATCTTCCCAAATATTCTCCAAACAGCTGCTTTAATCTCCTTGTTTCTAAGACTATATATGATGGGATTCAGGAAAGGAGGCAAAACTGTGTATGCCAGAGCAATCATCAAATCTTGAATGGATGAAGTTTTGGCAATTGGTCCTAAGGCAGCAAAGAGTCCTGTAATGAGGAAGAGCATGATAACAATCAGCTGTGGGGAGCAGGCGGAAAAGACTTTTACTGTATTCTCCACTGAAGGGATTCTGAGCACTGTTGAGAATATCTGGATATAGGAGATGATCATAAGAACAAAGCATCCCAGAACAAAGCAGGAACTCAGAGCTAGGGTCACAAGCTCAACAAAGAAAACCTCATGAGAAACTGGGGCCAAAATGTGAGGGATGTCACAGAAGAACTGGTGGATTATGTTGTATCTTGAAATGGAATCCCTAAATATGTTGCCAGTGTGGACTGCTCATAAATAAAACAACTTAGCCAGGCAATGGCTGCTATGTGATGGCATTTTTCTGGTGTCATAATGGCTTCTTATTGGGGGGGTAACAAATGGCAACATAGCAGTCATAGGACATGACAGTGAGAAAGGCCAGCTCAACAGAAGCAAAAGCAAAGAAAAAATAAACTTGAGCCACACAGCCAAAGTAAGAGATGGAGTTATTGTGAGTCCAGGAGCTGTGGACTGACTTAGGCACAGTGACTGAGATGTAGCACAAATCCAAAAAGGAGAGGTTCTTCAGAAAAAAGTACATGGGTCTGTGAAGATACTGGTCAAAAGTAATGATTATCATGATGAGAAGGTGCCACACCAGTGCTGTCAGATAAACCAGCAGAAACACTCCAACATGAAGTATCTGTAGCTCACAGATGTCAGAAAACCCCATGAGCAGGAACTCTGTCACTTCTGTGAGATTGTCCATTGTGCAAGGAAATCTGTGTTCTGATTGTTTAAGAAAATATGTAATAATTAAAAATGAGACAAAGAAAAATGAGCACAATATTGTATTAATACAATTATGTAGGAATTATATCCCCTAGTTAAAGGAATAAATTAGATATCATCTATGCTGCTTAAGTAAATACATTTCTTAATTTAAATTCAATTAGCCAACTTGTAGTACACCATTGGTTTCAGATGTAGAGTTCAACAATTCATCAGTTGCATATAACACCCATTGTTCTTTACATTACCTGCCATCCTTAATGCCTATCACCCAGTTACCCTATTCCCCAATCACCTCCAGAAATTCTCAGTTCCTTTCCCACAGGTCAGAGTCTCTCATGATTTGTCTCCCTCTATGATTTCTTCCCATTTTGTTTTCCTTCCCTTATCCTATGATCCCCTGCACTGGTTCTTATATACCTCATGTGAGTGAAAACATATGATAATTGTCTTTCTCTGACTGACTTATTTCACTGAGCATAATACCCTCTAGTTCCATCCAGTGTAAATGGTAAACTTTCATCCTTTCTGATGGTTGAGTAATATTCTATTGTATATTGTATCTCTTGTATATACATCATATATTTTTATCCATTCCTCTGTCAATGGACATCTAGGCTTTTTCCATAGTTTGTCTATTGTTGAGTTTCTTTAAGAAAAAAATATTACTTTATTCATAGGTTTCTTTAGCTCTCAGTAAGGTCATAAGTAACCGTCTGTAGGCTAATAAAATTCCTACATCTAAAGCTTCCAGTTCTTCCCCTGTCCCACATAACCAACTCTGTATTGATAACTCCTCCAGATTACCACTGAAACTTCACAATCAACATGAACCAAAATTCATTTACTACAGATTATGTCCTCTGAAGATCCTTTAAATTCATTCAAGTGTTTCGCATTAAAATACATTCACTTCCTCTCTGTCTTGTATTTTTTCAACAGGCTCATTTAGAGTTTGCTAACTCCAAATTTTTGTCTCTCCAATCCATTTTTTACTCATAAATTAGTGGCTTTAATAAACCCCTATTAGATCATGCCAATCCTCTACTTAAAAATCATTCAAGTTACCCATTTTGCTTGGAAGAAAATTTAAATGCCTTAACAGATCTTCAAAGACTGTTTTTAAAAACTCCAGTATAGGGGAGCCTGGGTGGCTCAGTGGGTTAAAGCCTCTGCCTTTGGCTCAAGTCATGATCTCAGGGTCCTGGGATCCAGTCCCACATTGGGCTCTCCGCTCATCAGGGAGCCTGCTTCCTCCTCTCTCTGCCTGCCTCTCTGCCTACTTGTGATCTCTCTGTCAAATAAATAAATAAAATATTAAAAAAAACACCTCCAGTATAATTAGTGTTCTTCTAGTTTAAGGTGTACAATATAGTGGCTTAACAATTCTATACATTACTCCAGTGCCCATCAAGGTAAGCGTACTCTTAATCCCTTTCACTTATTTCACTCATCCCTGCTCCCATCCTCCTTGGTAACCACCACATTGTTCTCTATATTTAAGAGTCAGTGTTTTTTGCTTTTTGTTTGTCTATTTTTCCTTGTTTCTTTGCTTTGTTTCTTAAATCCCACACATGAGTGAAATCATATATTTGTCTTTCTCTGACAGATGTATTGCATATAGCATTGTACCCTCTAGATCCCTTCAATACTATTGCCAATGGTGACATTTCATTCTTCTCCATGATATAGTATCTTCCTATCCAATTCATCTATCCAAGAATACTTGGGTTGCTTCTATATCTTGGCTATTATAAATAAGGCTGAAATAAACATAGGAGTGCATATTATATATAAAATAAAAATCAATATAATATTTATATATTTCATATATTAATATTATATTATATAATTATATAATATTTATAATATATGATATATAATTATATAAAATAATTAATATTAATATATTATATCATAATATAAATAATATAATAATATAAATAAATAATATAACATGCATTTATATTATATTAATTAATATTATATTATATAAATATATAATAATAAATATATATATAATTGCATATAATTAAAACATTATTGCTTTCATTTTGTTTTGGTAAATACCTTTAGTGGAATTATTAAATCATATATTAAATCTATTTTTATTTTATTTTATTTATTTATTTTTATTTATTTTTTATTTTTTTTATTCCTTAATTTGTTTATTTACAGCATAACAGTGTTCATTGTTTTGGCATCACACCCAGTGCTCCATGCAGTATGTGCCCTCCCTATTACCCACCACCTGGTTCCTCAACCTCCCACCCCCCCCCCCGCCCCTTCAAAACCCTCTGGTTGTTTTTCAGAGTCCATAGTCTCTCATGGTTTATCTCCCCTTCCAGTTTCCCTCAACTTCCTCTCCTCTCCATGTCCCCATGTCCTCCATGTTATTTGTTATGCTCCACAAATAAGTGAGACCATATGATACTTGACTCTCTCTGCTTGACTTATTTTGCTCAGCATCATCTCTTCCAGTCCCGTCCATGTTGCTACAAAAGTTGGGTATTCATCCTTTCTGATGGAGGCTTAATACTCCATTGTGTATATGGACCACATCTTCCTTATCCATTCATCCGTTGAAGGGCATCTTGGTTCTTTCCACAGTTTGGCGACCATAGCCATTGCTGCAATAAACATTGGGGTACAGATGGCCCTTCTTTCACTACATCTGTATCTTTGGGGTAAATACCCAGCAGTGCAATTGCCGGGTCATAGGGAAGCTCTATTCTTAATTTCTTCAGGAGTCTCCACACTGTTCTCCAAAGTGGCTGCACTAACTTGCATTCCCACCAACAGTGGAAGAGGGTTCCCCTTTCTCCACATCCTCTCCAACACACGTTGCTTCCTGTCTTGCTAATTTTGGCCATTCTAACTGGTGTCAGGTGGTATCTCAATGTGGTTTTAATTTGAATCTCCCTGATGTCTAATGATGATGAACATTTTTTCATGTGTCTGATAGCCATTTGTATGTCTTCATTGGAGAAGTGTCTGTTCATATCTTCTGCCCATTTTTTCGATATGATTACCTGTTTTGTGTGTGTTGAGTTTGAGAAGTTCTTTATAGATCCTGGATATCAAGCTTTTGTCTGTACTGTCATTTACAAATAACTTCTCCCATTCCGTGGGTTGCCTTTTTGTTTTGTTGACTGTTTCCTTTGCTGTGCAGAAACTTTTGATCTTGATGAAGTCCCAAAAGTTCATTTTCGCTTTTGTTTCCTTGGCCTTTGGAGACATATCTTGAAAGAAGTTGCTGTGGCTGATATCGAAGAGGTTACTGCCTATGTTCTCCTCCAGGATTCTGATAGATTCCTGCCTCACGTTGAGGTCTATTATCAATTTCGAGTTCATCTTTGTGTACGGTGTAAGAGAATGGTCAAGTTCCATTCTTCTATATATCGCTGTCCAGTTTTCCCAGCACCATTTATTGAAGTTACTGTCTTTTTTCAATTGAATATTTTTTCCTGTTTTGTCGAGGACTATTTCACCATAGAGTTGAGGGTCCATATCTGGGCTCTCCACTCTGTTCCACTGGTCTATGTGTCTGTTTTTATGCCAGTACCACGCTGTCTTGGTGATCACAGCTTTGTAGTAAAGCTTGAAATCGGGTAACGTGATGCTGCCAGTTTTGTTTTTGTTTTTCAACATTTCCTTAGCAATTCGGGGTCTCTTCTGATTCCATACAAATTTTAGGATTATTTGATCCAGCTTTTTGAAAAATACTGGTGGAATTTTGATCGGAATGGCATTAAAAGTATAGATTGCTCTAGGCAGTATAGACATTTTAACAATGTTTATTCTTCCAATCCAAGAGCATGGAACAGTCTTCCATCTTTTTGTGTCTTCTTCAATTTCTTTCATGAATGTTCTGTAGTTCCTCTAGTACAGGTCCTTTATCTCTTTGGTTAGGTTTATGCCCAGGTATCTTATGGTTCTTGGTGCTATAGTAAATGGAATCGATTCTCTAATTTGCCTTTCTGTATTTTCATTGTTAGTGTATAAGAAAGCCACTGATTTCTGTACATGGACTTTGTATCCTGCCACGTTACTGAATTGCTGTATGAGTTCTAGTAGTTTGGGGGTGGAGTCTTTGGGGTTTCCCATATAAAGAATCATGTCATCTGCGAAGAGAGAGAGTTTGACTTCTTCCTTGCCAATTTGGATACCTTTTATTTCTCTTTGTTGTCTGATTGCCGTTGCTAGAACTTCTAATACTATGTTGAACAAGACTGGTGAGAGTGGGCATCCTTGTCGTGTTCCTGATCTCAACGGGAAGGCTGCAAGCTTTTTCCCATTGTGGATGATATTTGCTGTGGGTCTTTCATAGATAGATTTTATGAAGTTCAGGAATATTCCCTCTATCCCTATACTTGGAAGCGTTTTCATCAGGAACGGATGCTGGATTTTGTCAAATGCTTTTTCTGCATCAATTGAGAGGACCACGTGGTTCTTCTCTCTTCTCTTATTGATTTGTTCTATCACATTGATTGATTTGCAAATGTTGAACCAACCTTGCAACCCAGGGATGAATCCCACCTGGTCATGGTGGATAATCATTTTAATGTGCTGCTGGATCCTGTTTGCTAGGATCTTGTTGAGAATCTTTGCATCCATAGTCATCAGTGATATTGGTCTGAAATTCTCCTTTTTGGTAGGGTCTTTGCCTGGTTTGGGGATCAGGGTAATGCTGGCTTCATAAAAAGAGTCTGGAAGTTTTCCTTCTGCTTCAATTTTTGGAACAGCTTCAGGAGAATAGGTGTTATTTCTTCTTTGAAAGTTTGGTAGAATTCCCCAGGGAATCCTTCAGGTACTGGGCTTTTGTTTTTTGGGAGGTTTTTGATCACTGCTTCAATCTCATTACTAGATATCGGTCTATTCAGGTTGTCAATTTCTTCCTGGTTCAATTTTGGGAGTTTGTAGTTTTCCAGGAATGCATCCATTTCATCTAGGTTGCTTAGCTTATTGGCATATAACTGTTGGTAATAATGTCTGATGATTGTTTCTATTTCCTTGGTGTTCGTTGTGATCTCTCCCTTTTCATTCATAATTTTATTAATTTGGGCTTTCTCTCTTTTCTTTTGGATTAGTGTGGCCAATGGTTTATCGATCTTATTGATTCTTTCAAAAAAACAGCTTCTAGTTTCATTGATACGTTCTACTGTATCTCTCGTTTCTACCTCATTGATCTCTGCTCTAATCTTGATTATTTCCCTTCTTGCATGTGGAGTTGGTTTGATTTGTTGTTGATTCTCCACTTCTTTAAGGTGTAGAGATAGCTGGTGTATTTTGGATTTTTCAGTGTTTTTGAGGGAGGCTTGGATGGCTATGTATTTCCCCCTTAGAACCGCCTTTGGTGTATCCCATAGGTTTTGGACCAAAGTGTCTTCATTCTCATTGGTTTCCATGAATTGTTTAAGTTCATCTTTGATCTCCTGGTTGATCCAAGCATTCTTAAGCAAGGTGGTCTTTAGCTTCCATGTGTTTGAGTTCCTTCTGAACTTTTCCTTGTGATTGAGCTCCAGTTTCAAAGCATTGTGATCTGAGAATATGCAGGGAATAATGTCAGTCTTTTGGTATCGTTTGAGTCCTGCTTTGTGACCCAGTATGTGGTCTATTCTGGAGAAGGTTCCATGTGCACTTGAGAAGAATGAGTATTCTGTTGTTTTAGGGTGGAATGTTCTGTATATGTCTATGAGGTCCATCTGGTCCAATGTCTCATTCAATGCTCTTATTTCTTTATTAATTTTCTGCTTCGATGATCTGTCTATTTCTGAGAGAGGTGTATTAAGTTCTCCTACTATTATTGTATTCATATCAATATGACTCTTTATCTTGATTATTAGTTTTCTTATGTAATTGGGTGCTCCCATATTGGGGGCATAGATATTCACAATTGTTAGATCATCTTGGCGGATAGTCCCTTTAAGAATTACATAGTGTCCTTCTGTATCTCTGACTACAGTATTTAGTTTAAAATCTAATTTATGTGATATGAGAATCGCTACTCCGGCCTTCTTTTGAGGCCCATTGGCATGAAAGATGCTTCTCCATCCCTTCACTTTCAGTCTGGGTATATCCTTAGGTTCAAAATGGGTCTCTTGTAGACAACATATGGATGGGTCCTGTCGTTTTATCCAATCTGCAACCCTTTGTCATTTTATGGGCGCATTTAGGCCATTCACATTGAGAGTGATTATTGAGAGATAGGTTTTTATTGACATCGTGTTGCCTTTGAAGTCTTTCTGTCTGTAGATTGTTTCTATATTTCTGTTCAATGATGTTCTTAGGATTTTTTCTCTTTTATAGGACCCCCCTTAATATTTCCTGCAGTGTCAGCTTGGTGGTTGCATAGTCTTTTAAGCCTTGCCGGTCTTGGAAACTCTTTATCTCTCCATCCATTTTAAATGTCAGTCTTGCTGGATAGAGTATTCTTGGTTGCATGTTCTTCTCATTTAGTATTCTGAATATATTTTGCCAGCCCTTCCTGGCTTGCCAGCTCTCTGTGGAAAGGTCTGACGTTATTTTAATGCGCTTTCCTCTCTATGTAAGGAGCTTTTTTCTCCTAGCTGCTTTTAAGAGGGTCTCTCTTGAAACATAATTCCTCATTCTAACTATAAGGTTTCGTGAGGACTTTCGAGAATTTAAAATCTAGGGAGGAAATCTCTCTGCCTCTAGTACATGAATGTTGTTTCCGTTCGTGAGATTGGGAAAATTTTCATAGACAACTTCTTCCTCTATATCTTCTAGACTTCTTTCTTTTTCCTCCCCTTCAGAGATTCCAATAATTCTGACATTGGAACATTTCATGGCATCGTTTATTTCCCTGATTCTGTTTTCATGGCTTCTGAGCTGTTTGTTCCAGGCTTCCTCCTGATCTTTTCTCTCTCTCTGTTTGTCCTCCAGATCACTAATTCTATCTTCTGTCTCAGTTACCCTAGCTTTTAGAGAATTTAGATTGGATTGGAACTCATTGAGAGGATTTTGAACATTATCCCTGGTGGCTTTCAGTTCTGCCCTAACATTGTGAACATCATCCCTGGTGGCTTTCAGTTCTGCCCTAATCAATTCTGTTTGGTCATCCATGGCTTTCTCCAACCTAGCTATTGCCTGGATAATTGTTAGTCTGAATTCCTTTTCTGACATATTGTCTCTGTGGATAGCCATTAATTCTGTTGAAGAAGGTCCATCCTCTGTATTTTTCTTCTGTTGGGTATTCCTCCTCCTAGTCATTTTGGAAAGAGGTGACTGAACAGATGCAGCTGGACTTATCGATTGTGGTGCAGTCAATGTGCACCCTGGAATGCTTCTGTGCAATCAGGATTCCCCACCCAAATGAGAGAAAAAAGAAAAGAAAAAGAAATAGAGAAGAAGAAAGAAAAAAAGGGGAAAGAAAAAAGGAAAAAACAAGAGACAGAGAGAGAATCAGGAAAAAAAGGAAGATAAAAGAGAAGGCTCAGCCCAAATGGGCCACAAGGTAAGATTTATGAAGTATACAAACAAAAACAGACAAACAAAAAGACTGACAAAAGTATATGACAAGAGAAAAAAATATATATAAGCAAAAAAAATGGAAGAACCTCATCAGAAAGAACCCCAGGTATAAGATTTATATATTATCAGGACAAACAGAAATTCACAGAAACACTGACAGAAGGAAAAATTGGGAGAGTGGTTATAAATTCTCAGTGTGGGTGAGGAAGGTTATTTTGATTCTTCCTGAAGGTATCTTGATGTTTTTGTTAAGGGACTCAACTTTCCTAAGTTACAGGGGGATTAGAAACTGGTTTGCCTATAGGGGTAGCATTGATTGGGGAAAGGGGATTACCTTGAAGTTTAACTCTATATGTATAGTAGAAAATAAAAATTAAAAAAGAATAAACTAGACTAAACTAAGTTAAAATTAAAAATTATTAAATATAATTTATAATTTAAATATAATTTCATATATATTATATATATAATTATATATAATAAAATATAATTTAATATAAAATTAAAAATTATTAAATCATATAGTAACTCTATTTTTGTTTTTTATGCTATAAATGCTTATATTAAGAAAAGTCAAATAAACAACTTTTCACTAAACCTCAAGGAACTATAGAAAGAATAAATAACTGAAATTTAGTAGAAAAAGGAAATACAGTGAAATACATTGAAAGAATTATGAGTTAAAAAAAGAAAAAAAGAAATTGGCAATGCTTTAGTTACACTGACTAAAGAAAAGGAAAGGAAAAAAAAAAGATTTTTTTAATCCATGATAAATGGATAAATGAAAGTGAAAACAATACAACAGATACCACAGAAATACATAGTGTGATAACAGATTACCATAAATAATTATATACTAAAAAATCAGATAACTTATAAAAACAATGCACATAATTCCTTAAAATGGTCTAAATATGAAGATTGAATAATAAATCTTGGATCAAATAAGTAGGAAATCTTGTAGACCAATAACAATAACAAGATTAAAAACTGAATTAAGAGTCAAAAATCTCCCAGCACAGAAAAGTCCAAGAACACATGCTTTCTTTCGTGAACTCTACCAACCATTAAAAAATAATAATAACTAATGGCAATCCTATAAAATCCTACAAATAATGGAATAGAGGGATACATTCCAAATCATTCTGTAAGCCCAGCATTACCATAATACCAAAGCAGAAAAAAGAATAAAAGAACAACAACAACAAAAATGCAGCTCTCCCTTGAACTCACCTGCTCTTACATCTAGAGAGTGTACTTTCACCTTAAATAAACTCTGCTGATTGTACTGCATATCTATGATGTTCTGTCTTTGAAAAAGACCACAAATACAAAAAAAGAACAAAAAAAGTGTAGTTTGTCTGATATAACTACTGCCACTCTGACTTTGTTTTGATATCTGTTTGCATGATACCTGTTTCTCCATTCCCTTACTTTCAAAATGAAGTTGACTTTAGGTCTGAAATGAACTTCCTATAGGCAGTATTGAGGGTCTTGTTTTTTTATCAATTTTTGACACCCTATGTCTTTTAATTGGAGAATTTAGTACATTTACACTCATAGTAATCATTGATAGATGTATATTTATTGTCATTTTATTGCTTCTTTTGTCATTGTTCTTGGAGATTTTCTCTGATCCTTTCTAGTTTTTGTCACTTTTGGTCTTTCCTTTCCACTCAAAGAGTTACCTTTAATATTTCTTACAGAGCTGGTTTAGTGGTCAGGAACTCCTTTGGTATTTGTTTGTCTCGGGAACTCTTTTTTTCTCCTCTCTTCTCTATGATACTCTTGCTGGATAGAATATTCTTTGTGCAGATTTTCCCCATTCAGCAATTTGAATATATCATACCACTTTCTTCTGGCATGTCAGGTTTCTGTTGGGAATTCCCCAGCTAGCCATCCTTATGGGTCTTCCTTGTAAGTTTGGGACTTCTTTTGTCTTGCTGCTTTTAGAATTTTTTCGTTATCACTATATTATGCAAATTTAATTACAGTATGTCTCATTGTTGTCCTGCTTTTGTTGATTTTGATGGGAGTTCTCTATGTCTCTTGGATCTGGATGATTGTTTCCTTCCCCAGATTAGGGATGTTTCAGCTATTATTTCTTTAAATAAATTTTCTGCCCCTTTTCTCTCTTCTTCTTCTGGGACCCTTATAATACAATGTTATTACATTTGATGGAGTCATTGAGTTCCCTCAGTCTGTAGTCATGTTGTTTTCCTCTCTTTTATTCAGCTTTATTATTTTCCAGTACTTTGTCTCCCTCTGCTCCCTCCAGCCTACTGCTCATTGCATGAAGCCTGTTTCTAGTCTCAGTTATTGCATTCTTCACCACTGATTGATATTTTTTTGACTTTTTTATCATTGTGGTAACGGTCTCCATAATGTATTCTATTCTTTTCTCAAGCCCAGGGACTATCCTAATGATTGTTGGCTTAAATTCTTCCTCAGGCATGTTGCTTGTATATCTGTTTCACTTAGATCTCTGGCTATCACCTTATTTTGTTTTTTAATTTCAGATAAATTCCTCCCTCTCTACAGTTCATCTTAATCTCTCCTGCTGTGCAGGAGTAATTTACTTTCCTGTTCCTGAAAGTAATGGCCTTATGAAGAAGTCCTGTAGTGTCTAGGGACTGGCACTTCAGGTGTATGCTTGTGTGCTCTGCTGTTGTGTTGTGGCTGCTCCATCCTTCAGGCTAGTTGTCCACAGAGCTGATCCTTGCCTTTTGTGGGCAGTGTTTGGTCTCTGGCCTGAATGTGGTGGATTTTAACTAGGTGTTCTCTGGTATGTTTGTGAATAAAACCTGACTCCAACTCCACCAGGTGTGAAGCTCTGCCAAATTTTCAGGTCAGGAGATGTGTTGTGAGCAGGTACTTGCACTGGTCTTCTGGGGGAAGGGCCCACCACATTGGAGTTGAGGGAATATTGACTGGGAAGGGCAGTCCTGGCAGAGGGCAGGACTCTTGGTGTTGATGGAAGCAAGTTAGTGAGACAGTGTCAGTGCTGGGCTACTTCCTGCAGGTGGTTCTGTGTTTTTTTGAGGGATGGGGAGGGAAATGGTGCCAGCCAGCTCCTTTGTTTGTGGATAGGTGTCTCCTTAAAAGCTTCCTCTCAGGGATACACTCAGAAAAGAGTGAATTATCTTCCTCCTGTGTGCCCAGGTGTTCTTCAGATTGATGTTTCCACATTCCAGGGTTCTTTGCCTGCCTTCCTTCCAGGAGCAGTGTAAGGCCAGGGCTCTGTGTTCTATCTCCACCAAGGCCACTGACCTTTAAAATTCCAGTATTTAAGCTCATTGCAGGGACACATGAAACTCAGCCGCTCTTATATTCTAACGCAATGACTTTGGGGAAACATTCTCCTTGTGCATTGCCCCGGGTGCTCCTCTGTCTCTTGTCCTCTGTGAACACAGCTCCCTTACCTACACAGCACCTCTAATCCCTTTCCCCCTGAACCATATGTCACCACTTCTTACGTTCTTCAAAATGGCCCCTTCTCTCCCTTTAATTGTGGAATTCTGTCAATCATCAGCCTTAATTCTGGGCTATTTAGGATGATTTGATAGTTATCTTGTGTTTGAGAGATAAGATGAGCTTGGGTCCTCCTACTCCACTACCATTTTGTAAATCCTAATAGGCAGGTTTTTAATATCCGGGAAGATTCTGAGAGAAATATAGATAAGATTTTTAATAGTTCAATCAGTAATTTACAGAAGTTTTTCATTAGTTTGGTGTATTTACTCTAAAGTACTCCTCAATCTATGAAATTAGAAGTTTGTTTTTGGTTTTATTTTTATTATTTGAGCAAACTAGTTATTATGCTTGTTGAAAATATGAATTTTTAGGGCCCAAGGTAAAATTACTAATTGAGAATTTGTAAGGTAAAACCCAGAAATTTGTCTTTTTATATGTTTCTGGGTAATTTGTTTGGTACAAAAGTTTAGAATTATAACAGTTACACCTCCTGGACAGAACCATCCCTCTCTAGTTTTATGTTGAATAACGTTGGGGTAAGCCACTTGAAATTTGGGATTTGCTGTATAATTAAAAAGGATATGGTTCTTAAATTTAAAACTCATTACAAATAGTTCCGATTTGGAAAAGAACACAAACTTTTGTAGCACCTTCTCTGTGCCAATTTGTTTTCTGCACAATAAATACATTAACTTAATTAATATTAATAATGAAACAATGGAGTAAAATGATACTATTATTCTCATTCTATAGAAGAAGAAACTAAGGCTGAGCAAGGCCAATTAATTTGTCCATAATCACTCAAATATCTAGAGCCCGAGACAGCCTTAAAATCCAGGCAGTCTGTTTTTAAGATCAGTGTTGTTAATCTTTGCATTATACTAACTTCTCTGATGGGTTATAATTTTGGTTAACATGATTTATGAAAATAAATATTTGTTTTCTATATGTTAATCAGTTATTCTCATATCTTTGCTTTTCCTTGGTGGTACTGTCTGCATGTTTAAAACATATATGATTGTCCACAGCAAAGTCATCTGCATGTTATATTCTCTTTCCATGAATCCAAAATATTATAGTTCACAATTTATTAATTTTTTTAAGATTACAGACAACTTTACAGTTATTTCAAAGTCAAATTTCTGGTTATCCCTTTTATTCTTCACTGCTTACTTACTTCATGCTGATGATAAAGCACGTAAATATTATCCTTTGTAACTATGGAAATATGAAATGAATGCTATCAGTACTTATAAGAAATATAGGACCTTGGGTTGTGACAAATTTTGAAGATAATTTTCTTCCCAAAGATTATAAATAGCAATTAGTTTGAAATATGCATTTTATCATTAATATAAATAATTTTACAAAATGACACCATAACACAAAGTCAAATTATGAACAATAAATATTTGCAATGTAAATGACAAAAGCATACCATCACTGATAAAGAAGAAATTATAAGAAAACAAATTAACATAAAAGAAAAATGCGAGCAAATTGAACTGAAGCTGCTCATAAACACAAAGTAATGATCGATCGTGAATTCAAAAATATCTTCAATCTTACTAGTCATGGAAATACAAATTAAAACCATAACAAGATGTGCTTTTTTTGTGTGCTCATTGGCTTAAAACACAGAGTGCATGTAAGTCTGACTACTAAATTTGTAACAAAGATGTGAAGGATGAAATTCTCATTTACTGATGTTTTGCATTTAAGAAGTCTACATAGTTTGAAGTGTCATTTGGCAATATACAATCAATTAAAATGTGGAAGTTTTGATGCAGTGATGTTACTTCTAACAAATATATATATATTTTAAAATGACATAATTAAGGATGTTTGTTCTAGTATGTTTAAACTCCAAATTCCCATCATTGGGATGCTGTTTGATATACCCCATTTTATCCCAGAATCAAACACTGTAGACATGAAATGTGATAGCTCTACATGCATAAATAAATAAAAAATGCATGCTGCAAGGTGTTATATAGAATGTATTTCCAATCATATTAGTTTAAACATTCAGAAAAACACAGCATATTATCTATGGCTACACACTTATATGAGTTGTATAAATCAGTTACAAGAATGAATACAATGTACCAATTAAGAAAATGGAACAGGGGCACATGGCAAGCTCAGCTGGTGGAACTTGTGACTCTTGATCTTGGGGTCATGGGTTCTAGCCCCACATTGGGTATAGAATTTACTTACAAAAATTTTTTTTTTGAAAAGAGAGAGAAACATGGAATGGGGAAGGGAAGCAGTGAGATTAAAGTGAAATAAAAATTGAATATTAACTATGTCTGTAACATGTTAATACTTAAAATCAAAGAAAACACAAAAATGTTAATAAGTGACAAAACTAAATATTGTTTATTAATTATCATTTTTATACTAAACCTTCTAGATTAATAAAATTTCTTTTAATATTGTGAAATATAGAAATATAGAAATTTATGTTACATAAAGAAACAATTGGAATACTTTTGTGTACTGTGAATTGGATTCTACATTTTAAATTAATTATAAAATTCAGTGAGAAAAGATGAAACTATTTCCTTGGTATTATGGATCCAATAAGAAACCCCACTTATTAAAACTCCAAATCCCAGAATTATGAGGTTTAATAAAACAAGTTATTAGGAATCAGATGCTTGTTATATTATTTTCTACCATGTTATGCATATTTTGATCTGCATTTTAATGATATTTTAGCAATATACAACAATTCAAATCTAAATTTTGTGCTTTTAATTATCAATAGAATTTAATAAAGCAAGAGTGAAATGTTAGTTTATTGGTTTGAACTAAAAGAGTTCCAACTACACAACCACAAAACAAAGACTTGTATCTTCTTAAAACAAAAAACAGAGTGCCTGGTTGGCTCAGTGGGTTAAAGCCCCTGCCTTTGGATCAGGTCACGATCCCAGGGTCCTGTGATCGAGCCCCACATTGGGCTCTGTGCTCAGCAGGGAGCTTGCTTCCCCTTCTCTCTCTGCCTGCCTCTCTGCCTACTTGTGATCTCTGTCTGTCAAATAAACAAATAAAATCTTAAAAAAGAAACAGACCAAAAAATACCCTTCCAGGCTGAGTCAGCAATAATATCTATATCCATATCTGTATCCATATCTGTATCCATATCCATGTCCATATCTGTATCCATATCTGTATCTATATCTATATATAGATCTATAGATCTATCTATCTATATATATATAGATAGATCTATAGATCTATATATAGATATAGATACAGATATGGATATATATCTGTATCTATATATAGATATATAGATATAGATACAGATATGGATATATATCTGTATCTATATATAGATCTATAGATCTATAGATCTATAGATCTATATATAGATATAGATACAGATATGGATATAGATATAGATAGATATAGATATAGATATAGATAGATATAGATATAAATATAGATATAGATATAGATATCTCCCAGGATAACTTGGTTGCAATCAATACAAAAATCTGCACTACTGCCATATGGTAGATCCCTCATAATCTATAGTCTAGTATCATCTAACAAATGGGGAAATAATATTCTAATTCCTCATCTCTAATAGCCACAGCTCCTGCACTCTAAAAAGAGGAACAAAGATAATAAAATTTTATATAGTTATCATTTATTTTTATTAAAAATTATTTTTGTGTTTGAAATCAATTAGCCAAAGTTACCTGGCTCAGTCAGTTAAGCATCTGCCTTCCACTCAGTTCATGATCCCAGGGTCCTTGGATCAATCCTTGCATCAGGCTTCTTGCTCAGCAGGGAGGCTGCTTCTCCCTCTCCCTCTGCTGCTCCCACTGCTTGTGCTCTCTTTGTGTCTATCTCTAACTCTGTCAAATAAAAAAAATAATTTTTAAAAATAAATAAATAAATAAATTCAATTAGCCAATGTATACTACATCATTGGCTTTTGATATAATGTTCAATGATTCATCAGTTCAGTATAACCCCCAGTGCTCATCACTTATTAAATCAATGTTTTTAATTGCAAATGATTTAGAATTGAGTACATAGAAGAAAAACTTCTAGATGTATAATCCTAAATATATGTATATGTGTGTATATATATATAATATTATGTATATATAATCAATGCAAATATATACAATGTATCTTATTCAAAATGTTAGACAAGTTGGTTGATTCATTTAATAAAGTTTTGGTAGTTAACACATAAAAAAGGTACAATTCCCTTTCACACAAATATGCATATATATACATGATTAATTAATAGATATCATTGTCCTGCTTCCAAATCTGTGTTTTAAATCCACACATTACATGAGGAACAAAGGAACAGCTTGTGGAATTTCTCCCTTGGCAATAACATAAATAAATGTACAATGATTTTCCTGCATATTGAATAAATGGACCTTAGCATCTCCTCTCACTGTTGACAGGAGAGAGTTAAATTTGAGGAGGAACTTCGCAAGAAATATGAGGCTATGCTGAGTGAAGGAGTATAAGGGTTCTTGCTTCGGCTCCCTAATGATTCCAAGACTGTCAAATGCCAAAGTAGCATGATTGCCCTGAACATGGAGTAACTGCAATAAAGCAGCTTCAGGACATTATGCCCATTCCTATTTTACTTAAACATATGATATTTTAGGATGTACCAGCTTAGACACGCTGTTCCTGGGCAGTGATGTCATTTTATCATGCCTTGGGCAGAACAGAGCCTCTGAACTTGGTTATTTACCTGGGATCATTGGTTAATGATCATTGGTTAATGATTCTGGTTATCCTACCCAAGTACACAATTTGACTACATAAGAATACCCTAAGTTCATATCCTTCTCCTCCATGTCTCAATACTTCACTCAAAAGATTAACAAATCAAGTTCATAAAGTTAATAAAACTAAGTATAACCTGTGTTCTGAGGAGTAATGGGATTGAAGAAGACCTGAGTTCTATCCATGTTCTGACACGACTGAGCTGTTTTAAATTGGGGAAGCTAAACAAAAATTTTAGTCTCAATTTCCACAATAATAAAATAGCAGCAAATACGATGAGTTTTTCTGACCCACCAACTTTGAGAGCATTTAAATGATCCATATGAAGTATCCTTACACACACAACAGTGCAGCCTTTTCTGAGCTAATACTAAGTCTATTTACAGTAAGGAACAGATCTCAATGCTAAAAAAAATAAAAATAAAATAAAATAAACAAATCTGTACCATGAGGTTTTTTTTTTAAAAAATTGCTCCAAGATGAATTATGTATTTTCTAAACTAATTAAATTAGTAAAAACCAGTGTACCCGGTCTGAGCTAAGTTTTTTTGTTTGCTTATTTTATTGACAAAATCACATAGCATAGTAACTAAGGGAATGATTGAATCACTTTAATCAAACACCTGTCTTGATGTTTTTCTCACAAACAGGTTGAAATTATTGATTACATAAACTTCATGACAGGTTTATCATTGTTTCCTTCATGAATAAAAATCTGGGAAATAGAAAATGAATAATACCTTGATGAAATAACGTAGTTCTCAATACACATTCACTTTCTGTAGTAATGATGAAAGAGCAGTATTTCTGACTTCTTCCTCTGTTTATTTCCAGAACAAATGGCCTAAATTAATATGCCAACAAAAAGATGGAGAAAAGATGGTGTAAAATATACCAAGGAGAGAATATTTTCCATTAGATGCCAACAGAGAAGGTGCCCCTGGAGTCGGGAGTGAATTAGCTTCCAGAAGTAAACCAGAGGACATTGCTCTCGGTGCCTGCAGAATTTTTCCAGATCAAATTGGATAATTATGGAGTGGATGATAATAGAACTCAAGTCTCTAGAGAAATTATGAGCATAGTTATTAATTAAGAGTGTGAGGAAAAGTCAAGAACAGCAAGAAAAACAACAACAACAAAACCTTTTCCCCATTAGTTTATTTTATTTTATTTTCCATTTTTTTAATTTTAGCTAGTTACATACAGTGCAATAATATTTTCAGGAGTAGAATTTAGTGATTCATCACTTACATATAACACCCAGTGTTCATCACTACAAGTGCCCTCCTTAATACCTATCATTGTTTAATCCATCACTGACCTGCCTTCCCTCAGATATCCATCAGTTTTCTCTCTAGAGTTAGCAATCTGTTTCATGATTTTCCTCTCCTTTTGCCCCCATGTTCATTGTCTTGTTTCTTATATTCCCCATATGAGTGAAAACATCTAGTATTTTTCTTTCTCTGAAAGACATATTTCACTTTGCATAATATTGTCTAGCTCCACCCACCATGTTGCAAATATCAAACAATTCTCTTTTCTATGGCTGAGCAATATTCCATTGTATGCACATACCACATCTTTATCCACTCATCAGTACATAGACATTTGGGCTCTTTCCATAGTTTAGCCATTGTCAATAATGCTACTATAAACATTAGGGTGCATGTATCCCTTCAAATCAGTATTTTTTTTTTCATTTTATTTATTTTTTCAGTGTAACAGTATTCATTCTTTTTGCACAACACCCAGTGCTCCATGCAAAACGTGCCCTCCCCATTACCCACCACCTGTTCCACCAACCTCCCACCCCTGACCCTTCAAAACCCTCAGGTTGCCCCAACCTCCCACCCCTGACCCTTCAAAACCCTCAGGTTGTTTTTCAGAGTACATAGTCTCTTATGGTTCGCCTCCCCTCCCCAATGTCCATAGCCCGCTCCCCCTCTCCCAATCCCACCTCCCCCCAGCAACCCCCAGTTTGTTTTGTGAGATTAAGAGTCATTTATGGTTTGCCTCCCTCCCAATCCCATCTTGTTTCATTTACTCTTCTCCTATCCCCCTACCCCCCCATGTTGCTTCTCCATGTCCTCATATCAGGGAGATCATATGATAGTTGTCTTTCTCCGAGACTTATTTCACTAAGCATGATACGCTCTAGTTCCATCCACGTCGTCGCAAATGGCATGATTTCATTTCTTTTGATGGCTGCATAGTATTCCATTGTGTATATATACCACATCTTCTTTATCCATTCATCTGTTGATGGACATCTAGGTTCTTTCCATAGTCTGGCTATTGTAGACATTGCTGCTATAAACATTCGGGTACACGTGCCCCTTCGGATCACTATGTTTGTATCTTTAGGATAAATACCCAGTAGTGCAATTGCTGGGTCATAGGGTAGTTCTATTTTCAACATTTTGAGGAACCTCCATGCTGTTTTCCAGAGTGGTTGCACCAGTTTGCATTCCCACCAACAGTGGAGGAGGGTTCCCCTTTCTCCACATCCTCTCCAGCATCTGTCATTTCCTGACTTGTTAATTTTAGCCATTCTGACTGGTGTGAGGTGATATCTCATTGTGGTTTTGATTTGTATTTCCCTGACGCTGAGTGACGTGGAGCACTTTTTCATGTGTCTGTTGGCCATCTGGATGTCTTCTTTGCAGAAATGTCTGTTCATGTCCTCTGCCCATTTCTTGATTGGATTGTTTGTTCTTTGGGTGTTGAGTTTGCTAAGTTCCTTATAGATTTTGGATACTAGCCCTTTATCTGATATGTCATTTGCAAATATCTTCTCCCATTCTGTCAGTTGTCTTTTGGTTTTGTTAACTGTTTCCTTTGCTGTGCAAAAGCTTTTGATCTTGATGAAATCCCAATAGTTCATTTTTGCCCTTGTTTCCCTTGCCTTTGCCGTTGTTCCTAGGAAGATGTTGCTGCCTGCATTCTCCTCAAGGATTTTGATGGATTCCTTTCTCACATTGAGGTCCTTCATCCATTTGGAGTCTATTTTCGTGTGTGGTGTAAGGAAGTGGTCCAATTTCATTTTTCTGCATGTGGCTGTCCAATTTTCCCAGCACCATTTATTGAAGAGGCTGTCTTTTTTCCATTGGACATTCTTTCCTGCTTTGTCGAAGATTAGTTGACCATAGAGTTGAGGGTCGATTTCTGGGCTCTCTATTCTGTTCCACTGATCTATGTGTCTGTTTTTGTGCCAGTACCATGCTGTCTTGATGATGACAGCTTTGTAATAGAACTTGAAGTCCGGAATTGTGATGCCACCAACGTTGGCTTTGTTCTTCAATATTCCTTTGGCTATTCGAGGTCTTTTCTGGTTCCATATAAATTTGAGGATTATTTGTTCCATTTCTTTGAAAAAAATGGATGGTATTTTGATAGGGATTGCATTAAATGTGTAGATTGCTTTAGGTAGCATAGACATTTTCACAATATTTATTCTTCTAATCCAGGAGCATGGAACATTTTTCCATTTTTTTGTGTCTTCCTCAATTTCTTTCATGAGTACTTTATAATTTTCTGTGTATAGATTCTTAGTCTCTTTGGTTAGGTTTATTCCTAGGTATCTTATAGTTTTGGGTACAATTGTAAATGGGATTGACTCCTTAATTTCTCTTTCTTCAGTCATGTTGTTGGTGTACAGAAATGCAACTGATTTCTGTGCATTGATTTTATATCCTGACACTTTACTGAATTCCTGTACAAGTTCTAGCAGTTTTGGAGTGGAGTCTTTTGGGTTTTCCATATATAGTATCATATCATCTGCGAAGAGTGAT
This sequence comes from Meles meles, assembly GCF_922984935.1. Lineage (NCBI taxonomy): Eukaryota > Metazoa > Chordata > Mammalia > Carnivora > Mustelidae > Meles > Meles meles. Next base: position 223,673 of record NW_025721191.1, read on the forward strand.
AGTTTGAATTCTTCTTTACCAATTTGGATGCCTTTAATTTCTTTTTGTTGTCTGATTGCTGAGGCTAGGACTTCTAGTACTATGTTGAATAGCAGTGGTGATAATGGACATCCCTGCCGTGTTCCTGACCTTAACGGAAAAGCTTTCAGTTTTTCTCCATTGAGAATGATATTTGCGGTGGGTTTTTCATAGATGGCTTTGATAATATTGAGGTATGTGCCCTCTATCCCCACACTTTGAAGAGTTTTGATCAGGAAGGGATGCTGTACTTTGTCAAATGCTTTTTCAGCATCTATTGAGAGTATCATATGGTTCTTGTTTTTCTTTTATTAATGTGTTCTATCACATTGATTGATTTGCGGGTGTTGAACAAACCCTGCAGCCCTGGAATAAATCCCACTTGATCGTGGTGAATAATCCTTTTAATGTACTGTTGAATCCTATTGGCTAGTATTTTGGCGAGAATTTTTGCATCTGTGTTCATCAAGGATATTGGTCTGTAGTTCTCTTTTTTGGTGGGATCCTTGTCTGGTTTTGGGATCAAGGTGATGCTGGCCTCATAAAATGAGTTTGGAAGTTTTCCTTCCATTTCTATTTTTTGGAACAGTTTCAAGACAATAGGAAATAGTTCTTCTTTAAATGTTTGGTAGAATTCCCCTGGAAGCCGTCTGGCCCTGGGCTTTTGTTTGTTTGGAGATTTTTGATGACTCTTTCAATCTCCTTACTGGTTATGGGCCTGTTCAGGTTTTCTATTTCTTCCTGGTTCAGTTGTGGTAGTTTATATGTCTCTAGGAATGCATCCATTTCTTCCAGATTGTCCAATTTGTTGGCGTAGAGTTGCTCATAGTATGTTTTTATAATTGTCTGTATTTCTTTGGTGTTAGTTGTGATCTCTCCTCTTTCATTCATGATTTTATTTATTTGGGTCCTTTCTCTTTTCTTTTTGATGAGTCTGGCCAGGGTTTTATCAATCTTATTGATTCTTTCCAAGAACCAGCTCCTAGTTTCATTGATTTTTTCTATTGTTTTTTTGGTTTCTATTTCATTGATTTCTGCTCTGATCTTTATGATTTCTCTTCTCCTGCTGGGTTTAGGGTTTCTTTCTTGTTCTTTCTCCAGCTCCTTTACGTGTAGGGTTAGGCTGTGTACTTGAGACCTTTCTTGTTTCTTGAGAAAGGCTTGTACTGCTATATATTTTCCTCTCAGGACTGCCTTTGCTGTGTCCCACAGGTTTTGAACTGTTGTGTTTTCATTATCATTTGTTTCCATGAATTTTTTCAATTCTTCTTTAATTTCCTGGTTAACCCATTCATTCTTTAGAAGGATGCTGTTTAGTCTCCATGTATTTGGGTTCTTTCCAGCTTTCCTCTTGTGATTGAGTTCTAGCTTCGTGGTCTGAAAATATGCAGGGAATAATCCTAATCTTTTGATACCGGTTGAGACCTGATTTGTGACCCAGGATGTGATCTATTCTGGAGAAGGTTCCATATGCACTAGAGAAGAATGTGTATTCTGTTGCTTTGGGATGAAATGTTCTGAATATATCTGTGATGTCCATCTGGTCCAGTGTGTCATTTAAGGCCTTTATTTCGTTGTTGATCTTTGGCTTGGATGATCTGTCCATTTCAGTGAGGGGAGTGTTCAAGTCCCCTACTATTATTGTATTATTATTGATGTGTTTCTTTGATTTTGTTATTAATTGGTTGATATAGTTGGCTGCTCCCACGTTAGGGGCATAGATATTTAAAATTGTTAGATCTTCTTGTTGGACAGACCCTTTGAGTAGGATATAGTGTCCTTCCTCATCTCTTATTATAGTCTTTGGCTTAAAATCTAATTGATCTGATATAAGGATTGCCACCCCAGCTTTCTTCTGATGCCCATTAGCATGGTAAATTGTTTTCCACCCCCTCACTTTAAATCTGGAGGTGTCTTCGCGTCTAAAATGAGTTTCTTGTAGGCAACATACTGATGGGTTTTGTTTTTTTATCCATTCTGATACCCTGTGTCTTTTGATTGGGGCATTTAGCCCATTAACATTCAGGGTAACTATTGAGAGATATGAATTTAGTGCCATTATTAGCCTGTAAGGTGACTGTTACTGTATATTATCTCTGTACCTTTCTGATCTACTACTTTTAGGCTCTCTCTTTGCTTAGAGGACCCCTTTCAATATTTCCTGGAGAGCTGGTTTGGTGTTTGCAAATTCTTTCAGTTTTTGTTTGTCCTGGAAGCTTTTTATCTCTCCTTCTATTTTCAATGATAGCCTAGCTGGATAGAGTATTCTTGGCTGCATGTTTTTCTCGTTGAGTGCTCTGAATATATCATGCCAGCTCTTTCTGGCCTGCCAGGTCTCTGTGGATAAGTCTGCCGCCAATCTAATATTTTTACCATTGTATTTTACAGACTTCTTTTCTCGGGCTGCTTTCAGGATTTTCTCTTTGTCACTAAGACTTGTAAATTTTACTATTAGGTGACGGGGTGTGGACCTATTCTTGTTGACTTTGAGGGGGGTTCTCTGCATCTCCTGGATTTTGATGCTTGTTCCCTTTGCCATATTAGGGAAATTCTCTCCAATGATTCTCTCCAATAGACCTTCTGCTCCCCTCTCTCTTTCTTCTTCTTCTGGAATCCCAATTATTCTAATGTTGTTTCGTCTTATGGTGTCACTTATCTCTCGAATTCTCCCTTCATGGTCCAGTAGCTGTTTGTCCCTCTTTTGCTCAGCTTCCTTATTCTCTGTCATTTGGTCTTCTATATCACTAATTCTTTCTTCTGCCTCATTGATCCTAGCAGTGAGAGCCTCCATTTTTGATTGCACCTCATTAATAGCTTTTTTGATTTCAACTTGGTTAGATTTTAGTTCTTTAATTTCTCCAGAAAGGGCTTTTATATCTCCAGAGAGGGTTTCTCTAATATCTTCCATGCCTTTTTCGAACCCAGCTAGAATGTTCAGAATCGTCATTCTGAACTCTTGATCAGACATATTACCCATGTCTGTGTTGATTAGGTCCCTAGCCTTCGGTACTGTCTCTTGTTCTTTTGTTTGTGGTGATTTTTTCCGCCTTGTCATTTTGTCCAGATAAGAGAATATGAAGGAGCAAATAAACTACTAAAAGGGTGGCAAAGACCCCAGAAAAATGCGCTGTAACCAAATCAGAAGAGACCCCAAATTGTGGGGGGGAGAAAGGGTATAAAAACAGCTTCTGAAAAAAAAAAAAGAAAAAAAAAAGAAAGAAAAAAATTTAAAAAATAAAACAAATAAAAAATATAAAAAAGAAAGAAAAAATATATATATTTAGATGAACTAGTCAAAAAATGTTAAAAAAGAAAAGGGTAAAAGTTTAAAAAAATTAGCAGAAGAAGAAAAAAGAAAAAAGAAAAAAAAATTGAAAAAAGAAAAAAAAATTGAAGTAGCCGCAAGACTAAAGAATCATGGGGAGAAAGCCATGAGTTCCGTGCTTTGCTTTCTCCTCCTCTGGAATTGCTCTGCTGTCTTAGGAATTGAATCTGCTTTCTCCTTGATAGATGAACTTCGTCCTGGCTGGATATTTTGTTGATCTTCTGGGGGAGGGGCCTGTTGTAGTGACTCTCAAGTGTCTTTGCCCGAGGCGGGATTGCACCCCCCTTACCGGCGGCCAGACTAAGTAATCGGCTCGGGTTCGCTTTTGGCAGCTTCTGTTCCCTGAACGCTTTCCGTAGAGTTCCGGAGGACGGGAATGAAAATGGCGGCCTCCCAGTCTCCGGCCCGGAGGAGCCGAGAGCCTGGAGCCCCACTCCTCAGTGCGCCCCCAGAGGTAGCACCCAATCACTCCCGTATCCCCAGCTTCTAGCCGCGCTCCGAGCTCACCCAGCCCGCGACCAGTCCAAGGTAACCCCGAGCTGAGAGTTTAGTCCTCGGCTCTGTCTCTGCAGCCGGCTTCTCCGTTCTAATACCTGCGAGCTCTCCGACAATCCGACACCCCCGATCCTTCTGTGACCCTGCGGGGCCTGGGGCCACGCTGGCCCCGCGTGGGCTTCACCCCGTTTTAGCCCCTGGAGCAATGTCCCTCAGTGGAACAGACTTTTAAAAGTCCTGATTTTGTGCTCCGTTGCTCCGCCGCTTGCCGGGAGCCGGCCCCTCCCCCTGTGGTCTATCTTCCCGTCGTTTTAGATTCACTTCTCCGCCAGTCCTACCTTTCAGAAAGTGGTTGATTTTCTGTTTCTAGAGTTGCTGTTCTTCTTCTCTTCACTCTCCCGTTGGATTTGTAGGTGTTTGCAATGTTTAGATAAGCTATCGAGCTGATCTCCTGCTACCTGATGTATTCTCAGGCTGCTACTTCTCCGCCATCTTGACTCCTCCCCCTCAAATCAGTATTTTTATATCTTTTGGGTAAATACCTAATGGTGAAATTTCTGGATCATGGGGTAGTTCTATTTGCAATATTTGAAGGAGAGAATGCTCTTTTCCAGAGTTGCTGGACCAATTTGCATTCCAACCAACGGTGCAGAAGAGTTCCCCTTTCTCCACATCCTCACAACACCTGTTGTTTCCTGTGTTGTTAATTTTAGCCATTCTGACCAGTGTGAAGTGATATCTCATTGTACTTTTTGGTTTGAATTTCCTTGATGATTAGTGATGTTCAACATCTTTTCATGTTAGCAATCCAGATGCCTTCTTTGGAAAAATGTCCATTTATGAACTTCTGCACATTTCTTAACTGAATTATTTGGTTTTGGATGTTGAGTTCGTAAGTCCTTAACAGATTTTGGATACTAACCCTTTAAAAGATATGTCATTTGCAAATATCTTCTCCCATTCCTTGGGCTGCCTTTTAGATTTGTTGATTTCTTTCTTCACCATGCAGATATTTATTTGCTTCCCTTCTCTCAGGAGATATATTGAGTAAAAAGTTGCTACCTCCATGTCAAAGAGGTTACAAACTGTGTTCTTCTGTAGGATTTTGATGATTTCCTCTCTCACATTTAACTCTTTCATCCATTTTGAATTTATTTTTGTGTATGGTATAAGAGAGCACTTTAGTATCATTGTTTTTCATGTTACTATCCAGTTTTCTCAACACCATCTGTAGAAGATGCTGTTGTTTTCCCATCGAGTAACCTTTCCTGTTAACAACACAGTTGTGGGGTTATTTCTGGGTTTTCTATTCTATTTACCTATGTGTCCTTTCTGTATGTGTGTATGTGTGTATGTGCATGCCACTACCATACTGCCTGGTCACTACAACTTTGAAATATAACTTCAAGTCTACAATTGTAATGCCTCCAGTTTTGGTTTTCTTGTTCAAGAATGCTTTGGCTATTCAGCGTCTTTTGTTGTTCCATACAAATTTTATTATTTATTTATTTATTTATTTATTTATTTATATTTAATATTTTATTTATTTGACAGAGAGAAATCACAACTAGGCAGAGAGGCAGGCAGAGAGAGAGGAGGAAGCAGGCTCCCTGCGGAGAAGAGAGCCCGATGTGGGGCTCAATCCCAGGACCCTAGGATCATGACCTGAGCCGAGGGTAGAGGCTTTAACCCACTGAGCCACCCAGGCACCCAGTTGTTCCATACAAATTTTAGTATAGTTTGTTCCAGCTTTGTAAAAATTGCTGGTAGTATTTTGATGGGGATTGCATTAAAAGTGTAGATTGCTTTGGGTAACATAGACATTTTCACAATATTCTTCCAATCCATGAATGTGATATGTTTTTCCTTTTCTTTGTCTCTTCTTTAATTTGTTTTATTCATATTTTATATTTTTCAGATATTTTACCATTCTAATTAGGTTTATTACTAGATATTTTATGGTATTTGGTGCAATTATAAATGACACTGACTCCTTAATTTCTCTTTCTGCTGTTTCCTTCTTTGTGAATAGAAATGCAACAGAATTGTATCTTGAGACTTTGATTTGTACCTTGCGACTTTACTGAATTCATGTATCAGCTCTAGCAATTTTTTGGTGGAGTTTTAGGATTTTCTATATAAAGTATCATGTCGTCTTCAAATACAGAAACCTTGACTTCTTTCTTAATGATTTGGATTCCTTTTATTTCTTGTTTTTGTCTGGTTGCTGAGGTAGGACTTCCAGTACTGTTAAATAACAGTGGTGAGGTTGGGTATCCCTGTTTTGACTAGTTTCTGACCATAGAGGAAAAGCTTTGTTTTTCCCCATTAAGGATGATATTAGCTGTGGGTTTTGGTATATGACCTTTATTATGTTGAGATACATTCCCTCAAACCCTACTTTGTTAAAGGTTTGTATCATGAACCAATGTTGTACTTTGTCACATACATTTTTTCCTACATCTGTTGAAAGGATCTTAAAGTTTTTAACATTTCCTTTATTAATGTCGTGTATTACATTAATCTGTGAATATTGGACTAGTTTCAAAAGAACAGGTATTAATTTCTTTTTTCAAAGTTTGCTAGAATTCACTGGTGAAGCCCTCTGGCCCTGGACTTTTGTTTGCTGAGACTTTTTTGAATAGTGATTCAATTTCTTTCTTGGTTACTGGTCATTTCAAGTTTTCTATTTCTTCCTGTTTCAATTTTAGTAGTGTATTAGTTTCTGAGAATTGATTCATTTCTTCCAGATTGTCAAATTTGTCAGGATATATTTCTTTATAATATTCCTTTTTAATTGTATTTCTGTGGTGTTGGATCTTATTTCTCCTCTCCCATTTGTGATTTTACTTATTTGGATGTTTTCTCTGTTGTTTTTGATAAGTCTGGCTAGGCTGTTATCAAATTTATTGAGTTTTTCAAAGAACAGCTCCTGATTTTATTGATCATTTTTTATTGTTTTCTCTTTTTTAAAGTTTCTGTATCATTTATTTCTACTCTAATCTTTATTATTCCCTTCCTTCTGCTGGCTTTAGGGAACTTTTGTTGATATTTTTCTAGCTCCTTTAGGTATAAGCTAGGTTCAATTTGAGATTTCTTGCTTCTTAAGGTATCCCTGTATTTTTATATACTTCCCTTTTAGGACCACTTTTGCTGCATCACAAAGGTTTTTGACAGTGGTGTTTTCATTTTCATTTGTTTCCATGTATTTTTTTTTCTTTAGCTTTCTGGTTGACTCCTTCAATGTTTAGTAGCCTATTGTTCAATCTCCATCTATTTGTGGTTTTTCCAAATTTTTCTTGTGTTTGACTTCAAGTTTCATAATTTTGTGGTCAGAAATGATGCATAGTATGATCTTAATCTTTTTGACTTGTTGAGGCCGATTCATGACCTCCTATGTGATCTGTTCTGGAGAATGTCCTATGTTCACTTGAAAAGAATGCACATTCTGATATTTTAAGATGGAATGTTCTGAATATATTAAGTCCATCTGGTCCAGAGTGTCACTGAAAGTCTTTGTTTCCTTGTTAATTTTCTGCTTAGATGATCTGTCTATTAAGGTAAGTGAGATGTGTAAGTTCCTTACTATTATTGTATTATCATCAGTTAAGTTCCTTTAGTTTACTATTAATTGTTTTACACATTTGAATTCTTCCAGGTTGAGGACATGGACATTTACAATTGTTTGATCTTCTTGTTGGATAGTCTCTTTATTATAATATAGTGCCCTTCTCATCTCTTGTTACAGTCTTTGGTTTAAAATCTAATGGGTTTTTTAAAGATTTATTTATTTATTTATTTATTTATTTATTTATTTGACAGAGAGAGAGAGAGAGAGAGAGCATGGTGGGGGAGAAGAAGAGGAAAAAGGAGAAAGAAACAGACTTTGCTGAGCATGGAGCCCAACACAGATCTTGTTCTTAACATGCTAATATCATGACTTGAGCTAAAACCAAGAGTCAGCTATTTAACTGACTTTGCCATGCAGGTACTCTTAAAATACAGTTTTTTCTAATGTACATACTGCTACTCCTACTTTCTTTTGAAATAAATTTGCATAATACATATTTCTTTATCCTCTTACTTTTTTTTTAAGATTTTATTTATTTATTTGACAGATAGAGATCACGAGTAGGGAGAGAGGCAGGCAGAGAGAGAGAGGAGGAAGCAGGCTCCCTGCCAAGCAGAGAGCCCGATGCAGGGCTCGATCCCAGGACTCTGGGATCATGACCTGAGCCAAAGGCAGAGGCTTTAACCCACTGAGCCACCCAGGCGCCCCTCCTCTTACTTTCAATCTGCTGTTGTCTTTAGGTCTGAAATGTATCTCGTGTAGACAGTGTAGATGGGCCCTGTTCTTTTATCCATTCTGACACCCATTTTGACATCACATTTTGATTGTGGCATTTAGTCAATTTACATTCAAAGTAATTATTGTTAGATATGTATTTAGTGCCACTTGATTATGTATTTTGTCATTGATTTTGAAGGTTTTCTGTGTTCCTTTCTTGTTTTTGTCACTTTTGGTCTTTCCTTTCCACTCAAAGATTTCCTTTAATATTTCTTGCAGAGCTGGTTTAGTGGTTATGAACTCCTTTAGTTTTTGTCTGGAAATTATCTCTCCTTCTATTCTGAATGATAAAATTAATCCTTGCTGGGAAGAGTATTCTTGGCAGTCGACTTGGCTGTCGACATGAATATATCATGCCATTTTCTTCAGGCTTGCCAGGTTTCTGTGAAAAGAACTGAAGCTAGACTTTTAGATCTTACCTTGTAAGTTAAGGACTTCTCTTATCTTTCTGCTTTTAAGGGTTTTTTCCTCTAGTGTTGTATTTTGAAAATTTAATTGCAAAATGTTTTGTGTTGACCTCTTTTTGTTGATTTTGATGAGAGTTCTCTGTGCCTCCTGGATCTGGATGCCTTTTTCCTTCACGAGATTAGGGATATTTTCTGCTCTTATTTTCTCAAATATGACCTTCCCAATCTTCTTTTTCTGGGTCCCTTATAGTAAGAGTATAATTACATTTTTAAAAATATTTATTCATTTATATTATATATAGAGAGAGCACTAATGGGGGGGGGCAAAGGGAGAGAAGAGAGGGAGTCTCCATTGGACTCCCTGTGGAGCATGGAACCTGACACAGGACTTGATCCCAGGACCTTGAGATCATTCCCTGAGCCAAAATCAAGAGTCAATTGCTTAACCAATGGAGACACACAGGCACTCCACAAGTGTAATTATCTTTGATGGAGTCCGTGAGTTCCCAAATATCTTCCTATGTTGCATAATTCTTTTTCTTGTATGTTCAGCCTCAATATTTTCATAACTTTTTCTTCTATCTCACTTATTCAGTCTTTGCTTCTATATCACTTATTCATTCTTTGCTTACATCCTGTCTCTTTTGAATCTCAAATATTGCAGTTTTTATTTCTGTTTTTCACCTCTTTTGTCTCTGTGGTAAAGGACTCCCTGACATCTTCCATTCCTTTTTCAAGCCCAGTGATTTTCCCTATGATTGTTGATTTAAATTCTTCATCAGGCATATTACTTATATCTGTTTTTGCTTAGAATCTGACTGTGACCTTATCTTGTTTCATTTGGGATTAATTTTTCTATCTTGACATTCTGTCTAAGTCTCTGTCTTCTTCTCTGTGTTAGAAAATCTTCTTCTGTTTCCTGAAACTGAAAGTTATTGCATTATGAAGAACAGGTATTACACCTGTCACATACACATTACAATGTCCAGGGCCTGGCACTTCAGAGAGTATTTGTGGAGTTTGCTGCATATACTGTACTGCTGTTTTAGCTGCTCTAACCTTTAGGCCAGTCATCTGCAGAGGCTCTTCTTGCCTGCAGTGGGCAGTGCTGGTCTTTGACCAGAGTGTGGCAAGTTTTCCACCAGGTGTGCACTTGTCTGCTTATTAAACAAGACCTGATACTACTTCTACTAGAACCATAGCCTTATAGAACTCTCCAGTCAGGAGAAGGTGTGGGCAGGGATTCTACTGGTCTTCTGGAGAAGGGATCTGATGTGCTGTGCCTGAGACACACTTAACCAGGAAGGGTTATACTGGCAGAGCACTGGGATGTAGGACCTTGTTTTCACAGATTATGCAGCCTATTTTGGTGCTGTGCTGTTTACCTAAAATGGTTCTGTGCTTATGCTGAGGGGTGGCAGAGGGAAATGATGACAGCCAGCCCTGTCACCAAAGAGGAGTCTCCATACTTGCTGTTCTCAGGGAGATGATCTTTAAAGAATGAATAATCTCCCTGTGTGTCCCAAGCATATTTCAGTTGCTATTCTCATGCCTGGGTTGTTTACCTACCTCCTTCCAAGAGACTTGCAGTACCCTCTGGGCTCTATACCAGCCAGCCTGCTGACGTTAAAATACCACGCATTAGGGACCTGGTGTGGGCATAAAACTGCACTGGTTTCCTGGGACAAGGTCTCAACACAATGGGACTGAGGAAGGTTTGAGCAAGAAAGTCAATTGCTCCAGAGAATATGGGAGTGGAATTTGAAAAAAGCAGGCTAGGCAGAGAGTGTTGGATCCCTTCTGCCCTTGACACATAGCTCTGTATTTGTGGTAAATGGCAAGGGAAAGAAATAGTACCTACCAATGTGCCAATTCTTTGAAAAAAATAAACAAAATTGACAAACATTTAGCAAAAATCATGAATATAAAAAGGATTGAAATAAATAAAATCAGAAATAGAAGAGTAGTGAAAACCAACACCCCAATAAATTCAATCACTATAATAAAGTACTACAAAAATGTTGCCAACAAATTGGACAACCTAGAAGAAATGAATAAATTCAGAGAAATATGCAATCTTCCATTAGTGATTCTGGAGGAAATATAATATTTGAATAGAAAAATTACTATTAATGGAATTGAATCAGTATCCAAAAACTCTCAACAAATGTCCAGGATAAAATAACTTCACAGATTAATTCTACAAAATATATATAGAAGTTAATACTTATTTTCCCAAAACTACTATAAGATTTAAAAGAAGAAGAAAAGCTTCTAAGTTCATTCTATGATGTGAAGATTATCAGATGTGAAAAACAGACAAAAGCACTACAAACAATGACAACAACAAATATAGGCCAATATTCCTGGTAAACAAACATGCAAAAGTCCTCAACAAAGTATTAGTAAACTGAATCTAACAATACATTTAAAAAAATAATTCACCACAACCAAGTGGGAGTTATTCCAGGAATGCTACAGTGGTTCAATATACAAGTATCAATATATATATATTGATAAAATATGATCAACATGCAGTATCATATCAATAACAGGAAGGATTAAAACCATGTGATCATCTCAGTAAATGTAGAAAAAAGCATTTGACAAGGCACAACCTCCTTTTATGATAAAACTCTCAACAAGTACTTGTAAAGGAAATGTACTTCAACATCATAGAGGTCATATGTGAAAAAAAAACAAAACACAACTAACATCACACTCAATGATGAAAACCTGAGAGCATTTCCCCTTAGATGAGGAACAAAACAAGCATATCCACATTCACCAGTACACATATAGTACTGGAAGTATTAGCCACAGCAATCAGACAAATAAAGAAATAAAAACCATCCAAATTGGTAAGAAAATGTAAAATTTTATTATGACATAACATCATATTTAGACTCTACCAAAGAACGACTAGGTCTAATAAATGAATTCAGTGATGTTGGACGATACAAATTAATACACAAAAATTTGTTGCATTTCCACACATAAATAACAAATTAACAAGAGAAATTAAGAAAGCAATTGCATTTACAGTTGCAACCAAAGGGATAAAATACCTAGGAATAAACCAAGGTGGTGAAAGATACGTACTCTGAAAACTGTAAAACTGATAAAAAGAAATTGAAAAGGACAAAACAAGTAGAAAGATATTTCATGAACTGAAAGAATTAATATTTTTGATGTCCATACTGCCAAAACAATATACAGATTAAATGTAATCCCTATCAAAATACCAACTCATTTTTCACAGAACCAAACCAAATAATCCTAAAATTTGTATGGAACCACAAAACACCAAATAGTCAAACAATCACAAGAAAAAAAAAACAAAGCCAGAGGTATCACAATCCTAGCACATTTCAAAATATACTATAAAGCTATAGTAATCAAAATAGTGTGCTACTGGCACAAAAATAGAATGTAGGTTAATGGAACAAGACAGAGATCCAGAAATAAATCCATGCTTATATGGTCAATTAATCTATGACAAAGGAGGCAAGAATATACAACAGGGCAAAGATAGTCTCTTCAGTAAATACTATTGGGCAAACTGGAAAGCTATATGCAAAATACTGAAACTGAAATTTGTTACATCACAGAAAAATAAGCTCATAATCAATTATAGATGTATATGTGAAATCAAAAACCATAAAACACCTTAAATAAAATAAAGGCAATATAGGCAGCAATCTCTTGGACATTGATCATAGAAACATTTTTCTAGATATGACTTCTAAACAAGGGAAACACAAGCAAAAATAAAGTGTTGAGAATACACAAAAATGTAAGCATTTGCACAAAAAATAATATCAATAAAACAACAGGTGACATATTGAAAGGGAGAAGATATTTGCAAGTGATATATCTGAAATTTGTTAATATCCAAAATATATAAAGATCTCAGATAACCCAATACCAAGAATTTTTTATTATAAAGTGAATGAAGAACCTGAATACTTTCTTCAAAAAATCACACCGATGGGTGACAAACATGAAAAGATGCCTAAAATCACTCATCACTGGGGCGTCTGGGTGGCTCAGTGGGTTAAAACCTCTGCCTTCTGCTCAGGTTATGATCCCAGAGTCCTGGGATGGAGCCCTGAATCGGGCTCTCTGCTCAGCAGGGAGTCTGCTTCCTCCTCTCTCTCTGCCTGCTTCTCTGCTTACTTGTGATCTACGTCTCTCAAATAAATAAATAAAATCTTAAAAAAAATCACTCATCACTGGGGAAATGCAAATCAAAACCACAATGAGATATCATTTCACAGTTGTCAGAATGACTAGCATCAGAAAGAAAAAAAATAACAAGTATTGGCAAGGATATGGAGAAAAAGGAATCTTTGTACACTGTTGGTGGGAATCTAAATTAATGTACCCACTGTGGAAAACTGTAGGAAGGCACCTCAAAAAATTAAAAATAAAAATATTATATGATCCAGTAATTTCTCTACTAGATATTTACCTAAAGAAAATGAAAACACTAATTCTAATTTGAAAATATATATGCACCCCAATGTATTACTACATTATTTACAATAGCTAAGATATGGAAGAAGCATACACACACAAACATACACATTTTGGTATACTATGGGAGACATATATAAGATATTTATATAATAGGATATTAGTCAACCATTAAAAATTAAACCTTCTCATTCATGACATGAATGTCAGAAGAGAGTATTATTCTAAGTGAAATAAGTTAAAGAAGATTAATAATATGATTTCACTTGTATGTGAAATCTAAACAACAAACCAAAGAAGCAAACAACAAAAATAGACCCACATATACAGAACAAACTGGTGATTGCCATGGAATAGTGTGGGGTGGATGAGCAAAAAATGTGGAGGCATTAAGTACAAACTTCAATTTATAAAATAAGCCATGTAAATGAGAAGTATGACAAGAGAAATAGAGTCAATAATATTATAATATTGTTGTGTGGTGACAGATTATATTAATGCTTATCCTGATGAACACTGGGTATGTGTAGAGTTGTTGATTCATTATGCTTTATGCCCATAACTAATGTAACATTGTGTGCCAACTATTCTTCTATAAAACATATTTAAAATAGTTATTATAGGTAAATTGTTTTCATTTTGTTCATTCTTTTCTAACTGCTTTGTAGTCCCTTTATTTACAATTTGCTCTCTTCTTTTATAATTTGATTTTTTTTTATTCGTATGCTTTAATTCATTTCTCTTTATTTTTGTGTACCTGCTATAGTATTGTTTTTCTTTCTGGATACATATCATTTTTACTGATTTTTTAAAAATTTTTCACCTTTTTCTTTGACTTAATAATTTGTTTATAATATGTTTTGATGTAATTTTCCCTGGGTTAATTCTATTTGTGATATTTGCAGCTTCATTTTACTTATTTATTTACTTATATTTTTAGGTTTTTATTTTAATCATAGTTAGTTAACATACAGTGTTATATTAATCTCGGGTATACAATTTAGTGACTCAACAGTTCCATAAGACACAAGGTGCTCATAAGAACCAGTGTACTTCTTAATCCCCACCACCTATTTAACCCAACTCCAACATGCAGTTTTCTGGTAACCATGACTTTTTCTTTATAATTCAGAGTTTCTTTCTTGATTTTTCTGTCCCTTTATTTTTTTTCCTTTTTTCATTTGATTTGTTTCTTAAATTCCACATATGAGCGAATTGAGCTTTGTTTGTCTCTGACTGACTTACTTCACTTAGCATTATACTCTCTGCCTCCATCCATGTCATTGTAAATGGTAAGATTTCATTCCTTTTATGGCTGAGTAATATTCCATAGTGTATATATACCACCACTGTTTGTCCATTGATCAATAAATGGACACTTGGCCTGCTTCCATATCTTGACTACGATAAATAATTGCTCTATAAACATGGGGTCTTTTGAGCTTCTTGAATTTGGGTTTACAAATTCCTCTCAAAATTTAGGATAACATCTCTCTCTCTCTCTCTCTTTTCTCTTTTTTTATTGTGTTATGTTAGTCACTATAAAATACAACACTAATTTTTGATGCAGTGTTCCAAGATTCATTGTTTATATAAAACACCTAGTGTCCCATGCAATACAGGTCCTTCTTAATACCCACCACCAGTCTCACCCATCCCCCACCTCTCTCACTTCTAAAACCTTCATTTTGTTTCTCACAGTCCACAGTCTTTCATGGTTCATCTTCCCCTCCAATTTTCCCCAATTCACTTTTTCTTTCTTTGTCCTAATGTCCTTCATGTTATTCCTTATGTTCCACAACTAAGTGAAACCAGATGAAAATGACCTATTTCCTCAGAAAAACCTCCTCCAGTCCCACCCATGTTGATGTAAAAGTTGCATATTCATCCTTTTTGATGGCTGGGTAATATTCCATTGTATATATAGACCACATCTTCTTTATCCATTCATCTGTTGAAGGGAATCTTGGCTCCTTCTACAGTATGGCTACTGTGGACATTGTTGCTATGAACATTGGGGAACATTGGGGTACTTCTTTTCATTACATCGTATTTTGGGGTAAATGCCCAGTAGTGCAATTGCCATTCCGAGTAGCTCCATTTTTAATTTTTTGAGGAATCTCCACATTATTCTCCAAAGTGGCTGCACCAACTGCATTCCCACCAACAGTGGAAGATGGTTACCCTGTCTCCACATCCTTTCCAACATGTGTTTTTTCTTGCCTTGTTAATCTTTGCGATTCTAACTGGTATAATATGGTATTTTGGTGTGGGTTTGATTTCAATTTCCATAATGGCTAGTGATAATGAACATTTTTTTCGTGTGTCTGTGAGCCATTTGTATGTCTTCATTGGAGAAGTGTCTGTTCATGTCTTCAGCCCATTTTTTTTTTACTGGATTTCTTGTTTTGGGGGGTTTGAGAAGTTATTTATAGATCTTGGATATCAGTCCTTTGCTGACAGTGTCATTTGCGAATATCTTCTCTCATTACATGGGTTGCCTCTTTGTTTTGTTGACTGTTTCTTTTGCCATGCAGAAATTTTTATCTTGATGAAGTCCCAAAAGTTCTTTTCACTTTTCCTTTGCCTCTGGAGATATGTCTTGAAAGAAGTTGGTGTGGCCAATGTCAAAGTTGTGATCACAAAGACAGCATGGTCCTGCATAAAAACAGACACATAGACCAGTGGAACAGAGTAGAGAGCCCAGATATGGACCCTCAACTCTTGTCAAATAATCTTTGACAAAGTAGGAAAAATTATCCAGTGGAAAAAAGACATTCTTTTCAATAAATGGTGCTAGGAAAATTGGACATCTATGTATAGAAGAATGAAACTTGGACATTCTCTTTCACCATACACAAAGATAAACTCAAAATGGATGAAAGACCTCAACGTGAGACAGGAATCCATCAAAATCCTATAGGAGAACAAGGGCAGTAGCCTCTTGTTATCTTTTGTAAATAGCTTTTCTGGGTTTTTTTTCCTTCTGAAGCTATAGTAGTGTGTATACTGGTTTGCTTAATAGTGTCTCAAAATCCTGTACAGTTTCTTCAGTTTTTTCCATTCTTTCTTTCTTTCTTTCTTTCTTTCTTTCTTTCTTTCTTTCTGTATCATTTCAAATGACTTATCTTCAAGTTCAGAGATCCTTTATTTCTGCTAGATCAAGGATATGGTTGGTGGTCCCCACTGCATTTCTCGTTTTATTTATTGCAACTTTCAGCTCCAAAATTTCTATTTCGTTGTTTCTATGATTTTTTTTTTAATTTATTTATTTATTTTTTCAGCGTAACAGTATTCATTGTTTTTGCACAACACCCAGTGCTCCATGCAATATGTGCCCTCCCTATTACCCACCACCTGGTTCCCCCAACCTCCCACCCCCATCCCTTCAAAACCCTCAGGTTGTTTTTCAGAGTTCATAGCCTCTTATGGTTCGCCTCCCCTTCCAATTTCCCTCAACTTCCTTCTCCTCTCCATCTCCCAATGTCCTCCATGTCATTTGTTATGCTCCACAAATAAGTGAAACCAAATGATACTTGACTCTCTCTGCTTGACTTATTTCACTCAGCATAATCACTTCCAGTCCCGTCCATGTTGCTACAAAAGTTGGGTATTCATCCTTTCTTTTTCTTTTTTTTTTATAAATATATAATGTATTTTTATCCTCAGGGGTACAGGTCTGTGAATCACCAGGTTTACACACTTCACAGCACTCATGATAGCACATACCCTCCCCAATGTCCATAACCGCCTCCCCCCTCCCTCAAGATGGTGGAGAAGTAGCAGGTTTCTATGATTTTTATCTCTTTGTTAAACTTCTCATTTTGTTCATGTATTGTCCTGATTTCATTTGGTTGTATATCTGTTCTTGCTGAGTTTCCTTAAAACAATTACAATGGGGGTACCTGGGTGACTCAATCAGTTAGGCATCTGCCTTAGTTCAGGTCATGATTCCAGGGTCCTAAGATTGAGCCCTATGGGGAGTTGGTTACTCCCTCTTCTTCAGCCTGCCACTCCACTTGCTCGTGCACTATTTTTCCCTCTCACTCTCACTCTGTCAAATAAATAAATAAAATCTTAAAAAAATAATTATCTTGAAAAAAAATAAAAAAACAATTATTTTGAATTCTTGGTTTGGCAATTCATAGTTCTTTGTTTCTTTGGTGTCAGCTAATGGAAAATTATTGTGTACCTTTGATGTTATGCTTCCTTGATTGTGTGTGTGTGTGTGTGTGTGTGTGTGTGTGTGTGTGTGTGTTAAGTTTGCCATTGATTTCTTTGCATTGGAAGAAACAGTGTTTTCCAATCAGAAATAATTTCACCAGTTAATCATGTTACAGATTCTGGAGGGTCTCTCAGACCTTTTCTTTTCCTTTCTTTTCTTTTTTCTAATTTCATTTCAGTGTAACAGAATTCATTGTTTAGGTACCACACCCAGTGCTCCATGCAATATGTGCCCTCCATAATACCCACAACCTGGAACCCCAACCTCACATCCCTCACCCCTTCAAAACCCTCAGATTGTTTTTCAAAGTCCATAGTCTCTCATGGTTCATCTCCCCTTCCAATTTCCCTCAACTCCCTTCCCCTCTCGATTTCACCACATCCTCCATGTTATTTGTTATACACCACAAATAATTGAAACCATATGATACTTGACTCTATCTGCTTGACTTATTTCACTCAGCATAATCTCCTCCAGTTCGGTCCATGTTGATATAAATGTTGGGTATTCATGCTTTCTGATGGAGGCATAATACTCTATATTGTATATGGACCACATCTTCCTTATCCATTCGTCCATTGAAGGGCATCTTGGTTCTTTCCACAGTTTGGCGACCATGGCCATTGCTGCTATAAACATTGGGGTACAGATGGCCCTTCTTTTCACTGCATTTGTATTATTGGGGGTAAATACCCAGTAGTGCAATTGCAGGGTCATAGGGAAGCTCTATTTTTAATTTCTTGAGGAATCTCCACACTGTTCTCCAAAGTGGCTGCACCAACTTGCATTCCCACCCACAGTGGAAGAGGGTTCCCCTTTCTCCACATCCTCTCCAACACATGTTGTTTCCTGTCTTGCTAATTTTGGCCATTCTAACGAGTGCAAGGTGATATCTCAATGTGATTTTAATTTGAATTTCCCTGATGGCTAGTGATGATGAACACTTCAGTGAATACACTAACTCCATTCTCCTAATACATGATCTGCAGAAATTTTAACCCATTGTCTGCATGGGCATGTGGAGCACTGGCTGCAGAGTCAGTTGGGCACATGGATTGCTGAGGGCACATGTGCACTGGTTGAGGAGATCCACAGGGGATACTGCCTATGAAGCTCATGTATGATTTTTTTGGTGGAGTCCAAATGTATTTAGTAGAAACCACTAACATTTTTCAAGTTCCACACCTAGTACTTGTGAACCCCTACACTTTCCCTGTCCTTAGCTTTTCTAGACTGACCATCTATGAAGATCCTTTCAATGTTTTGGATGATGGAGAAAGAAGTGGGCTTCTCGGGCTGGGAGACTGGGCACTTACTAACCTTTCACTTTCTGCATGAAAAAAAGATCATTGGGTAAGGGGCTATATTGGTGTTAAGCTGTATTGCTTTAGGTAAAGGGTGACAACAGTCACAAAATATTTATTTTACTCTCTCCAATCACCTATTCTCGCATTTACTTGCTCCATTAAATTGTCTGCATCTCTCTTCTGGACCCCTAGACTAGAAGCTGGTATTATTATCTATGTAAAGTTGCCAAAATCACTGTTTCTCTATGGGGATGAGGGCTCAAAAATCATTTTACCACCTCGTTGGAATCATTATGATTCTTCTCTTTTTTTTGAGTTTAATTCTTTCACTTTATTTATCAACTTGAATCTATGGAAAATATGGAGCTTTATTTTTATTTTAAATATTTTTAATTTCTTTTCAGCATAACAGAATTCATAGTTTTTGCACCACACCCAGTGCTCCATGCAATATGTGCCCTCCTTAATACCCAGCATGAGGCTCCCCAAACCTCCCATGTCCCACACCTTCAGAACCCTCAGATTGTTTTTCAGACTCCAGAGTATCCCATGGTTCATCTACCCTTCCAATTTCCATCAACCCCATTCTCTTCTCCATCTCCCCATGTCCTCCATGTTTTTTGTTCTGCTCCACAAATAAGTGAAACCATATGATACTTGACTCTCTGTTTGATTTATTTCAATCAGCTTAATCTCTTCCAGTCCCGTCCATGTTGCTACAAAATGTGGGTATTCATCCTTTCTGATGGAGGCATAATACTCCATTGTGTATATGGACCACATCTTCCTTATCCATTCATCCGTTGAAGGGCATCTTGGTTCTTTCCAGTTTGGCGACCATGGCCATTTGCTGCTATAAACATTGGGGTACAGATGGTCCTTGTTTTCATTACATCTGTATCTTTGGGGTAAATATCCAGTAGTTCAATTACAGGGTCATAAGGAAGCTCTATTTTAAATTTCTTGAGGAATCTCCACACTGTTCTCCAAAGTGGCTGTACCAACTTGCATTCCCACCAACAGTGGAAGAGGGTTCCCCTTTCTCCACATCCTCTCCAACACTCGTTGTTTCCTGTCTTGCTAATTTTGGCCATTCTAACTGGTAGAGGTGGTATCTCAAAGTGGTTTCAATTTGAATCTCCCTGATGGCTAGTGATGATGAACATTTTTCATGTGTCTGATAGCCATTTGTATGTCTTCTTAGGAGAAGTGTCTGTTGATGTCTTCTGCGCATTTTTTGACATGATTATCTGTTTTGTGTGTGTTGAGTTTCAGAAGTTCTTTATAGATCCTGGATATCAGCCTTTTGTCTGTACTGTCATTTGCAAATATCATCTCCCATTCTGTGGGTTGCCTCTTTGTTTTCTTGACTGTTTCCTTTGCTGTGCAGAAGGTTTTGATCTTGATGAAGTCCCAAAAATTCATTTTCACTTTAGTTTCCTTTGCCCTGGGAGACATATCTTGAAAGAAGTTGCTGTGGCTGATATCAAAGAGGGTACTGCCTATGTTCTCCTGTAGGATTCTGATGGATTCGTTCCTCACGTTGAAGTCTTTTGTCCATTTAGAGTTGATTTCTTATCGCTTCTCGGCCTTTTGGCTAAGATCAAGTGTAGAGTTGATTTCTTTGTACGGTGTAAGAGAATGGTCGAGTCTCATTCTTCTATGTATAGCTGTCAAATTTTCAAAGCACCATTTATTGAAGACACGGTCTTTTTTCCACTGTATATTCTCTCCTGCTTTGTCGAAGATTATTTGACCATAGAGTTGAGGGTCCATATCTGGGTTCTCTGCTCTGTTCCACTGGTATATGTATCTGTTTTTTTTTTTAATTTTTATTTGTTTATTTTCAGTGTAACAGTGTTCATTGTTTTTGCACCACACCCAGTGCTCCATGCAGTATGTGCCCTTCCTTTTACCCACCACCTGATTCCTCAACCTCCCACCACCCCCGCCCCTTCAAAACCCTCAGGTTGTTTTTCAGAGTCCATAGTCTCTCATGGTTCATCTCCCCTTCCAGTTTCCCTCAACTCCCTCTCCTCTCCATCTCCCCATGTCCACCGTGTTCTTTGTAATGCTCCACAAATAAGTGAGATTATACGATACTTGACTCTCTCTGCTTGACTTTTTTCGCTCAGCATAATCTCTTCCAGTCCCGTCCATGTTGGTACAAAAGTTGGGTATTCATCCTTTCTGATGGAGGCATAATACTCCATTTTGTATATGGACAACATCTTCCTTATCCATTCATCCATTGAAGGGCATCTTGGTTCTTTCCACAGTTTGGCGACTGTAGCCATTGCTGCAATAAACATTGGGGTACAGATGGCCCTTCTTTTCACTACATCTGTATCTTTGGGGTAAATACCCAGCAGTGCAAATTCAGGGTCATAGGGAAGCTCTATTCTTAATTTCTTCAGGAATCTCCACACTGTTCTCCAAAGTGGCTGCAATAACTTGCATTCCCACCAACAGTGGAAGAGGGTTCCCCTTTCTTCACATCCTCTCCAACACACGTTGTTTCCTGTCTTGCTAATTTTGGCCATTCTAACTGGTGAAAGGTGGTATCTCAATGTTGTTTTAATTTGAATCTCCCTGATGGCTAGTGATGATGAACATTTTTCCATGTGTCTGATAGCCATTTGTATGTCTTCATTGGAGAAATGTCTGTTCATATCTTCTGCCCATTTTTTGATAGGATTATCTGTTTTGTGTGTGTTGAGTTTGAAGAGTTCTTTATAGATCCTGGATATCAACCTTTTGTCTGTACTGTCATTTGCAAATATCTTCTCCCATTCCGTGGGTTGACTCTTTGTTTTGTTGACCGTTTCCTTTGCTGTGCAGAAGGTTTTGATCTTGATGATGTCCCAAAAGTTCATTTTAGCTTTTGTTTCCTTGGCCTTTAGAGACATAACTTGAAAGAAGTTGCTGTGGCTGATATCGAAGAGGTTATTGCCTACGATCTCCTCTAGGATTCTGATGGATTCCTGTCTCACGTTGAGGTCTTTGATGCATTTCGAGTTTATCTTTGTGTACGGTGTAAGAGAATGGCCAAGTTTCATTCTTCTACATATCGCTGTCCAGCTTTCCCAGCACCATTATTGAAGAGACTGTCTTTTTTCCATTGAATATTTTTTCCTGTTTTGTCGAAGATTATTTGACCATAGAGTTGAGGGTCCATGTCTGGGCATTCCACTCTGTTCCACTGGTCAATGTGTCTGTTTTATGCCAGTACCACGCTGTCTTGGTGATCACAGCTTCTTAGTAAAGCTTGAAATCGGGCAACGTGATGCCACCAGTTTTGTTTTTGCTTTTCAACATTTCCTTAGCAATTCGGGGTCTCTTCTGATTCCATACAAATTTTAGGATTATTTGCTCCAGCTCTTTGAAAAATACCGGTGGAATTTTGATCGGAATGGTGTTAAAAGTCTAGATTACTCTAGGCAGTATAGACATTTTTTTACTTTTATTTTTTTATAAATCAGTATAGACATTTTAACAATGTTTATTATTCCGATCCAAGAGCATGGAATGGTCTTCCATCTTTTTGTGTCTTCTTCAATTTCTTTCATAAGTGTTCTGTAGTTCCTCGAGTACAGATCCTTTACCACTTTGGTAGGTCTATTCTCAGGTCTCTTATGGTTCTTGGTGCTAGAGTAAATGGAATCGATTCTCTAATTTGCCTTTCTGTATTTTCATTGTTAGTGTATAAGAAAGCCACTGATTTCTGTACATTGACTTCATATCCTGCCATGTTACTGAATTGCCGTATGAGTTCTAGTAGTTTGGCAGTGGAGTCCTTTGGGTTTTCCATATAAAGAATCATGTTATCTGTGAAGAGAGAGAGTTTGACTTCTTCCTTGCCAATTTGGATACCTTTTATTTCTCTTTGTTGTCTGATTGCCGTTGCTAGGACTTCTAATACTATGTTGAACAAGAGTGGTGAGAGTGGGCATCCTTGTCGTGTTCCTGATCTCAACGGGAAGGCTACAAGCTTTTTCCCATTGAGGATGATATTTGCGGTGGGTCTTTCATAGATAGATTTTATGGAGTTCAGGAATATTCCCTCTATCCCTATAATTTGAAGCGTTTGAATCAGGAACGGATGCTGGATTTTGTCAAATGCTTTTTCTGCATCAATTGAGAGGACCATGTGATTCTTCTCTCTTCTCTTATTGATTTGTTCTATCACATTGATTGATTTGCAAATGTTGAACCATCCTTGCAACCCAGGGATGAATCCCACCTGGTCATGGTGGATAATCTTTTGTATGTGCTGTTGGATTCTGTTTCCTAGGATCTTGTTGAGAATCTTTGCATCCATATTCATCAGTGATATTGGTCTGAAATTCTCCTTTTTGGTAGGGTCTTTGCCTGGTTTGGGGATCAGGGTAATGTTGGCTTCATGAAAAGGGTCTGGACGTTTTCCTTCTACTTCAATTTTTTTTGAAACAGCTTCAGGAGAATTGGTGTTATTTCTTATTTGAAAGTTTTGGTAGAATTCCCCAGGAATTCTGTCAGGTCCTGGGCTCTTGCTTTTGGGAGTTTTTTGATCAATGCTTCAATCTTGTTACAAGATATCGGTCTATTCAGATTGTCAATTTTTTCCTGGTTCAATTTTGGGAGTTTATAGTTTTCTAAGAAGGCATCCATTTCATCTAGATTACTTAACTTATTGGCATATCTGTTGATAATAACTTGTGATTATTGTTTCTACTTCTTTGGTGTTAGTTGTGATCTCTCCCTTTTCATTCATAATTTTATTAATTTTAGCTTTCTCTTTTCTTTTGGATTAATGTGGCCAATGCTTTATCTATATTATTGATTTTATAAAAAAAAGTTTCTAGTTTCATTGATATGTTTTACTGTATCTCTATTTTCTACTTCATTGATCCCTGCTCTAATCTTGATTTTTTTTTCACCAATTGTATGTGGAGGTGGTTTAATTTGTTGTTGATTCCCCACTTCTTTCAAATGTGGAGACAGCTTGTGTATTCTGGATTTTTCAAATTTTTTGAGGGAGGCTTGGATGGCAATGTATTTCCCCCTTAGGACTGCCTTTGCTGTCCTTTGCAAGGTGATCTTTAGCTTCCACGTTTTGAATTCCTTCCAAACTTTTCCTAGTGGTTAAGCTCTAGTTTCAGAGCATTGTGTTCTGAGAATATGCAGGGAATAATCTCAGTCTTTTGGTATCAGCTGAGCCCTCCTTTGTGACCCAGTATGTGGACTATTCTGGAAAAGGTTCCATATGCACTCGAGAAGAATGAGTACTCTGTTGTTTTAGGGTGGAATGTTCTGTATATATCTATGAGGTCCATCTGATCCAACGTGTCAGTCATTTTTCTGATCCAATGTGTCAGCTCTTTTTCTTTATTGATTTTCTGCTTGGATGATATGTCTGTTACTGAGAGTGGCATGTTAAGATCTACTACAATTAATGTATTCATATCAATATGACTTTTTATCCTGATTAACAGTTCTCTTATGTAACTGACTGCTCCCATATTGGGGGCATTGATATTTACAATTGTTAGATCATCCTGGTGGATAATCTCTTTAAGAATTATGTAGTGTCCTTCTGTATCTCTGAGTACAGTCTTTAGTCTAAAATCTGAGTTATCTGATATGAGAATCGCTACCCCAGTCTTCTTTTGAGGCCCATTGGCACGAAAGATGCTTCTCCATCCCTTCACTTTCAGCCTGGGTTTATCCTTAGGTTCAAATGGGTCTCTTGTAGACAACATATGGATGGGTCCTGTCATTTTGTCCAGTCTGTAGCCCTGTGTCATTTTATGTGCACATTTAGGCCATTCACACTCAGAGTGATTATTGATAGATACATTTTTATTGATATAGTGTTACCTTTGGAGTCTTTCTTTCTGTAGATTGTCTCTATATTCCTCTTCAGTGAAGTTCTTAGGATTTTCCCTCTTTTATAGAACCCCCCCTTAATATTTCCTGCAGTGTCGGCTTGGTGGTTGCATAGTCTTTAAGCCTGGCTGGTGTTGGAAAGTCTTTATCTCTCCATCCATTTTGAAAGTCAGTCTCTCTGGATAAAGTATTCTTGGATGTATGTTCTTCTCATTTAGTGCCCTGAACATATCTTGCCAGCCCTTGCTGGCTTGCCTGGTCTCTGTGGACAGGTCTGACATTATTCTGATGAACTTTACTCTGTATGTAAGAATCTTCTTTGTCCTCGCTGCCTTCAAGAGGGCATGCCTACAATTATAATACTTCGTTCTTGCTATTTGGTGTCTCGAGGACTTTCGAGAATCTATAATCTTGGGGGGAGACGGTTCTGCCTCTAGTACATGAATGCTGGTTCCATTCGCGACGTTGGCAAAATCTTCATGGAGATCTTGTTCCACTATGTCTTCTAGATTTCTTTCTTTCTCTTCCCCTTCAGGGATTCCAAAAATTCCGATGATGGAACATTTCATGGCATCATTTATTTCCCTGATTCTATTTTTGTGGCTTCTGAGCTGTTTGTTCCAGGATTCCTCCTGATTCTTTCTCTCTCTCTGTTTGTCCTCCAGATCACTAATTCTATCTTCTGTCTCAGTTACCCTAGCTTTTAGAGAATTAGATTATATTGGAACTCATTGAGAGCATTGTGAATATCATCCCTGGTGGCTTTCTTTCTTTCCTTTTTTTTTGCAATGACATTAAATTTTTTATTTATTGATTTTTTTTCAGTGTAACAGTATTCATTGATTTTGCACAACAGCCAGTGCTCCATGCAATACGTGCCCTCCCTACTACCCACCACCTGGTTCCCCCAACCTCCCACCCCCCGCCCCTTCAAAACCTTCAGGTTGTTTTTCAGAGTCCATAGTCTCTTATGGCTCACCTCCTCTTCCAATTTCCCTCAACTTCCTTCTCCTCTCCATCTCCCAATATCCTCCATGTCATTTGCTATGCTCCACAAATAAGTGAAACCATATGATACTTGACTCTCTCTGCTTGACTTATTTCACTCAGCATAATCACTTCCAGTCCCATCCATGTTGCTACAAACATCCCTGGTGGCTTTCAGTTCAGCCCTAACACCAGGAACATCATCTTTGGTGGTTTTCAGTTCTGCCCTAATCAATTCAGTTTGGTTATCCATGGCTTTCTCCAACCTAGCTAATGTCTGGATAATTGTTAGCCTGAATTCCCTTTCTTACATATTGTGTATGTCATTAGCCATTAGCTCTGTTGCAGAAGACCCATCCTCTGAATTTTTCTTCTCTTGGGCATTCCTCTTCCTAGTCATTTTTGGTGAGAGATGGCTGAATGGACATAGCTAGATATATTGACTCTGGTGCAGTCAGGGTATACCCTGGAAAGCTTCTGAAAAATCAGGAGTCCCCACCCAAATGAAAGAAAAAAGAAAGAGAGAAAAAAGAAAAGAAAAAGTTAAAAAAAATAGAGAGAAAGAGAAAAGAAAGATAAAAGAGAAGGCTCAGCCCAAATGGGCCCCAAGGTAATATTTAAGAAGTAAACAAAGAAAAACAGACAAACAAAAATACTGATAAAAGTATATGACAAGGTCCAGGAGTCAAGATGGCGCAGAAGTAGGAGGAGGCGCCATTTCAACCTGTACCCTAAAGTGAGCTGATTACCTACCAAAGAACTCTGATCACCCATTAAATCAGCCTGAGATCAGAATTATACACGTCTGGACCTCTACAGGAGCAGAAGACACCAGTGGTGAGGTTAAGTGGAGTGGGAATGTCGGATTGATATCAGAAGATAATCAAAAGGGGGAGGGAGCCACCAAAGGCTATGGATTGGAAAGTAATACCCCAAGATGAGAGTTCCCTGCATCTGGGGACCAGCATTAACCTGGAGTCTGATTGAAAGCACTCAGAAAAAGAGCAAAGGATCACGGGGGGGGGGGGGTGGAAACTGTGGGAATTGTGGCAGTTAGGGTCAGGGGCTTAATCCCCAGACCCAGCCTCCCCTGGCACTGAGCCAGAGAGAGTGCGGCAGAGAAACTAGGTCTTGGTCCCTGATCCACCAGCGCGCCTGAGCCGCAAGCACGCCCGAGACCACGTGGAGTCCAGATCCTGTGAGGGGCAGGGGAAACTCGCCAGATGGCTTTCCTGAGACACCCGCGCCCCACACCCTCCTTGAGAGAGGTGCAGGCAGGCATTATCCTGGCGCTCTTAGACCCTGCCGAGGGATCAGAGCCTGAGATGCGCATGCCCCACACTCTCCCTTGGGAGATGTGCTCACAGGTGCTAGCGGGGAGCTCTGGGACCCAGAAAAACCAGGCATTCCCAGCCTGGGCCAGTGGGAAATTCTCAGTGTGTGATCCCTGATTGGAACTTCTCTGGAAGTCTGGAGCTGCCCAGACAGCCACCGCTGCTGTGGTTTTGGGTACAAGGAGGAGATCCTTCATCCCCAGGAACCATGACTCTGCGCCAAGTCTGCCAGCAGCTCTGCAGAGCATTCTGAGGCTTCTCTCTGAGAGGGAGGTCGGGGTGCAGTTTGCTTTCCTCTAAACCTCCAAAAACCATCAAAAGCTATCAAGGCAAGAGAAAGCAGATGAAAGAACATAAAAACCTCCAGAGAACAAAAGCCTGAAAAAAAGTTTCGTCAGAGCCCACCCACTTGAGGGGGGCAAGAGGACCTAACTCAGGGAACATCATTGACTGAAAACCCACCTGGCAGGCCCCTCCCGCAGAAAACTAACCTGGAAAGGAGGAGAAAAAAAAAAAAGATGACAAGAGAACAACCACCACTATTTCATAAATACAACTTTTATTATTAACTCATTACCACTATTCTGGTTCATTTTTTTATATACATATAGATAATTTTTTACCTATTTACCCTCACAGTGAGATGTCCAGTACATCAAATTCCTTAATAACCTTCTAACCTGAACTTATTGATAAATACACCCATGTTTTTCTTATGCTTCTCTATTTTTTTAATTTTTTTTTAAATTTTAGTTTAGTCTAGCTTATTCTTTTTTAATTTTTATTTTCTAATATACATATAGAGTTAAACTTCAAGGCAATCCCCTTTCCCCAATCAATGCTACCCCTATAGGCAAACCAATTTTTAATTCCCCTTTATCTAAGGAAAGTTGATATCAAAGATATCAAGATACATCCAGGAAGAATCAAAATAACCTTCCTCACCCACATTGAGAATATATAACCACTCTCCTATCTTTTCCTTCCACCAGTGTTTCTGTGTCTTTTTGTTTCTCCTGATAGTATATAAATCTTATACTTGGGGTTCTTTTTGACGAGGTTCTTCCTTTTTTTGCTTATATATATATTTTTTTCTCTCATCATATACTTTTATCAGTCTTTTTTGTTTTTCTGTTTTTGTTTCTATACTTCATAAAGCTTACCTTGGGGCCTATTCAGGCTGAGCCTTCCCTTTTATCTTTCCTTTTGTTCCTTTCTCTCTCTCTTTCTTATTCTTTTTCTGTTCTTTTTTCTTTCATTTGGGTGGGGATTCCTGCTTGCACAGAAGCATTCCAGGGTGCACCTTGACTGCACCACAGTCAATACATCCAGCTGCTTCTGTTCTGTAATCTCTTACCAAAATGAATAGGAGGAGGAATCCCTAACAGAAGAAAAATACAAGGATGAATACCCAACTTTTGTAGCAACATGGACGAGACTGGAAGTGATTATGCTGAGTGAAATAAGTCAAGCAGAGAGAGTCAAGTATCATATGGTTTCACGTATTTGTGGAGCAGAACAAATGACATGGAGGACATTGGGAGATGGAGAGAAGAAGAAGTTGAGGGAAATTGGAAGGGGAGGCAAACCATAAGAGACTATGGACACTGAAAAACAACCTGAGGGTTTTGAAGTGGCGGGGTGGGAGGTTGGGGGAACCAGGTGGTGGGTAGTAGGGAGGGCACGTATTGCATGGAGCACTGGGTGTTGTGCAAAAACAATGAATACTGTTTTGCTGAAAAAAATATATTTAAAAAAAAGAAGAAAAATACAGAGGAAGGACCTTCCTTCGACATAGACATATGTCAACATAGACAATATGTCGGAAAAGGAATTCAGGCTAACAATTATCCAGACAATAGCAAGTTTGGAGAAGGCCATGGATGACCTAACAGAATTGATTAGGGCAGAAAGGAAAGCCTCCAGGGATGATGTTCATGATGTTAGGGCAGAACTGAAAGCCACCAGACATGATGTTCACAATGTTCTCAATGAGTTCCAATCTAATCTAAATTCTCTAAAAGCTATGGTAACTGACACAGAAGATAAAATTAGTGATCTGGAGGACAAAAAGAGAGAAAAAGGATCAGGAGGAACCTGGAACAAATAGCTCAGAAGCCACAAAAAAAGAATCACGAAAATAAATGATGCCATGAAACATTCCAACATCAGAATTTTTGGAATCCCTGAAGGGGAGGAGAAAGAAAGAAGTCTAGAAGATATAGTGGAACAAGTTGTCTATGAAAATTTTCCCAATCTCACGAATGGAAACAATATTCATGTACTAGAGGCAGAGCGGTTTCCCCCCAATATTTTAGATTCTCAAAAGTCCTCCTGACACCTGATAGTTAAAATGAAGAATTACAATTCTAGAAAGACCATCTTGAAAGCAGCTAGGATAAAGAAGCTCCTTACAGAAAGAGGAAAGCCCATTAGAATAACAACAGACCTTTCCACAGAGACCTGGCAAGCCAGGAAGGGCTGGAAAAATATATTCAGGGCACTAAATGAGAATAACATGCAGCCAAGAATACTTTATCCAGCAAGACTGATATTCAAAATGGATGGAGAGATCAAGAGTTTCAAAGACGAGATTGAAGCAGTGATCAAAAACTTCCCAAAAAACAAGAGCCAAGGACCTCACGGATTCCCTGGGGAATTCTCCCAAACTTTCAAAGAAGAAATAACATCTATTCTCCTGAAGCTGTTTCAAAAAAATAGAAGCAGAAGGAAAACTTCCAGACTCTTTTCATGAAGCCAGAATTACCCTGATCCTGATACCAGGTAAAGACGTTACCAAAAAGGAGAATTTCAGACCTATATCACTGATGAATATGGTTGCTACGATTCTCAACAGGATCCTAGCAAACAGGATCCAGCAGCACATTAAAAACATTATCCACCATGACCAGGTGGGATTCATCCCTGGGTTAGAGGGTTGGTTCAACATTCGCAAATCAATGTGATAGAACAAATCAATAAGAGAAGAGAGAAGAACCATATGGTCCTCTCAATTGATACAGAAAAAGCATTTGACAAAATCCAGCATGTGTTCCTGATTAAAATGCTTCAAAGTATAGAGATAGAGGGAACATTCCTGAACTTCATGAAATCTATCTATGAAAGACCCACAGCAAATATCATCCTCAATGGGAAAAAGCTTGCAGCCTTCCCGTTGAGATCAGGAACACGACAAGGATGCCCACTCTCACCACTCTTGTTCAACATGGTATTAGAAGTCCTAGCAATGGCAATCAGGCGACAAAGAGAAATAAAAGGTATCCAAATTGGCAAGGAAGAAATCAAACTCTCTCTCTTCACAGATGACATGATTCTTTATATGGAAAACCCCAAAGACTTCACCCCCAAACTACTAGAACACATACAGCAATTCAGTAACGTGGCACAATTTAAAGTCAATGTACATAAATCAGTGACTTTCTTATACACTAACAATGAAAATACAGAAAGGGAAATTAGAGAATCGATTCCATTTCCATAGCACCAAGAACCTTAAGAGACCTGGGAATAAACCTAACCAAAGAGGTAAAGATCTGTATTTGAGAAACTACAGAACATTCATTAAAGCAATTGAAGAAGACAAACAGGTAGAAGACCATTCCATGCTCTTGGAAAGGAGGAATAAACATTGTTAAAATGTCTATACTGCCTAGAGCAAATTATACTTTTAATGCCATTCTGATCAAAATTCCACTGGTATTTTTCAAAGAGCTGGAGCAAAGAATCCTAAAATTTGTATGGAATTATTACCCCGAATTGCTAAGGAAATGTTGAAAAACAAAAATAAAACTGGCGGCATCATGTTACCTGATTTCAAGATTTACTACAAAGCTGTGATCACCAAGACAGCATGTTGTCATAAAAACAGACACTAGTGGATAAGAGTAGAGATCCCAGATATGGACCCTCAACTCTATGGTCAAATCATCTTTGAAAAAGTAAGAACAAATATCCGGTGGAAAAAAAGACAGTCTCTTCAATAAATGGTGCTGGGAACCTGGACAGGTATATGTAGAAGAATGAAACTCAACCATTCTGTTACACCATACACAAAGATAAACTCGAAATGGATAAAAGACCTCAACGTGAGGCAGGAATCCATCTAGAGGAGAACATAGGCAGTAACCTCTTCGATATCAGCCACAGCAACTTCTTTCAAGATATGTCTCCAAAGGCAAAGGAAACAAAATCGAAAATGAAATTTTGGGACTTCATTCAGATCAAAAGCTTCTGCACAGCAAAGGAAACAGTCAACAAAACAAAAAGGCAACCCACGGAATAGGAGAAGATATTTGCAAATGAGAGTACAGACAAAAGGTTGATATCCAGGATCTATAAAGAACTTCTGAAACTCAACACACACAAAACAGATAATCCTACCAGAAAATGGGCAGAAGATATGAACAGACACTACTCCAGTGAAGACATACACATGGCTATCGGACAAATGAAAAAATGCTCATCTTCACTAGCCATCTGGGAGATTCAAATTAAAACCACATTTGGGATACCACCTGACACCAGTTAGAACGGCCAAAATGAGCAAGACAGGAGACAACATGTGTTGGAGATGATGTGGAGAAAGGGGAACCTTCTTACACTGTTGGTGGGAATGTAAGTTGGTGCAGCCACTTTGGAAAACAGTGTGGAGATTCCTCAAGAAATTAAAAATAGAGCTTCCCTATGACCCTGCAATTGCACTACTGGGTGTTTACCCCAAAGATACAGATATAGTGAAAAGAAGAGCTATCTGTACCCCAATGTTTATAGCAGTAATTACCGTGGTCACCAAATTGTGGAAAGAAACAAGATGCCTTTCAATGGACAAATGGATAAGGAAGATGTGGCCCATATACACGATGGATTACTATGCGTCCATCAGAAAGGATGAATACCCAGCTTTTTTAGCAACATGGATGGAACTGGAAGAGATTATGCTGAGTGAAATAAGTCAAGCAGAGAGAGTCAAGTATCATACGGTTTCACTTCTTTGTGGAGCATAACAAATAACATGGAGGGCATGGGGAGATGGAGGGGAGAAGGGAGTTGAGGGAAATTGGAAGGGGAGATGAACTATGAGAGACTATGGACTCTGAAAAACACCCTGATGGTTTTGAAGGGGGGGGGGGTGGGAGGTTCGGGAACCAGGTGGTGGGTAATAGGGAAGGCACGTATTGCATGGAGCACTGGGTGTCTTGCAAAAACAATGAATACTGTTACCCTGAAAGAAATTAAAATAAATTGAAAAAACAAGTATATGACAAGAGGGCATATATATAGCTATACTATAATATAGATATATAATATATTATATATTATATATACATTATATACATATATAATTGTATGTATATATGTATATAATGTATATGTGTATAATGTGTATAATGTATATAATACATATATATATTATACATATACACATATACATATAAATATACATATACATTTTATTTATGTATATATGTATAATGTGTATAATGTATATAATACATATATACATATATATCATACATATATACATATACATTATACATATACATATACATATACATTTTATATATTATATATAATTATATATAATGTATACATATACATATACATTCTACGCTTTATATATAATTGTATAATATACAATTATATATAATTACATACATTATATAATTATATATAATGTGTATAATGTATAAAATTCATTATATATATACATTTATAATAATACAATATATTTATATAATAGATATATAATATATAAATATATTGTATTATTATATATATAGATATATAGATATATATAGATATATATATAGATATATATGTATATATATATAGATATATAGATATATATAGATATATATATAGATATATATGTATATATATATAGATATATAGATATATAATATATATCTATTATATAGTATAGCTATATATATCTATATGTATTATATGTAGATATCTATATATAATGTATACAATATATATAATATATTATACATATAATATATATAATGTATATATATTATATATGTATATATATTATATTATATATATTATATATAATGTATATAATATATAATATATTATATATCTATATTATGGTATATACTATATTATAGTATTGCTATATATATATATATATCTTTTTTTCTTTTTGCTTTTTGCTTATTGCTTTTATATATATATATATATATATATATATATATATATATATATAAAAGCAAAAAGCAAAAAAGAACCTTGTCAAAGAATCCCAAGTATAAGATTTATATACTATCAGGACAAACACAAATACACAGAAGCACTGGTGGAAGAAAAAGTTGCGAGAATGGTTATAATTTGTCAGTCACCGTGAGCAAGGTTATTTTGATTCTTCCTGGATGTATCTT
Organism: Meles meles; assembly: GCF_922984935.1. Lineage (NCBI taxonomy): Eukaryota > Metazoa > Chordata > Mammalia > Carnivora > Mustelidae > Meles > Meles meles. The sequence continues at coordinate 256,873 of NW_025721191.1, forward strand.
GATATCTTTTTAAAGGAGTCAACTTTCCTAAGATAAAGGGATATTAAAAATTGGTTTACCTATAGGGGTAGCATTGATTGGGGAAAGGGTATTACCTTGAAGTTTAACTCTATATGAATGTTAAACAATAAAATAAAAATGTATAAACTAAACTTAAGTAAATTTTTAAAAAATTTAAAAATAGAAAAGCATAAGAAAAACACGGGTATGTGTATCATAATGTTCAGGTTAGAAAGTTATTATGGAATTTGATGTACTGGACATCTCACTGTGATGGTAAATAGGTTAAAAATTATCTATATTTAAATAATGAATCAGAATAGTGGGAACGAATTAAAAATAAAAGTTGTATCTATGAAGTTGTGGTGGTTGTTCTCTTGTCATCTTTTTTTTGTCTTTTTTTTTCCTGGTTGGCTTTCTGGGGGAGGGGCCTGCCACTTGGGTTTTTAGGCTATGTTCCCTGAGTTAATCCTCCTGACCCCCTCAAGGCTGTGGGCTCTGTGGAAACCGGTTTTTCATGCTTTTGTTCTTTGGAGGTTTTTATGTTTGTTTGTTCATTTTGAGTTTTTTTTTTCTCTTGTCTTGACAGGTTTTGATGGTTTTTGGAGGTTTGGAGGAAAGCAAAATGCACCCAGACCTCCCTGTGTGAGAGAAGCCCCAGTCTGTTTCCCTCTGGGTGCTGCAGAGCTCATAATTTCCCCCTCAACCGGTGGCTGAGCATGTTCTGAGTCACGGTCCCTGGGGACACAGGAACTCCTGCTTGTACCCAAAACCACAATAACGCGGCTATCTGGGCAGCTCAGGACCACCAGAGAGGTTCCAAGCAGCGATTGCACACTGAGATTTTCCCACTGGCCTGGGCTAGGAGTGCCTGGTCTTTCTGGGTCCGAGAGCACCAGGCTGGCACCTGCGTGCACCTCTCTCAGGGCAGGACACGGGGCGCAACTCAGACTCTGATAGCAGGATACAGCACTCGCGTGGGTACTGCAAAAAGGCTGTGCTTCTGCCAGCTGGCAAGGCTCCCAGCCCCTCACAGGAGCCAGACCCCATGCACTTTCTGGCACGCTGGTGGCTCAGGGGCCAAAAGCTGGTTTCTCCGCCGAACTCTCTCTGGCTCAGCACCAGGTGAGGCTGTCCTGGGTTCGGGGACTTAAGCCCCTGTCCCTAACGGCCCCAATTCCCACAATTTCCCCCTGCGACCTTTTATTCTTTTTGAGTGCTTTCAACCAGACTCCAAGATAATGCTGGTCCCCAGATGCAGAGCACTCTCGTATTGGGGTATTACTTTCCAATCAGTCACCTCTGGTGGATCCCTCCCCCTTTTGTTTATCTTCCAATATCAGTCTGACATTCCCACTCTGCTTTACCTGCCCACTGGAATCTTATGCCTATGTAGAGATCCAGACATGTATAATTCTGATCTCAGGCTGATTTGATGGGTGATCAGAGTTCTTCGGTAGGTAATCAGCTCACTTTAGGGTACAGGTTGAAATGGCACCTCCTCCTGATTCCCTGCCATCTTGTCTCCCCTCATTATCATTCTTTATTTCCTCTGTATGGTTTCTTTGATCTACACAGAAAGAACCTTGCTCACCGTGAAGTTCTAGGATTGTTATGTGATCATCTGACACTCTCTGCACTCTGAAATCATAATGAAGAGGGACATATGCATCAACATGGCCACTAGTACTTGGCTCAGCAGTGGGATGTCTTGAATTCTTCAAACATCCACAGCGCTCTCATATCCCCAAGGTATCCAGTCTGGTGTGTCAGTTCTTCTAAATGTTAGGGTCCGTGGTCAAAGGAATGAGACTGACACAAAGCGAAAATCAAGCAAAGCTTTATTTCATGCCAAGCATCAAAAATCAAACCGACTGGTCGGGGCTATCTCTTATGAAGAGGCAATGACGACGAGGATGCCACTCCTGATTACAAAGAGGTGAGGATGATGAGGACGACAACCCTGATGACACAGACTCTGCTCCCCATGATGCCACTCCAACAAGGAGAGCAAGGCTGTTCCCCAGACAAGACCACTCTGGACGAGGCCACACGCTGGATGAAGGCTGCTCCCAATGATGAAGAGGCCGCTCTGGACCAGGCCGCTCACTGAAGAGGCCGCTCCCTGGAATGACGTGCTCCAGTTAGGCTGCTTGGGCGAGGCCGCTCTGGCAAGGCCGTGGCTCAGGGCAGCGAGGCTGGTCATGGCGGGGCTGCAGCGAGGTGGGTGGCAGGCAGCGAGAAAACTCGTGGCGGCGCTGCTGCTTGGGGTGGTGCCGCTCCCAGCAATGCTGCTCCTGATGCTCCTGATTATCCTCAAGCTCCAATACTCCTGACGATCCCACCACTATCACTCCTATGACTACCCTAATGGCTCCCAAAAGCTACCCTAATGGCTACTCTAATGGCTCCGAAAGGCTACTTTAACAGCTACTCTAATGGCTATTCTAACTGCTATTCTAACTCCTCCTGCTTCTCTAATGGCTATTCTAACTCCTCCCACTACTCCAACGGCCATTCTAACTCCTCCCACTACTCCAATGGCTATTCTAACTCCTCCCACTACTCCAACGGCTATTCTAACTCCTCCCACTACTCCAACAGCTATTCTAACTCCTACTACTCCCCAGCCTCACAGACTAACCTTTATAGAGGTGGTTGAGCCCGGCCCACACACAGGTGGCCAATGAGATTTCAACTCACCACAGTTAATATATGCACACCCCACTGATTAGATACGGCTATCTGGCCTGGCCCACCCCTATATCTGGGGTTTACAAGTAAGTTCCTCTGGCTAACCAGGCCCCTACACTAAATGGTCCCTTCTTACTCATTGTTTTTTTGCTTAGGTGAGTGATGGATTGAGATCCAAGTAGTTGTCATTATTTCTTCATTGAGTTTTGTCTGTTTTATCTCCATTCTTCTCTCATATTTTCACATAGTGTCTACTGTTCCGAAAATGCTATCTACTAAGGGAGAGTCCAAAGACTTCTGTCTGCGTATTCTTCACCCATTCATCATTGTTTGTTTGTTTGTTTGTTTTAGTTTTGTTTGGTTTGATTTGGGTTTTCCCCTGGTGCTGATTCAGGGGTTTATTTAAGTTAGCAACTGATATTCTCTCTTAGTGCTTGTATTCTATACAGTTGTTCATCCAACCTATTATGTACAGCATAAGGAAAGGATATAAAGTTCATCTTGTTGAATTATTTAAAAATAAAATATTTGGGGATGCCTGGATGGCTCATTTGGTTAAGCAGCTGCCTTTAGCTCAGGTCATTATCCCAGCATCCTGGGACTGAGTCTCACATCCGGCTCCTTATTTGGAGGGGAACCTGCTTCTCTCTCTGCCTCTGCCTACCACTCTTCCTGCCTGTGCACTCTCTCTCTCTCTCTGTTTGACAAATAAATAAAATCATAAAAAATAAGGAAATAAAAATCAAATATTTTGGTTCTGTCACTTGCTGAATGAGCCAACAGAAGCCATTTGGATTCTGGATATAATGCCTCTATATTTAGTATGCAAAAGTTTTTTTTTTTCTACAAATTCTTTTGTTAATTTTTTAACCATAGTGTTCTACAATTTTCTTTGTCTTCCAACTATCTTAATTATCCCTTAATTCAATTTTCTTTATGACTCACCTATCATCTCCATTTCCTCGAATTCAATTAACTCTAATCTTTGCTATTTGCAGTTCCACTCATATAAAATAAAATAAAAAATATAAACAAATTTTCAACATTAGACATTACAGTGTGCATTAACCTAGATTGTTTAATCCATTAATCAAATATGTATTGGCTGATTACTAGGAATTATTCAAATTTTTGTGGATACATTAGTAAGAAAAACACACAAGATTTCTAACAATGGTGAGCTAACATTTTAGGAGGTTGACACTTACATAAACTGAGTTAATGTTAAAGTAATGAATAATATGGAAATGATACAAAATAAAATCTGTAAGACACAGTGGTTTGGGAGTTCTTAAAAGTTTGCATTTTAAAAGAGCTAATGTGTGATCAGAAAATGGAAAGAAATTTTAGGCTATATAGACATATGTGGAGAAGACACTCTGATAGAAGAGATCAGACAATGACCTTACAGAGTGACATTCTTGGCCTGTTTGAATGCAAAAAGGCAGCCAGTATGAAACTTGTGGAATGATGGAAAAAGCAGTAGGAGGTCCTGCTCAATTAGAAGTGAAGAGAATAGACTCAATTTATCAGGTTTATACACCACTGTGAAGGCTATGTGTGAAATAAGGAGTCTCTGAAGAGTTTTGACCAGAGGACAAATTTCTAGGTTTTACTGGATTGCACTGGCTCCATTGTTGACAACAGAGATAAAAGGTAACATCTAGAATCTGAGAATATGTAATTCCCATCTTGTAAACCAGGTAGGAACATTCAGTAGGTGGACAGGATAAGGATCTCAATCTTGAAATATTGAGATTGTATTAGACGCCCAAATCTCCCAAAGGTAGACATAAAGATGGTGGTTAAAAATATATAGCTATATCTAGAAGGAATATCTTAGATAGAGAATTAAATTTGAGAGTTGGCACAGAAAGGCAAAGACTTGGAGAAACAAACAAACAAACAAAAAGTATATGATATTTCTGAAATTTAATCCCTAAATAGAAGAAAGAAAACATTGAATTGTGGGAAACTCCAGCGTCAAAAAATTGGGAGAAACTTTTCAAGAAAAGGAAAAGGAGTCATGAATAAAGATGAAGAAAAAAAAAATCAAGAGTTCTTTAAGACAAGTTATAAACCACACCACTGAGCAGGGAATAATGGATTTGTCAAATGTTTCTTGTAGTATGAACAGGACTGAGCATTGATATTTTGTTGGCATAGGTGAGGGGATAGGAATTTTGTTTACATGAGGAAAAGGTGGCCTTACCTGCATGTGTGCATAATATCTCCACACTGACAGGATGGAATACAATGAATACATGGAAATTTGTAGGTGAATGTGTGGCAATAACTCAGATTTGGAAGTGTTTTAAAGATTTTAATATTTTTATTAAAATAGAACACAAGTAATCAGATTAAAGTAATGTGGAAATGGAAGACATTCAAGGTTTCAGGAAAATGACAATGGTATATAATAGTTATCTATAAAGAAAAACATTGACAGGACTGTATATGAATACAACTGTTCTTGAAATTTAAAAATCCAGTAAAGTTTACCAATTAAAATGGTTCCGTTCACTAGTTATTACTTTTTCCCCAGTCCCATAAAGAAGCATGTGATCAGAACAAAGGATGTTAGGCTTAAATGGGTATGGGGCTGCAAGGAGATTAACCAGAGCATACGGAGGGTCATGTAGAGTGAATGCAAGCCATCATCATAAATACAGTCCACGGGATTTAAACTGAATTAAAAGATAGGATCTCTTTAAATCTTAGCCTAAAGAATGTAAAAGATAAAAACAAAAGCTGAAGGGAAAATAATCATTACTCATGTGGTCAAAGATTTGTAATTTTATTTTTCTAAGATTTTATTTTTTATTTGAGAGAGAAGTGAGAAACAGGAGTGAGCCAAAGGAGGGGGCAGAGGGACAGTAACACACTTCCTGTTGACTAGGGACCCCAACACGGGACTTGATTTCACCACCCTGAGATCATGACTTGAGCTGAAATCAAGAGTCAGATGCTCAGTTGGCTAAACCACCCAGGCACCACCGAACAGATAAAATTTTTAAAATTCAAATAAAAATAATATTAAGTAGAAGAACTTTGAAGATCAGTTGTTGGAACTCTACATTAGTTAGGAGGAACTGAAACTGAAATTACCATACATTGTTAAGAAGAACATAAATTAATTCAATAACAAATGTAGAGTTTTTTCCACCAAGTTTTTCCATAAACATCCCAAAGCAAACACATTGATATAGACTGAAATATTCACCTGTTAGATGAACAAATTTTAATCAAGAGGAGAGGTAAACATTATTATATATTTTATGATGACTCTATGCAGGTTAAAAGAAAAGAATGATTATAATATTTAGATGTTAATATTTACATTAAAAAAGTAAAATGGGGGGCGCCTGGGTGGCTCAGTGGGTTAAGCTGCTGCCTTCAACTCAGGTCATGATCTCAGGGTCCTAGGATCAAGCCCCACGTCAGGCTCAGTGGGGAGCCTGCTTCTTTCCCTGCCTCTCTTCCTGCTTGTGTTCTCTCTCTCTCTCTGTCAAATAAATAAATCTTAAAAAGTAAAATGTATGGTGTATTGATAATTATACAAAACTACTTTTTATGGAAAAGTTCACAAATCAAATATACAGAAAAATACACAAATTGTGAGAAACTGAATTAATTTTCATCAATGAACATGCTTAAGTTCATAAATGAACACATCATCTGTGACAATACTTGGAATATATAATGATTTGTTAGAAACCAATGAAGAGTGGTACCTGGGTGGCTCAGTCATTTAGTGTCTGGCTCAGGTCATGATCCTGGGGTCCTGGGATAGAGCCCCATGTCAGGCTCCCTGTTCAGTCGGAGGTCTCTTTCTCCCTATCCCACTCCCCCTGCTTGTGTTCCCTCTCTTGCTCTCTCTCTCTGTCAAATAAATAAACAAAATCTTTAAAAAATAAAGAAGAAGAAACTAATGAAGAGCCACTATGTACTTCCCTCTAGATGAAAAAGCTTCTGCACAGCAAAGGAAACAGTCAACAAAACTAAGATGCAACCCATGCAACCCAGAGAATGGAAGAAGATTATTGCAAGTTGCAAATCACATTGGAAATAAAGGACTGATATCCAAGATCTAGAAAGAATGTATCAAACTCAGTTCCTCAAAAAACAAATAATCCAGTTAAAAAATGGGCAGAAGACATGAACAGTCACTTCTCTAAAGAAGACATACAAACAGCCAACAGACACATGAAAAAATGCTCCACATCACTTGCTATCAGCGAAATACAAATGAAAGACACAATGAGATACCACCTCACACAAGTCAGAATGGTTAAAATTAACAAGGTAGGAAACAAGAGGTGTTAGTGAGTATGTGGAGAAAGGGGAAACCTTTTCGACTGTTGGTGGGAACACAAGCTGGTAGAGCCACTCTGGAAAACAGTATGGAGGTTCCTCAAGACATTAAAATTACAGATACCATACCATCTAGCAATTGCACTACTACCCCAAAGACGCAGATGTAGTAAAAACAAGAGGCACACATATACCAACGTTCACAGTAGGAATGTACACAGTAGCCAAACTGTGGGAGGAGCTGAGATGTCTTTCAACAGGTGAATGGATAAAGAAGATGTGGGTCATATATACAATGGAATATTACTCAGCCATGAGAAAGCATGAATACCCACCATTTGTATCAACATAGATGGAACTGGAGGGGATTATGCTAAGTGAAACAAGTCAAGCAGAGAAAGACAATTATCATATGGTTTCACTCATACGTGGAACATAGCAATAGTACAGATAAAAACAGGGGAATGGAGGGAAAACTGAATGGGAAGAAATCAGAAAGAAAGACAAACTATGAGAGACCCTGGACTCTGGAAACCAAAGTGAGGTTTACAGAAGGGAGTGGGGTGGAGGAATGGGGTAACTGGGTGTTGGGTATTAAGGAGGACCCACGATATGATGAGAATGGGGTGTTATACAAAACTAATGAATCATTGAGCACTACATCAAAAATTAATGGTGTACTTCATGTTGGCTAATTGAACATAATAAGAAAAAAATAAGAAAAAAAGAAACCAATGAAGATATATTACCCTCTGTTGTGGCACTAAATTGACATGTTGCTGTTAGTAAGTCCGTTTGTGAAAATACACTACGCAGTCTTAAGCATGAGGTATTTTATCTAATTGGAGACTGTGCATGAGTTTGGAAACTTAATTTATTGGTAAAATCTGCATTAACCAGATACCATTTTTTAACTTCTTTTCAGTGTTCCAGAATTCATTGTTTATACACCACACCCAGTGCTCCATGCAATAAGTGCCCTCCACAATACCCACCACCAGGCTCAACCAACTCCCCAAGCCCCTCCCCTACAAAACCCTCAGTTTGTTTCTCAGAGTCCACACTCTTTCATGGTTCATATCCCCCTCCAATTTCTCCCAAATAATTTCTCATCTCCATTTCCCCATGTACTCCATATTACTCCCTATGCTCCACAAATAAGTAAAACCATATGATAATTGACTCTCTCTGCTTGACTTAATTCACTTAGCATAATCTCTTCCAGTCCTGTCCATGTTGATATAAGTTGGGAATTCATCTTTCTGGTGGAGGCACAATACTCCATTGCATATATGGACCACATCTTCTTTATCCATTTGTTTGTTGAAGGGCATCTTGGTTCTTTCCACAGTTTGGCGAATGTGGCCATTGCTGTTACAAACATTGGGGTACAGATGGCCTTTCTTTTCACTACTTCTGTATCTTTGGGGTAAATACCCAGGCAATGGCTAGGTTGGAGAAAACCATTAATGACAACGTGGAATCAATTAGGGCAGAAGTGAAAGCCACCATGGAAGAAGTTAAAAATGCTATCAATGAGTTCCAATCTAATCTAAATTCTCAAACATCTAGGGTAACTGAGGGAGAAGATAGAATTAGTGATCCAGAGAACAAAATGATAGAGAAAAATGACCAGGAAGAGGCCTGGAATAAACAGCTTAGAAGCCATGAAAACAGAATTAGGGAAGTAAAGGATGCCATGAAACATCCCAACATCAGATTATTGGAATCCCTGAGGGGGAGGAGAAAGAAAGAAGACTAGAAGATATAGTTGAACAAATTCTCCATTAAAATTTTCCCAATCTGGGGGTGCGTGGGTGGCTCAGTGGGTTAAAGCCTCTGCCTTCGGCTCAGGTCATGATCCCAGAGTCCTGGGATCGAGCCCCGCATCGGGCTCTCTGCTTGGCAGGGAGCCTGCTTCCTCCTCTCTCTCTGCCTGCCTCTTTGCCTACTTCTGATCTCTGTCTGTCAAATAAATAAATGAAACCTTTAAAAAAAATTTTCCCAATCTGGGGAATGGAACCTGTGATCATGTCCTAGAGGCAGAAAAGGTCTGCCCCCAAGATCATAGAATCTTGAAAGACCTTGAGACACCTGATTGTGAAAATGATGAATCATATTTTAGACAGGAGTTCTTGAAGCAGTTAGGGGGAAGAAATACCTTACATACAGAGGAAAGCCCATCAGAATAACATCAGACCTGTCCACAGAAACCTGGCAAGCCAGAAAGAGCTGGAAAGACATATTCAGGGCACTAAATTAGAAGAACATGCAGCCAAGAATACTTTATCCAGCGAGACTGACATTCAAAATGGATGAGAGATAAAAAGCTTCCAAGACAAGCAAGGTTTAAAAGAGCATGGGACCACCAAGCTACCACTGAAATAAATATTAAGGGGGGGTTCTATAAAAGAGTAAAAACCCCAAGAATATCATTGAACAAAAATATATGGAGATAAAAAATAAAAAAAAATATATGGAGACAAAGTATAGAAACAACGACTTCACAGGTAGCACGATGGCAATAAAAATGTATCTCTCAATAAGCACTCTCAACATGAATGGCCTAAATGCGCCCATAAAATGACACAGGGTTGCAGATTGGACAAAACGACAGGACTTATCCATATGTTGTCTACAAGAGACCCATTTTGAACCTAAGGATACACCCAGACTGAAAGTGAAGGGATGGAGAAGCATCTTTCATGCCAATGGGCCTCAAAAGAAGGCTGGGGTGGCTATTCTCATATCAGATAAATTAGCTGTTAAACTAAAGACTAGGCAGAGGTACAGAAGGACACTATATAATTCTTAAAGGGATTATCCACCAAGATGATCTAACAATTGTAAATATTTATGCCCCCAATATGGGAGCAGCCAGTTACATAAGAAAACTGTCAATCAGGATAAAGAATCATATTGATATGAATACATTAATAGCAGGAGATCTTAACATGCCACTGTCAGTAACAGACATATCATCCAAGCAGAAAATCAATAAAGAAACAAGAGCATTGAATGACACAATGGACCAGATGGACCTCATAGACATATACAGAACATTCCACCCTAAAACAACAGAGTATTCATTCTTCTCAAGTGCATATGGAACCTTCTCCAGAAGACCACATACTGAGTCACAAATCAGGACTCAACTGATACCAAAAGACTGAGATCATTCCCTGCATATTCTCAGATCACGATGCTTTGAAACTGGAGCTCAACCACTAGGAAAATTTAGAAGGAATTCAAACACCTGGAAGCTAACGACCACCTTGGTTAAGAATGCTTGGATACCCAACTTTTGTAGCAACATGGACGGGACTGGAAGAGATTATGCTGAGTGAAATAAGTCAAGCAGAGAGAGTCAAGTATCATATTGTTTCACTTATTTGTGGAGCATAACAAATAACATAGAGGACATGGGGAGATGGAGAGGAGAAGGGAGTTGAGGGAAATTGGAAGGGGAGGTGAACCATGAGAGACTATGGACTCTGAAAAACAACCTGAGGGTCTAGAAGGGGCGGGGGGTGGGAGGTTGAGGGAACAAGGTGGTGGGTATTAGTGTGGGCATGTGTTGCATGGAGCACTGGGTGTGGTGCAAAAATAATGAACACTGTTATGCTGAAAAGAAAAAAAAATAAAGTGATATATGTTAAAAAAAAAAAAAGGCATGCTTGGATCAACCAGGAAATCAAAGAAGAACTTAAACAATTCATGGAAACCAATGAGAATGAAGACACTTCGGTCCAAAACCCATGGGATACAGCAAAGAAAGTCCTAAGGGGGAAATACATAGCCATCCAAGCTTCCCTCAAAAAAATTGAAAAATCCAGAATACACCAGCTGTCTCTACACCTTAAAGAACTGGAGAATTAGCAACAAATTAAGCCAACCCCACATGCAAGAAGGGAAATAATGAAGATCAGATCCCATTATTTTAAATATGGGGCCAATTTGGCTTCTTTGTTAAAGGTTGGCCTTTATTTCTCCTATGATGACACAATTACACACAAATATATCATGGCAATTATGGCAGCATCTATTTTACTGTGTCTCCAAGATAGAACAATATTTCCATGATGGCATTGTTTATGTTGTAGTGAAGATTGGTTCTATCTTATCTTATTGCCTATTATCCTAGGACCTTTGGGACCTGGTTTTCCCATTTGGCAATTGGACCTATCTTCTGATCTCTCTTGAGGACAAGAAAACTTTACATACCTACAATCAACAGAGATTTATTCCTAACACTATGGGAAATTACTATCCCCTTAATTGGATGCTTGCCCCAAAAATTAATCTTTTTTCTTGTGCCTTGAAGAGAAGACATGAAGAGAAGCTAATAATTTTCTGCTGACAAGTATCCCAATAGAGAAAGTTAGTGGATTACCAAGACTTTGTAATATTTTATTTATATGGCAGTAACTGTTGGTATGATCTTATCCTATCAGAGTCCAAAACTACAGAAGAATTGTCCCACTAGCCTTCCTTTATACCAGGCTTGGCCTTTATTTTTTGGTCAAAATATGTGAACAGAAATAAAATGAACATTTCCAAGTAAAAATGTTAAGACCTATTATGTATTTTTTGGCTAGGTATATTTGTCCCTTTGCAACAAACTTGACAAAATCCCAAAGAATATTTCATTCTTTCAACCTGAGATTCTAAATAAAGATAATGATAAACAAAACTATCACTGAGCCATGGAGGTTACTAGGGCATAATGTGATTTTTTTGGTTAACTATTCCAATATTGAGGTATTTTGTTACAGAAATATAACTTAAGATGGCATATAATGGACATAAAATAATTCTACAAAGGTCATTTTCATAAAATTACTATTATATCTATATCTCCATTTTAAACTCATAGATTTCTCTTTAAAATTTAAGATTAAAATCCATTTATGGCTGCCTAATCATATCCACTTCCAAAATTGAGGAAATGTTTTATGTTTGAAGTTTCTCTAATTCTCAAAATCCTTAACAATTCAAGAATTATGTTTAATGATAGAGCATAAAATATTGATATGTATGCCATTACATGAGGAGATTATGAATATAAGTGAGATTTGATCATATTTTACTCTGTAGTTTTGTAACAATGTGTATTTTGTCTATTGACACAAGGGAATAAAAAATGATAACATTTTTCATAAATTCTACTTGGAACTGTAGTTATTCTCTATGTAAAATTTTATTCTCTGTGTAAAATTTTCATGGCTTAAAGATACTAATTATCTCTCTCATCTTAATCCACCATCAAATTATATAAACTGTACCCTTATGAATATTAAGTAGGACTTATACAGATACATTTTTAGTATATCATTTATATAAACATTCTATACCTTGACATTCAAAAACACTCAAAGTAGTGAAGAGGTGCTGGCTATGGGTTAGGATTTCCATGATGCAAATTAGTTCTCCATTAAACATATTCAAATATTAGAATCTATGAAACCTACTGAGAATTTTTAAAGATTAATAACTGGTTGGGGGGAGAAATAGAGAGGGAGTTAAATTGCAATGTGAGCTCTGCAGAGCTCTTCAGTGAAACCACAGGGTGATTTATAATGTACCCGTGTTGAGACTATGGCTCATCTTTAAGATCCCACATTGACAATACAGTGCCTGCTATAGTCAGGAAGTGAGGGTTATCTTGAATGAAATAGTTCTTCTGATCAAAGCTCATTTCAGTAGAGTCTGCAGTGGACTGATAGCTGAAGTCTATGTGCTGGCAGCATTCCCAAGCACTGGGGGAATCAATCCATCATTTTTCCAAGAATATATTCATTACATGTCATGTGGACTTAATGTATAATTACTGGGAGAAACACTTTTCTGACAGAATAGTATTATGGAATAGTATGTAACATAAAACAAATAAACATAATTACTAGTATCTCTTCTAAGACAATTTACAGTATGTAACAGCCCTTATTTCTCTAGAAGAAATTGAAAGGGAAAGTTAATTGAAAAACCAGATGCTGACTCTACAAGGAAGGGACAAATAGTTTACCTGTAATGTAACCTGGAATTTTATTCCTTTGCTTAATATATTTGTCCTCTTACTGTTTAAAATCGGACAAGAATGTACCATGAGAGATCCAATGAGATATCCAAACGTATCACTTGGGTAGCAAAACATATTCTTCCCCAAACTTTCTATTCAATAGTAGCTCTGATATCTCCTACTGACAAGGTCAGTTACCTTGGTGACTTCTCTCTTTGCTTATTACTTAGCATGATCAGCTCAGAGTTCTTAGGGAACAGAAATATCTTAAAATACAATGGTGTAAGGTGGTATCCTAATGTGGTTTTGATTTGAATCTCCCTGATGGTTAATGATGATGAACATTTTTTCATGTGTCTGTTAGCTAAATGTATGTCTTCTTTGGAGAAGAGTCTGTTCATGTTTTCTGCCCATTTTTGGACATGATTCTCTGTTTTTTGAAAGTTAAATTTGAGGAGTTCTTTATAGATTTTGGATATCAGCCCTTTGTCTGTAGTGTCATTTGTGAATATCTTCTCCCATTCCGTGTGTTGCCTCTTTGTTTTGCTGACTGTTTCCTTTGCTGTGCAGCCACATTGAGATACCACCTTAAATCAATTAGAATGGCCAAAATTAACAAGACAGTAAACAACAAGTGTTGGAGAGGATGTGGAGAAAGGGGAACTCTCTTAAACTTTTGGTGGGAATGCAAGTTGGTGCAGCCACTTTGGAAAACTGTGTGGAGATTCCTTAAGAAATTAAAAATAGAGCTACCCTATGACCCTACAATTTCACTAGTGGGTATTTACACCAAAGATACAGAGGTAGTGAAAAGAAGGGCCATCTGTACCCCAATGTTCATAGCAGAAATGGCCACAGTCGCCAAACTGCGGAAAGAGCCAAGATGCCCTTCAAAGGACGAATGGATAAAATGATATGGTCCATATATGCAATGGAGTATTAAGTCTCCATCGAATGGATGAATGCCCAACTTTTGTATCAACATGGATGGGAGTGGAGGAGATAATGCTGAGTGAAATAAGTCAAGCAGAGAAAATCAATTATCATATGGTTTCACTTACTTGTGAAGCATAAGAAATAACATGGAGAACATTGGGAGAATGAGAGGAGAAGTGAGTTGGGGGATATCAGAGGGGTAGGTAAACCATGCGAGACTGTGGACTCTGAGAAACAAACTGAGGGTTTTGGAGGAGAGAGGGGTGGGGTATTGGGTCAGCCTGGTGATGGGTATTAAGGGTGGCACGTCTTGCATGGAGCACTGGGTGTGGTGCATAAAAAATGAATCTTGGAATACTGAAAAAATAAAATAAAATTCTAAAAAATGCAATGGAATTTTCATAGTTCCCCATGATAGCATTGTTCACCCTTTGGTAAACAGAAACTCTCATCTAGCTAGTTGAGGGAGGTGTAAGCACAAATATTCCCAGTTAGCCACTAGTTACAATGTTAAATGTTGTCACACCACCATGTCTTGATTATTAGACCTATATATTCTGCCAAATGAATATACAAAATCCTCTAACATACAATGATTTAAAATAATACTTTTAGGAAAAGGACTCCTTACCCACATAGGGTGTCATCCCTAACAATCTAAAGTGTCACCTCAGTGGTGTCTTCAACAAACTGTTTCAATGTGCATTCATACTGGAAAGTTTTGGGTAGTACAGTGTGTGATACAGCAGTGAACCCATGGTGATGTGCCCACTGTTACACCTCCTGTGCTTTTGAATTTTTTGATCTGATGAAATGTTGCATACTTTCCAGTGTGAGTGGATAAAACATACTACAAGCCCTCAGTTGCAGTGCTTAATGTCATGGGGGCAAGGAATACTCCACTTCTGTAAAATTTATTTGCCTCTATCTATCTATCTATTCTATCAATCAAAATGAATTTATATCATGAACAAATGATCTAAAATATTATTCTGGCATCAATTGACCAATGGTGGTGTCTTGCTGAGATCGTGTCTCATCAGGCTCAGCTTTGATCTTTTATCACTAACTAGTTGTAAACTTGTCAGTGATGGTATTTAGATCAACATTGGTGAGTAGGAGTCCATGACGTGGGGCCTCTTCATAAACTCCACCCTTGAAAAGATGGCAAATACTACATTATTATGCCCATTTACCAGCAATATCAAAAGAATAATCTTTTTTTCCTATTTTGTTTAGTACTTTACCTTTAGTGGATGTTCCCTTAGGAGTGTTTTCATGAAATACCTAGATACTCTCATTTAATGGCCACTGCAATGTGTCCACTCACATACTACAAGTAGTCCCAGTTTCCAACTTATCAGCTATGCTACATCCATATTTCTAGGCAATCTGCCAAGTCGGTTGTCACTACACAAGGCTATTAGAGTTATTCTAACTTTGAAGCATTTCTCTTCCACAAAAAGTGAAGATCAGGTGCATATGAAAAGTTCTAATTATTGGACCTATTTTCCATCACTACTGTCTTTCAAAGCCATAACCTACAAAGCTACAACACCAATTCTTCATGTTTCAATATTTTTCCTTTTCTATCTGCTAGTTATTAGTGAATCCCTTACTTTGCCCTAAGTATGAGATGGTGGAGAGACATGAATACAACATTAGTGGCACATGGAGATTTTCTTGTATAAGTTATGGTACTTCAAGTGTTTCTGACGCCCAATCTTGGATACATCAATTTCATCTCATAAGAAATTGTTCAGGGACAAACCCAATCCTGTTATTTGATGGACATAAGGGAACCCAAGTTATTATGGGTAGATCTTACCTATGTTCACTTGATGATATGGTCAGATACTCTTTTTTTTTAAGTGTTAATTTAAATCCCAGTTAATCAGCATAGAGTGTAATATTACTGTCATTTGTACAATATAGTGATTAAACACTTCCATACAATACCTAGTGCTCATCAAAAGTGCACTCTTTATATCTCATCACTTATTTCACCCATCATCACACTCACTCCCCTCCAATAACCATGTTTTTTTTTTCTGTATAGTTAAGGGTTGGTTTCTTGGTTTATCTCTTTCCTTTTTTACCCCCACTTTATTCATTTGTTTTTTATTTTTCATTCCACATGAGTGAAATCATATAATATTTGCATTTCTCTGACTAAATTCTTTTTTTTAAGATTTTATTTATTTATTTGACAGACAGAGATCACAAATAGGCAGAGAAGCAGGCAGAGAGAGGAGGAAGCAGGCTCCCTGCTGAGCAGAGAGCCCGATGCGGGGCTCGATCCCAGGACCCGGGGATCATGACCTGAGCCAAAGGCAGAGGATTTAACCCACCAAGCCACCCAGGCGCCCCACTCTGACTAAATTCTTGAGCGTAAATTAATACCCTGTACTCCACCCACATCATTGCAAACAACAAGATTTTATTTTATAGCTAAGTAACATTCCATTGTGTATATATACCACTTCTTTATCCATTCATCAGTTGAGAGACACTTGGGATGCTCTATAATTTATATTATAAATAATGCTGCTATAAACATCACATTTATGTATCACTTTTGATTCTTATTTTTTGTATTATCTGGGTAAATACCTAGAAGTGCAATTGCTGGATCCTAGAGTAGTACTATTTTTAACTTTTTGAGGAACCTCCATGCTGTTTTCCAGAGTGACTGCACCAATTTGCATTCCCACCAATAATGCAAGGGGGTTACCTTTTCCCACATTCTCACCAACACCTGTTGTTTCTTCTGTTATTGAATTCAGCCAGTCTGACTGGTATGAGGTGGTATCTCACTGTGCTTTTGATTTGTATTTCCCTGATGATGAGTAATGTTGAGCATCTTTTCATGTATCTATTAGCCACCTGGATGTCTTCTTTTGAGAAAGGTTTATTCTAGTCTTCTGCCCATTTCTTAACTGGATTAATTATTTTTTAGGTGTTGAGTTTGGTAAATTCTTTGTAGATTTTGGATGCTAATCTTTTACCATATATGTCATTTCAAATATCTTCTCCCATTCCGTAGGCTGCCTTTTAGTTTTGTTGATGGTTTACTTTCTTGTACTTAATCTTGATGAAGTCCCAAGAGTTCATTTTTGCTTTTGTTTCTCTTGTGTCTGGTGACATGTTTATTAAGAAGTTACTTTAGCTGAGGTCAAAGAGATTACTGCCTTTGTTCTCTTCTAGGATTTTGATGATTTCCTGTCTCATTCTTAGTTCTTTCATTTTGAAAGAAAATGAAAGAATTTTTGTGTATGGTGTAAGAAAACTGCTCAGTTTTATTTTTCTACATGTTGCTTTCCAGTTTCCTCAACACCATTTGCTGAACAGACTTTCTTTTTTCCTGCTTTGTTGAAGATTATTTCACCATATAGTTCTGGGTCCATTTCTGGGTTCTCTACCTTGTTGCATTAATCTATGTGTCTGTTTCTGCGCCAGTACCATACTGTATATACTGATTACAGCTTTGTAATACAGGATGAAGTCCAGAATTGGGATGCCTCCAGGCCTGGTTTTTCTTTATCAACATCATTTTAACTATTCAGGGTTTTTTCTGGTTCCATACAAATTTTAGAACACAACTCTACATTCCATGCCAAAACCTATACAACTTAATGTTGGAGGAAAAATCTAGTGGTGACTGTTTCTGTAATCATAATTACTAGTAGCAGGTATGCCTTCCACATTACCCAGGAATAATATTTATACTCCCAGTATTATCACCTGTTCAGGTTTTTAACTTTTTTATATTAAATTATCTGTTCTTATTCTTGCAAGACAATCTTCCTTATCTTCATTTTGAGCTCTTGAATGTAAATCTTAATTATCTGAAAAGTGTGTCAAGTTCTCTAAGAACTTCAAACAAATTTCCTCTTACCCACAATTTGCATCCATGTCTATGTATTGTATTATTTATTTATTTATTTATATTCATTCATTCATTCATTCATTGTTTATTTTTTTTTTTAAGGAGTGTTAAGTTTTTTTTTTCTTCAATTTTATTTATTTTTTCAGCGTAACAGTATTCATTCTTTTTGCACAACACCCAGTGCTCCATGCAAAACATGCCCTCCCCATTACCCACCACCTGTTCCCCCAACCTCCCACCCCTGACCCTTCAAAACCCTCAGGTTGTTTTTCAGAGTCCATAGTCTCTTATGGTTCGCCTCCCCTCCCCAATGTCCATAGCATTGTTTATTTTTAATATAGGAGACCTGCCTGCACATTTGTTAGAGTGACAAACCTATGCTCACACACTGTATTAAGTTCTGGTCTAAACAACAAGGACCTCATTACACTGATACTCCATTTGATTTCCTTACTATCATATTTTTTACCGTAGATGAAAAATCCTTTGTAGAATAGGGATATTCTGTTTTATTCTTTCCTTTTTCCTTCATTCACATTACTTCCCTGGCTTCCATACTCTGCTAATTCTCAGTTACAAATATTTCTATTACAGATATCATCCCTAAATGACTCATGAATACAACTCCTACTTAATATTGACATTTGGATGTCTGAATAGTCTCCTAAACTAAAAAGTGCAAAATATATTAACCTACTTCCATTTACCCCAAAATTAAAAGTTTCTGTTGCTGAAATAGTTTCCATATCTTAGAAAACGTTCAGGAAAAAAGTTAAAATCATTCTTGGATCATTGTTTTGTGTTTTTTAAATAATTTTTTTATTATGTTATGTTAGTCACCATATAGTACAGCATTAGTATTTTTTGTTTTTTTTTTTTCAGTGTAATAATATTTATTGTTTTTGCACAACAACCAGTGCTCCATGCAACACATGCCCTCCCTATTACCCACAACCTGGTTCCCCAACCTCCTGCCCCCCCGCCCCTTCAAAACACTCAGGTTGTTTTTCAGAGTCCATAGTCTCTCATGGTTCACCTCCCCTTCCAATTTCCCTCAACTTCCTTCTCCTCTCCATCTCCCAAATCCTCCATATCATTTGTTATGCTCCACAAATAAGTGAGACCATATGATACTTGACTCTCTCTGCTTGACTTATTTCACTCAGCATAATCTCTTCCAGTCCTGTCCATGTTGCTACAAAAGTTGGGTATTCATCCTTTCTGA
Source organism: Meles meles (assembly GCF_922984935.1). Taxonomy (NCBI): domain Eukaryota; kingdom Metazoa; phylum Chordata; class Mammalia; order Carnivora; family Mustelidae; genus Meles; species Meles meles. The sequence continues at coordinate 275,950 of NW_025721191.1, forward strand.
TGGAGGAATAATACTCCATCGAATATATGGACCACATCTTCCTTATCCATTCGTCCATTGAAGGGCATCTTGGTTCTTTCCACAGTTGGCGAACGTGGCCATTGTGGACATAAACATTGAGTACAGATGGCCCTTCTTTTCACTACATCTGTATCTTTGGGGTAAATACCTAGTAGTGCAATTGCAGAGTCATAGGGAAGCTCTATTTTTAATTTCTTGAGGAATCTCCACACTGCTCTCCAAAGTGGATGCATCAACTTCAATTCCCACCAACACATGTTGTTTCCACTCTTGCCCATTTTGGCCATTCTAACTGGTGTCAGGTGATATCTCAAGGTAGTTTTAATTTGAATCTCCCTGATGGCTAGTGATGATGAACATTTTATCATGTGTCTGATAGCCATTTGTATGTCTTCATTGGAGAAGTGTCTGTTCATATCTTCTGCCCATTTCTTGATACGATTATCTGTTTTGTTTGTGTTGAGTTTGAGGACTTCTTTATAGATCCTGAATATCAATCTTTTGTCTGTACTGTCATTTGCAAATATCTTCTCCCATTCCATGGGTTGCAATTTTGTTTTGTTTTGTTGGACTGTTTCCTTTGCTGTGCAGAAGCTTTTGATCTTGATGAAGTCCCAAAAGTACATTTTTGCTTTTGTTTCCTTGGCCTTTGGAGACAGATCTTGAAAGAAGTTGCTGTGGCTGATATCGAAGAGGATACTGCCTATGTTCTCCTCTAGGATTCTGATGGATTTCTGTCTCACGTTGAGGTCTTTTATCCATTCCGAGTTTATCTTTGTGTACGGTGTAAGAGAATGGTCGAGTTTCATTCTTCTACATATAGCTGTCCAGTTTTTCCAGCACCATTTATTGAAGAGGGTCCATATCTGGGCTCTCCACTCTGTTCCACTGGTCTATGTGTCTGATTTTATGCCACTACCATGCTGTTTTGGTGATCACAGCTTTGTAGTAAATCTTGAAATGGGGGTAACGTGATGCCACCAGTTTTGTTTTTGTTTTTCAACATTTCCTTAGCAATTCGGGGTCTCTTCTGATTCCATACAAATTTTAGGATTATTTGCTCCAGCTCCTTGAAAAATACCGGTGGAATTTTGATCGGAATGGCATTAAAAGTATAGATTGCTCTAGGCAGTATAGACATGTTAACAATGTTTATTCTTCCAACCCAAGACCATGGAATGGTCCTCCATCTTTTTGTGTCTTCTTCAATTTCTTTCATGAGTGTTCTGTAGTTCCTCGAGTACAGATACTTTACCTCTTTGGTTAGGTTTATTCACAGGTCTCTTATGGTTCTTGGTGCTATAGTAAATGGAATCAATTCTCTAATTTGCCTTTCTGTATTTTCATTGTTAGTGTATAAGAAAGCCACTGATCTCTGTACATTAACTTTGTATCCTGCCACGTTACTGAATTGCTGTATGAGTTCTAGTAGTTTGGGGTGGGCACTTTTGGGTTTTCCATATAAAGAATCATGTCATCTGCGAAGAGAGAGAATTTGACTTCTTCCTTGCCAATTTGGAAACCTTTTATTTCTCTTTGTTGTCTGATTGCTGTTGCTAGGACTTCTAATACTACGATGAACAAGAGTAGTGAGAATGGGCATCCTTGTCGTGTTCCTGATCTCAACGGGAAGGCTGCAAGCTTTTTCCCACTGAGGATGATATTTGCTGTGGGTCTTTCATCAAATGATTTTATGCAGTTCAGGAATGTTCCCTCTATCCCTAAATTTTGAAGAGTTTTAATCAGGAATGGATGCTGGATTTTGTCAAATGCTTTTTCTGCATCAATTGAGAGGACCATGTGTTTCTTCTCTCTTCTCTTATTGATTTGTTCTATCACATTGATTGATTTGTGAATGTTGAACTATCCTTGTAACCCAGGGATGAAGCCAACCTGGTCATGGTGGATCATCATTTTAATGTGCTGCTGGATCATGTTTTCTAGGATCATGTTAAGAATCTTAGCATCTATATTATTCTTCAGTGATATTGGACTAAAATTCTCATTTTTGGTAGGGTCTTTGCCTGGTTTGGGGAATAGGGTAATGCTGGCTTTATAAAAGAGTCTGGAAGTTTTCCTTCTGCTTCAATTTTTTGAAACAGCTTCAGGAGAATTGGTGTTATTTCTTTGAATGTTTGGTAGAATTCCCCAGGGAATCTGTCAGGTCCTGGGCTCTTGTTTTTTGGGAGGTTTTTGATCACTGCTTCAATCTCGTTGCTGGATATTGGTCCATTCAGGTTGTCAATTTCTTCCTGGTTCAGTTTTAGGACTTTATGGCTTTCCAGGAATGCATCCATTTCATCTAGGTTGCTTAGCTTATTGGCATATAACTGTTGGTATCAATTTCTGATGATTGTTTCTATTTCCTTGGTGTTAGTTGTGATCTCTCCCTTTTCATTCAAAATTTTATTAATTTGGGCTTTCTCTCTTTTCTTTTGGTTTTGTGTGGCCAATGGTTTATCGATCTTATTGATTCTTTCAAAAAACCAGCTTCTAGTTTCATTGATACTTTCTACTGTATCTCCGGTTTCTACCTCATTGATCTCTGCCCTAATCTTGATTATTTCCCTTCTTATTTGTGGTGTTGGTTCAATTTGTTGTTGTTCTCCAGTTCTTTAAGGGGTAGAGACAGCTGGTGTATTCTGGATTTTTCAATCTTTTTGAGGGAGGCTTGGATGGCTATGTATTTCCTCCTTAGTATCGCCTTTGCTGTGTCTCATAGGTTTTGGACTAAAGTCTCTTCGTTCTCATTGGTTTCCATGAATTGTTTAAGTTCATCTTTGATCTCCTGGTTGATCCAAGCGTTCTTTTTTTTTTTTTTTAAAGATTTTATTTATTTATTTGACAGAGAGAGATCACAAGTAGACAGAAAGGCAGGCAGAGAGAGAGAGAGGGAAGCAGGCTCATCGCTGAGCAGAGAGCCTGATGCGGGACTCGATCCCAGGACCCTGAGATTATGACCTGAGCCAAAGGCAGCGGCTTAACCCACTGAGCCACCCAGGCACCCTGATCCAAGCATTCTTAGGCAAGGTGGTCTTTAGCTTCCAGGTCTTTGAGTTCCTTCTGAACTTTTCCTTGTGATTGAGTTCCAGTTTCAAAGCATTGTGATCCGAGAATATGCAGGGAATAATGTCAGTCTTTTGGTTGAGTCCTGTTTTGTGACTGAGTATGTGGTCTATTCTGGAGAAGGTTCCATGTGCACTTGAGAAGAATGAGTATTCTGTTGCTTTAGGATAGAATATTCTGTATATATATATATGAGGTGCATCTGGTCCAATGTGTCATTCAATGCTCTTGTTTCTTTATTGATTTTCTGCCTGGATGATCTATTACTGAGAGACATGTGTTAAGATCTCCTACTATTATTGTATTCATATCAATCTGACTCTTTATCTTGATTAATAGTTTTTTTTTTTACATAATTGGCTGCTCCCTTATTGGGGGCGTAGATATTTACAATTGTTAGATCATCATGGTGGATAGTCCCTTTAAGAATGATATAGTGTCCTTCTGTATCTCTGACTACGGTTTTTAGTTTAAAATCTAATTTATCTGATATGAGAATCACTACCCCGGCCTTCTTTTGAGGCCTATTGGCATGAAAGATGCTTCTCCATCCCTTCACTTTCATTCTGGGTGTATCTTTAGATTCACAATGAGTCTCCTGTAGACAACATATGGATGGGTCCTGTCATTTTATCCAATCTGCAACCTTGTGTCATTTTATGGGCACATTTAGTCCATTCACATTGAGAGTGATTATTGATAGATACATTTTTGTTGACATCGTATTACCTTTGAAGTCTTTCTGTCTGTAGATTGTCTCTATATTTCTGTTCAATTATATTCTTAGGATTTTTTTCTCTTTAATAGGACCCCCCCCCCTTAATATTTCCTGCAGTGTCGGCTTGCTGGTTGCATAGGCTTTTAAGCTTTGTCGGTCTTTGAAACTCTTTATCTCTCCATCAGTTTTGAATGTCAGTCTTGCTGGATAAAGTATTCTTGGCTGCATGTTCTTCTCATTTAGTGCCCTGAATATATTTTGCCTTTTCTTCCTGGCTTGCCAGGTCTCTGTGGACAGGTCTGATGCTATTCTAATGGGCTTTCCTCTGTATGTTAGGAGCTTCTTTGTCCTAGCTCCTCTCAAGAGGGTCTGCCTAGAATTATAATTCTTCATTCTAACTATCACGTGCTGTGAAGACTTTCGAGAATCTAAAATCTTGGGTGGAAACCCTTCTGCCTCTAGTACATGAACGCTGTTTCTGTTCTTGAGATTGGGAAAATTTTCATAGACTACTTGTTCCACTATATCTTCTAGAGTTCTTTTTCCTCCCCTTCAGGGTTTCCAATAATTCTGACATTGGAACATTTCATGGCTTCATTTATTTCCCTGATTCTGTTTTTGTGGCTTCTGAGCTGTTTGTTCCAGGCTTCCTCCTGATCCTTTCTCTCTATCTGTTTGTCCTCCAGATCACTAATTCTATCTTCTGTCTCAGTTACCCTAGATTTTAGAGAATTTAGATTAGATTGGAATTCTTTGAGAGCATTTTGAACATCATCCCTGGTGGCTTTCAGTTCTGCCCAAATCAATTCTGTTTGGTCATCCATGGCTTTCTCAACCTAGCTATTGCCTGGATAATTGTTAGCCTGAATTCCCTTTCTGACATATTGTCAACGTCAATAGCTATTAGCTCTGTTGTAGAAGGCCCTGTATTTTTCCTCTGTATTTTTCTTCTGTTGGACATTTCTCCTCCTAGTCATTTTGGTGAGAGATGACTGATCGGATGTAGCTGGATGTATCGACGGTGGTGCAGTCAAGGTGCACCCTGGAATGCCTCTGAGCATACAGGATTCTCTACCCAAATGGGAGAAAAAAAGAAAAGAAAAAGAAAAGAAGAGGAGAGAAGAAAAAAAAAAAAACGAGAGAGAGAGAGAGAGGAAAAAAGGGGAAGATAAAAGAGAAGGCTCTGCCGAAATTGGTACCAAGATAAGATTTATGAGGTATACAGACAAAAGAAACAAAGAAAAAGACTGATAAAACTATATGACAAGAGGAAAAGAATATATATGTATATATATATAAAAGCAAAAAATAAAGGGAAGAACCTCCTCAAAAGGAACCCCAAGTGTAGGATTTATATACTATCAGGAAAAACACAAATACACAGAAACACTGGCAGAAGAAAAAGATGGGAGAGTGGTTATAAGTTCTCAGTGTGGACAAGGAAGGTTATTTCGATTCTTCCTGGATGTATCTTGATATCCTTGTTAAAGGACTCAACCTCCTATGATAAAGGGGGATTAAAAATTGGTTTACCTGTAGGGGTAGCATTGATTGGGGAAAGGGGATTGCCTTAAAGTTTAACTCTATATGAATATTAGAAAATAAAAATAAAGAAAGAATAAACTAGACTACACTAAACTAAATTTTTTTTAAAAAGTTAAAAAAATAGAAAAGCAAAAGAAAAACACGGGTGCATGTTTCAAAAAGTTCAGGTTAGAAGGTTATTATGGAATTTGATGTACTGGACATCTCACTGTGATGGCAAATAGGTTAAATAATTATCTATATAAAAGTAGAAAATGAACCAGAATAGTGGGAACGAGTTAAAAATAAAAGTTGTATCTATGAAGTAGTGGTGGTTGTTCTCTTGTTGTCTTTTTTTTTTTTTCTTCCTTCCGGGTTGGTTTTCTGGGATAGGGTCCTGCCAGGTGGGTTTTCAGTCAATGATGTTCCCTGAGTTTAGTCCTCCTGCCCCCCTCAGGGGGGTGGGCTCTGAGCAAACCGGCTTGTTCTCTGGAGGTTTTTATGTTTGACTGTTCAGTTTTCCTGTTTTGTTTTGTTTTGTTTTTATTTCTCTCACCTTGACAGCTTTTGATGGGTTTTGGAGGTTTAGAGGAAAGCAAACTGCTCCCCAACCTCCCTCTCAGATAGAAGCCTCAGAGCAGGTTCTGAGTTAAGGTCCCTGAGGACGTGGATCTCCTACTTGTACCCAAAACCATGGCAACAGCGGCTGTCTGGGCATCTCCAGACCACCAGAGAGGTTCCAAGCAGCAATCCCACACTGAGATTTTCCCGCTGGCCCATGCTGGGAATTCCTGGTCTTTCCAGGTCTGAGAGCACCCGGCTGGCACCTGTGTGCACTGTCTCAGGGAAGGGTGTGGAGCACGCGCTTCTCAGGTTGTAATGGTGCAGCGTGGCGCGGGTCTAAGAGCAAGCATTGGGCTGGTGCCTGCCCGCACCTCTCTCAAGGGAGGGTGTGTGTTGCGCCATCTCAGGCTCTACTGGTGGAGCCCGGTTCTGCCTTCTGGCAAGACACCCAGCACCTCACAAGAGCTGGACCCCAGGCGTTCTCTGGCGTGCTGGTGGCTCAGGCTCGCTGGCGGCTCAGGGACCAAGACCTGGTTTCTCCACCGCACTCTCTCTCACTCAGTGCCAGGGGAGGCTGTCCTGGGTCCTGAGGCTTAGCCCCTGTCCCCAACCGCCGCGATTCCCAAAATTTCCCTCCGCAATCCTTTGCTCTTTTTGAGTGCTTTCAACCAGACTCCAAGTTAATTCTGGTCCCCAGATGCAGGGCACTCTTGTATTGGGGTATTACTTTCTGATCGGTGACCTCTGGTGGCTCCCTCCCCCTTTTGTTTATCTTCTGATATAAGTCAGACGTTCCCACTCAGCTTTACCTGCCCACTGGTGTCTTCTGCTCCTGTAGAGATCCAGACATGTGTAATTCTGCTCTCAGGCTGATTTCATGGGTGATCAGAGTTTTAGAAGTTGAAATGGCTCCTCCTCCTACTTCCCCACCATTTTGTCTCCCTGCCACATTAGTTTTTGATGTAGTGTTCCATGATTCATTGTTGCATATGACACCAGTGATCCATGAAATACATGCCATCCCTAATACCCATCACCAGGCTCACACATCCACCCACCCTCTTCCCCTCTAAAACCCTCAGATTGTTTCTCAGAGTCGACAGTCTCTTAAGGTTCATCTCCTCCTCTGATTCCCCCCCCTTCATTTTTCCCTTCTTCTCCTAATGCCCTCCATGCTATTTCTTATGTTCCATAAGTAAGTCAAATCATATAATAATTGTCTTTCTCTGTTTGACTTATTTCACTTAGCAAAATCTCCTCCAGTTCCATCTATGTTGATGCAAAAGTTGGGTATTCACCCTTTCTGATGGCTGCATAATATTCCATTGAATATTAGGGAAGACCACATCTTCTTTGGACATTCTTCTGTTGAAAGGCATCTTGACTTCTTCCACAGTTTGGCTATTGTGGACATTACTGCTATGAACATTGGGGTACAAGTGGCGCTTCTTTTCACTACATCTGCATCATTGAGGTGAATGCCAAGTAGTGCAATTGCTGAGCCATAGGATAGCTCTATTTTTTAACTTTTTGAGGAACCTCCATACTGTTTTGCAAAGTGGTTGTACCAACTTACATTCCCACCAACAGTGTTTGAGGGTTCCCCTTTCTCCACAACCTCTCCACATTCACAAATCAATTAATTTGATAGAACACATAAACAAGAGAAGAGACAAGAATCACATGGTTCTCTCAATTGTTGCAGGAAAAGCATTTGACAAAACACAGCATCTTTCCTGATTAAAACTCTTCAGAGTATAGGAATAGAGGGACCATTCCTCAATTTCATAAAAACCATCTATGAAAAGCCCACAGTGAACATCATTCTCAATGGGCAAAAGCTGAAAGCCTCTCCCTTAAGATCAGGAACATGACAAGGATGCTCATCTCACCGCTATTGTTCAATACAGTACTGGAAGTCTAGCAACAGCAACCAGACAACAAAAAGAAATAAAAGGCATTCAAATTGGCAAAGAGGAAGTTAAACTCTCTCTCTTTGCAGATGAAATGATACTTTATGTGGAAAGCCCAAAAGATTCAATCCCTAAAGTACTAGAACTCATACAGCAATTCAGTAATATGTCAGGACACAAAATCAATGCACAGAAATGAAGGAATCAATTCCATTTACAAAAGCACCAAAAACTTAAGATATATTGGAATAAATTTAATCAAAGAGGTAAAGAATCTATACTCTAGAAACTAGAGAACACCTATGAAGGAAACTGAAGACACAAAAAGATGGAAAAGCATTACAAGTTCATGGATCAGTGTTAAAATGTCTACGTTGCCCAGAGCAACCTATACCTTTAACACCATCCCAATAAAAATGCCAATGGCATTTCTCAAAGTTCTGTAACAAAAAAATCCTAAAATTTGTATGAAACCAGAAAAGACAAATTGACGAGGAAATGTTTAAAAAGAAAAACAATGCTGTGGGCATCACTTTGCCTGATTTCATGCTATATTACAAAGTTGTGATCACCAGCTGTTAGCATAGTGACAGACACATAGATCAATGGACCAGAATAGAGAATTCAGATATGGAGCCTCAACTCTATGGGCAATGAATCATTGACAAATCAGGAAAAACTATCCAATAGAAAAAAGATAGTTTCTTCAATATTGGTGCTGGGAAAATAGGACAGCTGTATACAGAAGAATGAACCTTGACCATCCTCATTCACCATACACAAAGATAAACTCAAAATGGATGAAAACTTCAATATAAGACAGCAATTCATGAATTCATCCTAGAGGAGAACATAGGTAGTAACCTTTTCAATATCAGCCACATCAACTTCTTTCAAAACACATAGCCAAAGACAAGGGAAATTAAAGCGAAAATGAAATTTTGGGATTTCATCAAGATAAAAAGCTCTGCACAGCAAAAGAAACAGTCAACGAAACAAAGAGGCAACCCACAGAATGGGAGAAGATATTTGCAAATGACACTACAGATGAAGGGCTGGTATCCAAGGTCTATAAAGAACTTCTCATACTCAACAGTCCCCCTCTCCCCCAAAAAAGAAAAAAAAAATGGGCAGAAGAGATGAACAGACACTTCTCCAAAGATGACAAACAAATGGCTAACAGACACATGGAAATCTGTTCAACATCATTAGCCATCAGGGAAATTAATATCAAAACCATATCGAGATACCACCCTATACCTATTAGAATGGCAAAAATTGACAAGACAAGAAACAAGAAATGTTGGAGAGGTTGTGGAGAAAGGGGAACCCTCAAACACTGTTGGTGGGAATGTAAGTTGGTACAACCACTTTGCAAAACAGTATGGAGGTTCCTCAAAAAGTTAAAAAATAGAGCTATCCTATGGCCCAGCAATTGCACTACTTGGCATTCACCTCAATGATGCAGATGTAGTGAAAAGAAGCGCCACTTGTACCCCAATGTTCATAGCAGTAATGTCCACAATAGCCAAACTGTGGAAGAGGCCAAGATGCCTTTCAACAGAAGAATGTCCAAAGAAGATGTGGTCTTCCCTAATATTCAATGGAATATTATGCAGCCATCAGAAAGGGTGAATACCCAACTTTTGCATCAACATAGATGGAACTGGAGGAGATTTTGCTAAGTGAAATAAGTCAAACAGAGAAAGAAAATTATCATATGGTTTGATGTATTTGTGGACCATAAGGAATAACTTGGAGAACATTAGGAGAATATCCTAGGGAAAAGTGAAGTGAGAGGAAATCAGAGGGGGAGATGAACCTCGAGAGACTGTCGACTCTGAGAAACAAACTGAGGGTTTTAGAGGGGAGAGGGATGGGGGAATGTGTGAGCCTGGTGATAGGTATTAAGGATGGCATGTATTGCATGGATCACTGGTGTCATATGCAAACAATGAATCATGGGACATTACATCAAAAACTAATAATGTACTGTACGATGACTAACAATGTAATTTAAAATTATAATTGATTAATTAATTAAAATAATGAAATGAGCAGAGGAATTAATATATCTTTTCCAGAGAAGGCACACAAGTAGCAACAAGTACATGGAAATTTACCCAAATTATCTAATATTATAGATCTGAAAATTAAATCCATGATATAGACTGACATCCGACCAAAGATAACAATTGTCACCTAAATTGTGGTACAATGGCAAACCTTGTTCACTGTTGGTTGGAATGTGAATTGGTGAAGTCATTATAGAAAATAATTTATAGGTTTCTCAAAGAATTAAAACTGAGCTAGTATATGATGTAGCAATCCTTTGGGTATATAACCAAAGTAAAAAAAAATCAGGGTGTCAAAAAGATATTTGCACAGTAATGTGAATGCAGTTAATGCCACAGAATTATACAATTTTTAAAATTTTTTATTTATTCATTTTTTTAATCTCATGTTAGTCACTATATAATTATTTAATGAGGGGTATAAGGTGTCATTGTAGGAAGAACTTGAAACATATCCCATGGGCACACAAAATCTATACCCACATTTAGAGCAATTTCTCCTGAAGAAAAACTGAGGGCTGATTGAATAGTTTCTGCAAATCAAAAAAGAAAGGGATCATATAAATTATGTTCATGGCAGTAATATTCATAATAGCAATGATATGAAAACAATTTGTGTCCATCAATGCAATGAATGGGCAAAAAAAATTGGTATATGTATATACAATGGAATATTATTTAGCCATAAGAAAGAAATTCTGCCAATTGTTACATGAAGGGACCCTGAAAGCATTATGCTAAGTTAGAAGAGAAAAACAAGTGTTTATGATATTACACATGTGGAATCTAAAAAGGTTAGAATTGCAGAAATAGAATAGAATGATGGTTATTCGGGACTGGTGTGTGGGAGAAATAAGGAGATATTGGTCAAAATGTACAGGCTCCTACTCATAAATTCTGAAGAGAATGTGTAAAATGATGACTCTAGTTAGCAATATCATATTGCATATTTGAAAATGGCTAAGAGAACAGATCTTAATATTCTCACTACACACAAAAAATTATAAATAAGTGAAGTTGTGGAGATATTAACTATTGTAATCATTTTGCAAATATACATGTAACAAGTTTTATACCTTAAATTTATAGTTTTATGTCAATTATGTATCAATAAAACATTTTAGATTAAGGTTAGCAGGCAAAGTAAATTATGCCACAAATATATAATAAACGTTATATTATATGAAGCAAGTTCTATTTTTATTATGAAATTCAGTACTATCATTAAGATAGCAAAATTTCCCCAAATGTAGTGAAGCCATTAATTTGAAATTTACTTGTAATGCCAATCATTCTTGGCCAGTTACTTATTTTTTTTCCTGAAAACTGAGGATAGCATATAGCAAATGTTAAATATAAAAAATTCAATCCTCAATTAAATCTTATGTAGCATATTTTACAGAAATTCTAAGTATCTTAAATAACAAACTTTATTTGTTGAAGGACCTGAATTGATGATTTAAAGGGTACATCTGTAAGAAAGGATCATTTAGTAGCTTTGCTCTTTGCACTAGTCTTTCTAGATCCTCTAGTGTAATCAAGCCCTTGTTTTCACAAACATGATACTTCATATTTCACTCATCCATTCAGAAGGTCTTCATTGAAAATGGTGGTTGTTAATGGTTTGGAGGAGAAGATAATGGGGAGTTAATGTTTAATGGTTATAATTTCAATTTTTCTAGATGAAACAAATTCTAGAGATGTGTGGTGCTTATGGTCTGCATAACAATGTGAATGTAGTTAATGCCACTGAATTATACAATTATTTTAATGGGGGGTATAAAGTAGCAGGTTAGGAAGAACTTGAAATCATATCCCATGGACATACAAAATTTATACCTATATTTAGAGCAATTTCTCCTGAAGAAACACTAAGGGCTGATTGAACAGTTTTTGCACAACAAAAGATAAAGGATCCCATCAAGAATGGCAAGAGAGATGGAATAACCATAATGATGGAAACACCATCTCTGATGCTCAGACTTTACTGGGGAGGGATAACACTGAGGGGGGAAAAAAAAAGATGCGCCTGAGTGGCTCAGTCATTAAGATTCTGCTTTCAGCTTGGGTCATCCTGGGGTCCTGGGATCAAGTCCGCATCATGTTCCCTGTTCAGTGGGGAACCTGCTTCTCCCTCTCTTTGTTTCTGCTGCTCACCTTGCTTGTGTTCTCTCTCTGTGTCAAAAAAAATAATAAAACCTTAGAAAACAAAACAAAATAACTAAAGTGCACAAAGTTATTTGCCCTGAGGCAGAGAAAATCCCCAGCTTAAAGGGAAACTAGACTAGAAGTGATGAATACCCATTAATTAACCCTAGCATTTCTGTCAAGTGATGGAAGAACTGCTGGAACTCTCTATGGGGTCAAAGAATTTGTCAAATGCCACTGTTTATGTTCTCTCTCCATCTTGATAAATTAGATAAGAACAGGATCTGAGCATTTTACTTTTCCTAGTTCCTCAGCAAGCCCAGAGGCCCTAGCCCACCAGCCATCCACCCAAAGTGGCACACCCAGGTGCACCAAACCAAGCTCCAGCTATTACCCAAAGGTGGTCCCAGAGTGGCACAAACCAGGACACATCTGCCTACATTCACTATAGCTCAATCCATCTTGCCAAAGCAGCACAAATCCATAGCATTCCAGGAGACCCACCCCATGTTTGCTGCAGCTCAAACCATACTGCTAGGATACTCTGCACAATGCAACTTGTTACCGCTAACCCATGCTTACTTCATTTCCAACTGTGCTCTCAGGACATCTGTTTCATGGAGCAACAGGACTATGACCTGAGTCATGACCTGAGGACACCAGGACCCATAGGTGCTTTATCTCCAGCCATCTCACCAAGGTACGCCTACAGGGAGCACCATGGGACACATCAGCATGCACCCACATCAGCTCTAACCATCCCACCAGGGTACAATCTGTATGGAACACATTTGGAACCCCCTGCCTGCACTCATGTTAGCTCTATCTGTTCTTACAGGGAAAATCCCTGTGCAGAGTTACACAGGAATAATTTGGACCACACACCCTGGAGTTCCAGACATTCCACCAGAGTGGCCCAATTGCAGAGTGCTTAGGGGCCCACAGCCCAAACCTGTTGCAGCTCCATCTAGCCAAATTTACCAGGGGCAGTTGGTCTGAACATGGAATGTTCCTATACAAAGCCACTCTTTCAAAATTAAGAGAGGTAACTTTATCCTAAATCAGACAAATAAATGCATAAAATCAAGCAAATTAAGGAGATAGAGGAATATGCTCCAAAAGAAAGAACAAGAGAAAACTTTAAAGGAAAAAAAAAAAAAAAACAGCTCAGTGAAATTGAGGTAAGCAGTTACATGGCAAAAGGTTGGAAATAATTATCTTACAAACAAAATTTAATGGAGTTTGTCATCACTAAAAGAGTCTTACAAGAAGTATTACATGAATTATTTAAGTGGAAAAAAAAGGTTAAGCTAGAGGTGGGAAAATTATGAAAAAAAACTTTAGAGGTAAACACAAACATATATTAAAGGTAGTAGACTAATTACTTAAAAGCAAGTATGAAGGTTAGACACAAAAGTTATGTCAATTATATTTACAAAAAATTAATCAAGGGATACACAAAATGAAAAGATGAAAGATTTGACATCATATACATAAAACATTAAGGAGAAGTAAACATTTAGTGCCTTTAAGATGTGTTTAAACTTAGGTAACCATCAACTTAATATAGAATGCTATACAGAAAATGCACAAGAAAACAGTGGTCTTGAATAAAATATAAGATCTAACAGACATATACAGAATATTACATGCAAAAACAGCAGAATACACATTTTTCCATCTAAAACATTTTTCAAGATGGATCTTATGTTATGCCACAAAGAAAGTCTCAATAAATTTAAGACAATTGAAATTAATGAAGCACAATTTCTTACCACAGTGACTTGAAACAAAAGCAATTAATTACAAAAACAACCTGTAAATAATACAAACATATGAAGTCTAGACAACATGCTTCTAAACAACCAATGAGTCAACCCAAAATAGAAGGAAATCAGCAAAACAAAACATGGTGACAGATGAAAACAAAAATGTGATGGTTTAAAAATGTTTGATACAAGTGATTGGAGGGAAGATTGTTGTAGAGTAGGAGGACCCCAGGCTCATCTCCTGTGATATCTATCAAATCATCTTAAATAACCCAGAAATCAAACTGAAGACTAACAGAACAAACTCCACAATTAAAGGGAGAGAAGGAACCACATCAAAGAAGGTAGGGATTGCAGAGACTTGGTTTAGAGGAGAAACAAACCGCAGCTTTACAGAGGAGAGGAAGCTGTGGTTGGAGGGAAAGGCAGAAGAGAGTAGAGAACACAGGGGGATGCACAAGAATAATGCTCTCCAAAGCCATTGGCTTGGAAAGAGGGTCTGAATTTCAGGAATTCTTGAAAACAGCAGGGCTTAAAGCCTGGAGATTTAAAGGCCAACACGCTTGGTAAGAAAGAGCCCTGAGAGCACCTCAGTACTCCTGGAGAAAAGGCAGGCAAAAACTAAGAGTCAGACAGTGTGGTAAAAGCAATCTGAAAAAATCCTGGGACACACAGTGGGGAGATTATTCAGTCTTCTCAGAGTGCTTCCCTGAGGGACAGAATTCATGGAGCTGCCTCTCCTGAAACAAAAAGCTGGTCTGGACTATTTCTTTCCCCTGCTCCTCAGCATCAACACAGAGCCACCTGCATTAAGCAGTGCAGTGCCTACACTTGGCTGCCTAACTTGATGACACAAAATCCCACACCCCACACTCTGACAGGACTCCCTTTCACAGTCAAGCTTGCCTTATTCCTAGTGTGGTGGGTGTCTCCCCAAGAAGACCAGCACAAACACCTACTCACACCATTCTCCCTTTCAGAGAGTTCTGCACAGCCTGTGTTCTAAAATAAATATATCGGGTCTCATTTCACAAGCAGACCAGAGCAAACCTATTTAAAACTCTACAGATTCAAGCCTGGAATCAAACACTGCCCACAGTGGGCAAGGAGAGCCTTTGCAGACAACTGGTCAGATGACACAGCTGCCAAAATAATAACACAGTGCATCGAGCACACACCAAAGACACCCCTGAACTGCCATGCCCTGAACTCTTCTCAGGGGCGAGAGACATAACTTGCTTTTCTAATACAAAAAAGAAGGCAA
Source organism: Meles meles (assembly GCF_922984935.1). Lineage (NCBI taxonomy): Eukaryota > Metazoa > Chordata > Mammalia > Carnivora > Mustelidae > Meles > Meles meles. Next base: position 291,012 of record NW_025721191.1, read on the forward strand.
AGACTTATACAAAATGCAAAGTTGGAGGCATTTATCCAAATAAAAGAACAAAAGAAGGTGACAGCTAGAGAGCTAAGCAAACCGATGTAAGTAACATGCCTGATGGAGAATTGAATCAACAGTCGTAAGGATACTCACTGGTCTTAAGTAAAAAATACAATACATCAAGAAGACCTTTCCTACAGAAATAAAAGAGTTTAAAAAGGATCAATCATAGATGAAGAATACAAAAAATGAGATGGGAAACAGGCTTCATGCAATACACATCAGGCTGGAAGAAGCAGAGGAAAGAATTACTGACATAGTACACAAAATCATGGGGAATAATGAAGCTAAACAAGAGAGAAAAAGAATTACAGAAAAGAAGAATAGACTTAAGGAACTCAGTTACTTAAACATAGTGACATTCATATAGTAGGAGTTCCAGAAGAAGGGGGGGAGGAAGAAAATTTATTTCAGGAAATAATAGCTGAAAACTTCCCTAATCTGTTGAAAGAAACAGACATCGAGATCCAGGAGGCATAGAAAACTCCCATCAAAATCAACTAAAGCTGGGGACACCTGGGTGGCTCAGTGGGTTAAGCCTCTGCCTTCGGCTTGGGTCATGATCTCAGGGTCCTGGGATCGAGCCCCGCATCAGGCTCTCTGCTCAGCGGGGAGCCTGCTTCCCCCTGTCTCTCTGCCTACTTATGATCTCTCTCTCTCTCTGTAGCAAATGAATAAAATCTTTAAAAAATCAACTAAAGCTGGACAACATCAAGAAATATAGTAATTAAATTACAAAATACAATGATAAAGAAAAAAAAATCTTAAAAGCAGCAAGACAAAAGAATTCCTAACTTATAAGAGAAGACCCATACGGCTACCTGGAGATTTCTAGGGGCTCATTTCATGGACAGGAAAGACCAAAAAATGAGACTGACAAGAAGGCATCAGAGAAAATCTCCAGAAATGACAAAACAAGTAATCAAATGGCATTAAATATATATCTACCAATAATTACTTTGAATGCAAATGGACTAAATGCTCTAATCAAAAGACATAGGGTGTAAGAATGAATGAAAAAACAAGACCACCTATACACTGCCTACAAGAAACTCATTTTAGACCTAAAGCCTCTTGCAGATTGAAAGGGAGGGGATAAAGAAACATTTATCAAACAAATGGATGTCAAAAGAAAACCAAAGTACCAATATTTCTCCCAGAAACTAGATGTTAAAACAAAGACTATAACAAAAGTTAGAGAAGGCAGTATACAATAGCAGAGTGGACTATTCAAGAAGAAGATCTAACAGTTATTCATATTTATGCCCCAAACATGGGAGCACCCAAATATATACATCAGTTAATAGCAAACAAAGAAACTCATTGATAATAATACAACAGTAGTAGGCAAATTTAACACCCCATTTATGTCAATGGACAGATCATCTAAGCAGAAAATCAACAAGGACACAATGGTATTAGATGACACACTGGACCAGATGGGCTTGACAGATATATTCAGAACCTTCCATCCTCAAGCAGCATAATACACATTCTTTATCAATGTCCATGAGACATTCTCCAGAATAGATCAGGCTTCAACAAGGGCAAACAGATTGAAATCATACCATGTGAATTTTCTGACTGCAGCACTATGAAACTTGACGTCAACCACAAGAAAATTTTGGAAAAAATACAAACACATGAAGTTTAAAAAACGTGCTGCAAAAACAAAATGAATGAGTTAACCAGGATATTAAAGAAAGAAATTTTTAAAAAATACATGGAAACACATTAAAATGAAAACATGATGGTCTAATTCATTTGGGATGCAGACAAAGTAGTCATTAGAGGAAAGTATACATCAGTAGAGACCCACCTCAAGAAGCAAGAAAAATTTCAAATAAACAATCTAATCTTACATCTAAATGAGCCAGAAAAAGAACAACAGACAAAGTCTAAAGCCAGCAGAATAAAATACATAATATTATAACAGAAAAAAGCTATAAACAACAACAAAAAACAGTACAACACATCATGGAACCTAGTAGCAGGTTCTTTGAAAAAAATAATAAAATTTATAATTTATAATTGTGTATTCAGAGTAATCAAAAAGAAAAGAGAAAGTACCCAAATAAATAAAATCATAAATGAGTGAAGAGAAATAACAACCAATACCATAGAAATACAAGCAATATGAAAATTATATGCCAACAAATTGGACAACATAGAAAAAATAGATAAATTACTAGAAAATATAAACCAAATGAAACAGAAAGAAATATAAAAACTGAATGGACCAATAACCAGCAAAAAGTTGAATCAGTACTCAAAAATCTCCCAGTAAGTCGAAATCCAGGACCAAATAGCTTCACAGGTGAATTCTAGCATACATTTAAAGAAGTTAATATCTATTCTTCTTAAACTATTCCAAAAAATTGAAAAGAAATTAAAGGAAGAAGTATATTGAGACAAGATGGCGGAGAAGTAGGAGAAGGCACCATTTCAACCTGTACCCTAAAGTGAGCTGATTACCTACCAAAGAACTCCTATCACCCATGAAATCAGCCTGAGAGCAGAATTACACATGTCTGGATCTCTATGGGGGCAAAAGATGCCAGTGGGCAGGTAAAGCAGAGTGGGAAGGTCAGACTGATATAGGAAGATAACAAAAGGGGGAGAGAGTCACCAGAGGCAACCGAATGGAAAGTAATACCCCAATATGAGAGTGCCCTGCAAGTAGGGACCAGCATTAACTTGGAGTCTGGTTGAAAGCACTCAAAAAGAGCAAAGGATCAGGGGGGAAATTGTGGGAATCAGGGTAGCTAGGGACAGGGGCTTAAGTCCCCGGACCCAGGACAGCCTTCCCTGGCTCTGAGCCAGAGAAACCAGGTCTTGGTTCCTGAGCCACCATGTACTGGAGAACGCGTGGGGTCCAGCTCTTGTGAGGGATTGGGAGACTCGCCAGATGGCAGAACGCTGGGTCCTGCCATCAGACCTTGAGACGTGAGCGCCCCACACCCTCCCTTGAGAGAGGCACCAGCCCAGTGCTCACTCTTAGACCTGCGCTGCGCCATCAGAGCCTGAGAAGTACACGACCCACACCCTCCCCTGGGAGAGTGCACACAGGCACCAGCCAGGAACTCTTGGACCCAGAAAGACCAGGAACTCCCAGCCCGGGCCAGCAGGAAAATCTCAGTGTGCGATCACTGCTTGGAACCTCTCTGGCAGTCTGGTGCTGCCCAGACAGCCGCCACTGCCATGGTTTTGGGTACAAGGAGGAGATCCTGCATCACCATGACTCAGAACCTACTCTGCCAGTGGCCAAGGGGGAATTTATGCACTCTCCAACACCACAGGGGAACAGGCTGAGGCTTCTCTCTGAGAGGGAGGTTGGGGTGCAGTTTGCTTTCCTCTAAACCTCCAAAAACCATCAAAAGCTATCAAGGCCAGAGAAAACAGATGAACAAACATAAAAACCTCCAGAGAACAAAAGCCTGAAAAAAAACAGTTTCTTCAGAGTCCACCCCCTTCAGAGGGGTGGGAGGACTTAACTCAGGGAACATCAGGGAAAACCCATGTGGCAGGCCCCTCCTCCAGAAAACCAACCAGGAAAAAAAAAAAAAAGACAAGAGAACAACCACCACTACTTCATAGAGAGAACTTTTATTTTTAACTCGTTCCCACTATTCTGGTTCTTTTTTTATTATATATGTAATTTCTTAACCTATAACCATTTGATGTCCAGGACATCAAATTCCATAATAACCTCCTAACCTGAACTTTTTGATACCTGCACCCATGTTTTTCTTTTGCTTTTCTGTTTTTTAAATTTTTTTTAAAAAAAATTAGTCTAGTTTAGTCTAGTTTATTCTTCTTTTATTTTTATTTTCTAATATTCATATAGAGTTAAACTTCAAGGTAACCCCATTTCCCCAATCAATGCTACCCCTATAGGTAAAACAATTTTTAATCCCCCTTTACCTGAGGAAAGTTGAATCCTTTAACAAATATATCAAGATACACCCAGGAAGAATCAAAATAACCTTCCTCGCCCACACTGAGAATGTATAACCATTCTCCCATCGTTTTCTTCCACCAGTGTTTCTGTGTATTTGTGTTTGTCTTGTTAGTATATAATTCTTATACTTGGATTTCTTTTTGATGAGGTTTTTCCCTTTATTTTTTGCTTTTATATATATACATATGGTTTTTTTTCCACTTGTCATATACTTTTATCAGTCTTTTTGTTTTTCTGTTTTTGTTTGTATACTTCATAAATCTTACCTTGGGGCCCATTTGGACTGAGCCTTCTCTTTTATCTTCCCTTTTTTTCCTCTCTCTCTCTCTTTTTCTTTTGTTTTTCTTTTTCTTTTCTTTTTCCTCTCTTTTGGGTGGAGTATCCTGATTGCTTAGAAGCGTTCCAGGTTGCACCTTGACTGCACCATGGCTGATACATCCAGCTACATACGATCAGTCATCTCTTTCAAAAATGACTAGGAGGAGAAATGCCCAACAGAAGAAAAATACAGAGGATGGGTCTTCTACAACAGAGCTAATGGCTATCGACATAGACAATATATTGGAAAGGGAATTCCAGCTAACAATTATCCAGGCAATAGCTAGGTTGGAGAAAATCATGGATGACCAAACAGAATTGATTAGGGCAGAACAGAAAGCTACCAGGGATGATGTTCACAATGCTCTCAATGAGTTCCAATCTAATCTAAATTCTCTAAAATCTAGGGTAACTGAGACAGAAGATAGAATTAGTAATCTGAAGGACAAACAGATAGAGAGAAAGGATCAGGAGGAAGCCTGGAACAAACAGCTCAGAAGCCACAAAAACAGAATCAGGGAAATAAATGAAGCCATGAAATGTTCCAATGTCAGAATTATTGGAATCCCTGAAGGGGAGGAAAAAGAAAGAGGTCTAGAAGATATAGTGGAAGAAATTGTCTATGAAAATTTTCCCAATCTCACGAATGGAAACAGCGTTCATGTACTAGAGGCAGAACGGTTTCCACCCAAGATTTTAGATTCTCGAAAGTCTTCACAGCACGTGATAGTTAGAATGAAGAATTATAATTCTAGGCAGACCCTCTTGAGAGGAGCTAGGACAAAGAAGCTCCTAACATACAGAGAAAAGCCCATTAGAATAGCATCAGACCTGTCCACAGAGACCTGGCAAGCCAGGAAGGAATGGCAAAATATATTCAGGGCACTAAATGAGAAGAACATGCAGCCAAGAATACTTTATCCAGCAAGATTGACATTCAAAACAGATGGAGAGATAAAGAGTTTCAAAGACCGACAAGGCTTAAAAGGCTATGCAACCACCAAGCCGACACTGCAGGAAATATTAAAGGGGGTCCTATAAAAGAGAAAAAAATCCTAAGAATATCATTGAACAGAAATATAGAGACAATCTACAGACAGAAAGACTTCAAAGGTAACATGATGTCAATAAAAATGTATCTATCAATAATCACTCTCAATGTGAATGGACTAAATGTGCCCATAAAATGACACAGGGTTGCAGATTGGATGAAACGACAGGATCCATCCATATGTTGTCTACAGGAGACTCATTTTGAACCTAAAGATACACCCAGTCTGAAAGTGAAGGGATGGAGAAGCATCTTGCATGCCAATGGGTCTCAAAAGAAGGCCGGGGTAGCCTCTTCAATAAATGGTGCTGGGAAAATTGCACAGCTATATGTAGAAGAATGAAACTCGACCATTCTCTTACACCATACACAAAGATAAACTCAAAATGGAGAAAAGACCTCAATGTGAGACAGGAATCCATCAGAATCCCAGAGGAGAACATAGGCAGTATCCTCTTCGATATCAGCCACAACAACTTCTTTCAAGATATGTCTCCAAAGGCAAAGGAAACAAAAGCAAAAATGAACTTTTGGGACTTCATCAAGATCATAAACTTCTGCACAGCAAAGGAAACAGTCCACAAAACAAAAAGGCAACCCACGGAATGGGAGAAGATATTTGCAAATGACAGAACAGACAAAAGGTTGATATCCAGGATCTATAAAGAACTTCTCAAACTCAACATGCACAAAACAGATTATCATGTCAAAAAATAGGCAGAAGACATGAACAGACACTTCTCCAATGAAGACATACAAATGGCTATCAGACACACAAAAAAATGTTCATCATCACTAGCCATCAGGGAAATTCAAATTAAAACCACATTGTGATACTACCTTACACGAGTTAGAATGGCCAAAATTAGTAAGACAGGAAACAACATGTGTTGGAGAGGATGTGGAGAAAGGGGAACCCTCTTACACTGTTGGTAGGAATGCAAGTTGGTGCAGCCACTCTGGAGAACAGTGTGGAAATTCCTCAAGAAATTAAAAATAGAGATTCCTTATGACCCTGCAATTGCACTGCTGGGTATTTACCCCAAAGATACAGATGTAGTGAAAAGAAGGGCCATCTGTACCCCAATGTTTATAGCAACAATGGCCATGGTCGCCAAACTGTGGAAAGAACCAATATGCCCTTCAGCAGACAAATGGATAAGGAAGATGTGGTCCATATACACGATGGAGTATTATGCCTCCATCAGAAAGGATGAATACCCAACTTTTGTAGCAACATGGATGGGACTGGAAGATATTATGCTGAGCGAAATGAGTCAAGCAGAGAGAGTCAAGTATCATATGGTTTCGCTTATTTGTGGAGCATAACAAAGAACATGGGGACATGGGGAGATGGAGAGGAGAAGGGAGCTGAGGGAAATTGGAAGGGGAGGTGAACCATGAGAGACTGTGGACTCTGAAAAACAATCTGAGAGTTTTGAAGGGGGAGGGGCTGGGAGGGTGGGGGAGCTTGATGGTGGGTATTATGGAGGGCAGGTATTGCACGGAGCACTGGGTATGTTGCATAAACAATGAATTCTGTTACACTGAAAAGAAATTAAACTGAAAAAAGAATGTAATGAGATATCCCCTCAATCCATTCAGCAAGATTAAAATTACAACACAGGAAACAACAGGTATCGGGAAGGATGTGCAAAAAGGGGCACGCTGTTACATTGTTGTTAAGAACACAAACTGGTACACTGCTCTGAAAAAACAGTATGGAGGTTCCTCAAATTTTAAAAAAAGAACTCCCTTGATCCAGCAGTTACACTTGTAGGTATTCTCCCCAGGGACACAGAAATACAAATTTGAAGGGGTGCATGCACCCTGGTATTTATATTTATAGCAGTGTTATCACCAATAGCCAAATTATGGAAGGAGACCAAATATCCATCAGCTGATGAATGGAAAAAGAGGAGGCAGAATGTACCTACAATAGAATAATACTCAGCTATTAAAAAAGAATAAAATCGTGCCATTTGCAACAATGTGAATAGAGCTAGAGACTATAATGCTAGGGAAATCAGTCAGTCAAAGACAAATACCATATGATTTCACTCATATGTGGAATTTAAGGAGCAAAATAAATGAACGTAGAGGAGAAAAAGAGGCAAATAAGAGACAGACTCTTAACTATAGAGAATAAAATCATGGTTACTGGAGATGAGGTGGGCAGTTGGATGGGTTACAGAGGTAATGGGTATTAATTAGGGCATTGGTAATGAGCACTGGGTGGTGTTTGTAAGTTATGAATCACGAAATTATACGCCTGAATGTTATATTACACTGTATGTTAACTACCTTAAATATAAGTAAAATCTTGGAAAAAGTACAATCTTTCAAAACTGAATAGGAACAAATGCAATATGTGAACAGACTGATTGATAGTAATAAATGTGAATTGGCAATCCAAAACTCAGAAAACAAAATTCAGGACAAGCTGGTTTCAAGGTGAATTCTACCAAACATTCAAGGATAATTTCAACCTATTCTTCTCAAACTAATTCGATAAATAGAAGAGGAAGAGAAATGTCCAAATTCATTGTGCAAGTCCAGCATCACTCTGATATCAAAACCAGTCAAAATTATGGGCCAATATTCCTTATGAAGATTGATGCAAAAATTATGATCACAATATTAAAAATACAATTCTATTTCCATTAAAAAATCATCTCATCATTATCAACTATGATTTATTCACAGATGCAATTGTGGTTTAATGACACAAATCAATAAATGTGATAAGTCAAAATAAAGAAGATGTTAGCCATATGATCTTCTCAATAGATGTAGAGAAAAATATTTGAGGAAATACAGCATTCATCCATGTAAAAACTCTCAACAAATTCCATTTTGAGGAGCATGCCTCAACATAATACGAGCACATTTGAAAAATCCATGGCTAACAAAATACTCAATGGTGAAAAACTGAGATCTTTTCCTTTCTTATCAGGAAAAGACAAAGATGTTCATTTTCACCTCTTTCATTTAACATAACCCTGGAAGTTCTAGCCACAGTAAACAAGTAGAAGAAATAAGATGCATCCAAATTGGTAAGGAAGAAGTAAAGCTGTCACTATATGAAGATGACATGATTCTGTATATAAAAACCCTAAAGAGTCCAACAAAACATTATTAGAACAGGTAAATGAATTCAGGAAAGTTCAGAATGTAAAAGTTATAGAAATGTTTTATTTCTATACAGTGATAACAAAGTAACAGAAAGAAAAAATAAGAAAGCCATCACATTTACAGTCACACCAAATTATCTAGGAATTTTTAAAAGATTTTATTTATTTTGAGGGACAGAGAGAACATGAGCAGGGAAGGTACAGAGGGGTAATCAGGCTACCTACCTGACACAGGACTCAGTCTCAAGACCCCAAGGTCACGATCTGAGCTGAAGGCAGATGCTTAACTGACTAAGCCACCTGGGTATCCCAATCTAAAAATAAATTTACCAACAAAGCAAATGACATATACTCTGAAAACTATAAAACATTGATGACAGAAATTGAGGGTGACACAAATGACATATTTCATGCTTAAGGACTGAAATAATTAATATTGTTAAAATACCCATAGAACCCAAAGCAATCTACATATTCAATTCAATACTCATCAAATTCATTTTTCACAGAACTAGGACAATTCATTCTCAGATTTTTGTGGATCAATAAAAGACTTCAAATAGCCAGAGCAATCTGAACAGAGAATAAAGCTGGAGAAGTCACAATCCCGGATTTGAAGCTATACTACAAAGCCATAGTAACCAGAACAATATGGTAGTGGAACAAAAATAGACACATAGATCAAGAGAACAATATAGGGATCCCAGAAATAAACTCACATCTATGACAAAAGAAGCAAAATAAAGAATGGAGGAAAAAGATTCTTTTCTATAAATGGTGCTGAGAAAACTGGTCAGCTAAATGCAAAGGAATGAAACTAGGCTAATTTCTTGCACCATACTCTAAAATAAACTCAAAATGGATTAAAGACCTAAATGTGAGATGAGTAACCATAGGTAACTAAAAGTTGTAATCTCTTGAACATCAACCTTAGCAACATATTTTTGGGTGTATCCTCAAGCAAGAGAAACAAAAGGCCAGATAAACTAACCAATGTTCTAACAAACATTAAAACTAAACAATGATAAAAATATTTTGCAGAATAGAGGAAACTATCAACACAATGAAAATGCAACCCACTAAATGGGAGAAGACATTTTCAAATGATATATCCAGTGAGGGGTTAATATCCAAAATGCGTAAATAATTTCTACACCTCAACATTAAAAAAGAAATAAACTGATTAAAAATGAGTAGAGGACTTGAACAATTTTTCCAAAGAAGACATACAGATGGCTATCATACAGATGAAAGGATGTTCAACATCACTAATCATCAGGGAAGTGCAAATCAAAACCACAATATAACAATATATTAGCTCAATTGGCTAATACCAAAAATCAAAGAATAAAAAGTGTTGGGAATGATGTGAAGAAACGGAGCACTTATTCACCATTGGTGGAAATGTAAATTGGTGAAACAGCTATGGAAACAGTATTAACATTCCTCAAAAAATTAAAAATGGAAATATTGTATGATCTAGTAATTCCATCACTGGATATTTAGCCAAAGAAAACCAAAACACTAATTTGAAACTATATTCACTTACATGTTTCCTACAGCATTATTTATGATAGGTAAATTTTGCAATCAACCTATTACCAATTACACACATAATGTAACATTACTCAGCCATAAAAGAAATCTTATGGGGGCGCCTGGGTTGCTCAGTGTGTTAAAGCCTCTGCCTTCAGCTCAGGTCATGATCCCAAGGTCCTGGGATCGAGCCTAGCATTGGGCTGTCTGCTCAGCAGGGAGACTGCTTCCTCCTCTCTCTGCCTGCTTCTCTGTCTACTTGTGATCTCTGTCACAAGTCAAATAAATAAATAAAATCTTAAAAAAGAGAAATCATATGTAATCTTGTTTTTCATGACTATGAAGTGATCTCAACATGGATTATGATGAGTGAAATAAATATGACTAGAAAAGAAAAATGCTGTATGATTTCATTTACATGCAGATTCCTAAAAAAAAAAAAAAAGAAACAGAAAACAAAGAAGCAAACAAACTAGGAACATTTATAAATATAGAAAATAAATTAGTGGTTGCCAGAGGGGAGATGACTGGGGGTTGGGTGAAATTGGTGAATGGGATTAAAATGTATAAACTTTCAGTTGTAAAATAAATACATTACAGGCATGTAAAGTACAGCATAGGGGATATAGTTAATAATATTGTAATAACATTGAATGGTAACAGATAGTAACTACACATATCCTGGTGACCACTGTGTAATGCATAGAATTTTTAAATCACTATATATACACCTCAAACTAATGTGACATTGCATATCAACTGTGCTTTAACAACAGCAATGAAAAGATAGGAAGTGGGTTTTAAAAGCCTCTTCAAAATAACTCAAATGCTAATTTTATATTGTATATATTTTATCAGTATAATAAAATATGTTAATATAAAAACTGATTTTACATTCCTGTTTGAAGAAAGAGTCATTACATTTTATTATTTTTTTAAATTTACAATTCTTATAGAAATAATGACTATAATGGATACATAATTATTCTATAAAAATGCATTTATTGTTTTATAAACACTTCCAGAGTTCTTTCACATACTTAAAAATAAATAAATAAAATGGTATCATAATTCCAGACAAAATAAATAATACATTTTTCATATCCTGATTCAACATAATCTTTATTTTTTTAATGATTTTCCTTCATGTGGGAGGGCCTGGTGGTTAAGGAAGGCACATGTTGCATGCAGCACTGGGTGTGCTGCATAAACAATGAATCTTGGAACACTGAAAAAAAATAAAATTAATTTTTTTTTCTTTATTGCTTTCAAATCTCAATTTTCCTTTTCAATTTAATTCCTTTATTTATATAATAAATTTCAGTTTTTAATTTCCCACTTCAAAATTTTTGTTGGCAGGATTAACATATGTAATGATTGTTAATTAAATATTTGAAAAATTTTGAAAAACATTAAAAAAATTTAAATTGCATATTCTGTTTATTAGAATTTTATTGTGGGTATTTCAGTCAGTTGGAAAGTAAGATTTTTTTTTTTCTGATGAAGTTGTCTCAAGACCATAATTCTCTATTGAATCTCTCTAAGTTTAATTGGTGGGTTGGAATCATAGTCCCTGTGGTGTAACCAGTATAAATAAGTCATACCCTAAATCTAGGCACGTTATCCCTATAGGGAGACCCGTTTCTACTCCATTTCCTTTCATATTTTCTCATTGCTTTAGATTTAAAATGTAGAACTTGTATCATTCTATCAGTTTTACTGTTCTGACTCCTAAATACAAAAAAGTAGGTGAAGAAGCCAAACTTTTGCCTATTACTAAGGGGGTATATTCTTCCTTTTCTCCCGCAATTGGCATTTTCACATTGCTTTTTCCAGGAATTTATTTTTCTTTCTATTTGAATTATCAAATATTTATAACTGGAATCACACAAAAATTCAAGCCAAAAGGGATCATCCAAGAAGAGGCTGGATCACTGATCAAAGAAGAGGCTGGATCATATACCTGGATTATCAGGTATTATGATATATACTCTATGAATTATAATTGTTTAAAGAAAAAAATCACTAGATTCTGTATGTAACATTTACATAAATTTTAACTATTAGAAATAACAATCAGATTGTAATCTAGATGTAAACTTGCTGACGTACTGCAGCTAAAAATTATACTGGAATTTAAATATGTCCCTAAACCTGACTCATCTGCAATGCAAGTCAATACATGTTCATGACCATGTCAGTCTGAAACGCCAAAACGCAAATTTTCTTTTCCAAATTTCCTCCAAATGAAATGACTAGATAGGATCATGTCAAGTAAGCTGAGCCACTACAACCCCTTATTTTAAAGAGCAGACTTCAGTATACATGAACTAGTAGATTTTATACCAATTGATTAATTTAACATTATATATTCTCTATAAGCCAGATAATGAAACATAACACAATAACAACTCCTTTTGTGCCCAGTATGATTGTGCTGTATAGAAGGATTTTATATTATTAAGATAATTATTATTGTAGCAAAATATCTAAAGCTTCATTGTTTCTATGTCTGATTTTGATCATCACAGTGTATCCATGGTTGTAGATCATGAGAAGCAATATAGTGATATAATTGTATAAGAGCTAAAATATGGACAAAGAAAACTACTTTTGATATCAGAAGATTGGTTATTCTTCTGAATTATGTCATTATGTTTAGCTTTTTATACCACAGGATTAATCAACTAAAGCTAACTGGCTACAGGCAAATTGAAGTCTTCAATACATCTGGAGACTTTGACTCTTGAATAAAGACCCATGGCCTCCTAGAATTCTTTCATTCATTCTTAGAACATGATTACCACTCAGCAGAGCTTTGCAATCAGTTCTAGATAAAGAGTGCCAAGCATAAAGGACAAGCAGCTCTTGAATGGTGGGAAGAGAATGGTTGGTGGCTTCAAATGTTGGGATATACAAAGATTGTTGTTATTTCAGGCATGGTTGTCAAATTTTATTCCAAACAAATGACCTGGGCTCGACTTCATACAAAACATAAAACTGATATAAATCAGAATGTTTATTTTTTAGAATTCCACTTAAATCAAAATTACACATATAGTCATTTTAAAGATAAATGAAGTAAATGCAACCATGAAATGAAGCAATAACCCACTTACCTGAACAGACACAGACACAGTTTAGGATTGACATAAAAATACACCTTCATATATTCAAAAGACATTACATAGAACTTCATGCATAATTTTAGTCTTTCATTCTCATTTTTCTTACTTATATAAAAGTGTGTGTGTGTGTGTGTGTGTGTGTGTGTGTGTGTGTGTGTGTGTGTGTGTATTAGGAAAAGAATGAATGAGAGATCTTAGTCCTGGAAAATGGACCATTTCTGTTTAAAGTTAATACTTTATAAATGACAGGAGGTAGCAATAGAAGAAAGGGTCAAATGCCTGAGAACAGATTACACAATATCCATAACCATAATTTCTTAACATAAAATGGAGGAATGACCTGAAACAAATAATACATTATATGTTAATAAAAAATAATGAAAAATAAAAACAAAACAAAAACAGTTAAACCTGAAGATTGTAGAGAGTACCAACTATGCTCTGCTTTAAACAAGCCTGAAATCTTTTAAGACTGATTGTATAAAAATATTTCAATTTATTTTGCATATTTAAAAGGCTATTCCTATAACTATACTTCATAATGTTATTTAAAGTTTATAAAAGAAAAAATGTAGGAATTATTTTCATCACCTTGTTAATAATATAGTCACTATTTCCCTTCAAAATGATTACTTGAAAATTTAAAGAAATTAAAAACTAAAAGAAAACTAAAGAAATTATTTAACCAAGAAATTAATTTACATAGAAATTTGTTTCCAACCAGAATTGGGTAAATGTTTTACTACCATACATTTTTTTCCAATTAGAATGGACAAATATTTCATATATTTATATTTTTATTTTAACTGCATCCCTAATTTCACACTCCTGTTTGTCATTCTAGCAGTAAGTACTCTGAATCCTTAACATTTTTGTTTGACCTGTTTCTCTCATCCCAATAAGGGAACTTTCTCTTAGAACTGCTGTCATGTGTTTTCATAAATATTGTTATATTGTGTTTCTATTTTAATTTGTCTCAATTTTTCCCTTTTTGATTTTTTTCCTTTGACCAACTGGTTTTTTAGGAATGTGTTGTTTAAATGTTCCCCATATTTATAAATTTTAATTTTTTCTTCATTTTATTATAGTCAGAAATGTTACTTTGTGATTTCAGTTTTTATAAATTAAGACTTGTTTTATGGTCTACCATAGGATCTATAATGGAGAATGCTGTGTGTGTACTTAAGAAGAATATGTATAGTGCTGTTCTTGATGGACTGGTCTGTATATGTCTGTTGTTAGGTTCAATTTGTCTAAAGTATAGTTCTAACATAGGTCCTATGTTTCCATACTGATTTTCTATCTGGATGATCCATTCATTCTTTAAAGTGAGGTGTTGAAGTCCCCTAGTATTATTCTATTTTGTTAGTATTTTCTTCATATATTTAGCTTCTCTGACGTTGGGCCTATATACTGACAATATGATGGTCAATTCATCCTCTTGATGAATTACCTTTGTCATTAAGGAACTTCTTTGTCTCTGGTGAGTTATTGAAATAAGTACATTTTATCTGCCATTCATATCCATGTCTGCTATGTTTTTGGTCATTATTTACATAGAATATTTTTTTTTTGCATCCCTTCACAATCAGCCTATATTTATACCCAAAGCTAAAATAAGTCTCTTGTATGAATTATATATTTTGATGTTGTTTGCTTATCCATTCAGACACAGTATGTCTTTGATAGGAAAATCCAATCAGTTTCTGTTTTAAGTGGTTATTTATAGATGAAGAATTTCTATGGCCATCTTTTTAATTGTTATGGCCCTTGTATTTCCATTCTTCCCTCTTACTTTCTTTGTGATTTGATCACTTTTTTGTGATGGTATGTTTTGATTCCTTTCACTTTATATTCTGCAGATTTACCCTTTATGATTGTAATGAGACTTCATAAAACATCATATAGTTTAACACCCTATTTTAAACTGATTACAATTTAAATTTGATCAAATACAAAAGTCTATAATTTTACTTTTCTTCCTTACATTTGATATTATTGTTGCAATTTATACTTTTTTTTAATACTGTGTATCATGTATGTAGGTTATCATATATGTAGGTATTTTAATGTTTGTATTTTTAAAAAATATTTATTGATTTATCTGACAGAGATCACAAGCAGGCAAAGAAGCAGGCAGAGAGAGGAGGAAACAGGCTCCCCATTGAGCAGAGAGCCTGACACGGGGCTCGACCCCAGCACCCCGGGACCATGACCCGAGCCGAAGGCAGAGGCCCCAACTCACTGAGCAACCCAGGAGCCCCTTAATGTTTGTCTTTTAATGTTGTACTAAAGATTATAGTTTATTACAATATTAGAAAATTCAGAATTTTACTGCATATTTACTTTTACCAGTGAGTTTTATATGTTCATATACTTTATGCTGTTAATTAGCATATTTGATATTGTCTTGAAGAACTCTCTTCAGCATTTTTTTTCAACAACTATATTCTTTCTTTATTTATTTTTTCAGCATAACAGTATTCATTGTTTTTGCACAACACCCAGTGCTCCATGCAAAACGTGCCCTCCCTATTACCCACCACCTGTTTCCCCAACCTCCCACCCCTGACCCTTCAAAACCCTCAGGTTGTTTTTCAGAGTCCATAGTCTTCAGCATTTCTTATAGTGAAATTCTAGTGACAATCAATTCTCTTCACTTTCTTTTTGTTAAGGGTGGAACTTTTGAACTCTCTTTCATTTCTGAAGGGCAGTTTTCCAGATAGACTACTTTTTAAATATATCATCCCATTATACCTTGGCCTACCAGGCCTCTGTTGAAAAATCTGCTGATAGTTTTATAGGGGTTCCTTTGTATGTGATGAGTCTCTTTTATCTTATTTCAAAATTTTATTTTTGTGTTGTCACATTTATTTTTATTATATTGTGTCTCACTGAACATTCAACCTGACTTAAATCTCCTTGGGAATCTTTGGACTTCTTACACCTGGATGTCCATATCCTTACTCAAATTTGGGAGGTTTTCAGTCATTTTTTTCTAAAAAGAATGTTTTCCTTTTCCCTCTGAGAGTCCTATTATTATATTCATATTGTGTACTTTAATGTAGAAACTTTGCACTTTTCCTTTTTTTTTTTTTAATTTTTACTCCTCTGGTTAATTTCAAATGACTTGTTTTCAAGTTAATAATTTATCCTTCTTGATCAAATCTCTTTTTAAAGCTTGCTATTCAATTTTCCAGTCAATCATTGTACTCTTTAGTTATAGATTTCTTTTTGTTTTTGTTTATGGTCTCTTTTTCTTTGTTAAACATCTCATTTTGTTCATTTACTACTATTTTCCTAATTTCATTTAGTCATCTGTCTGGGTTTTCTTTTAGTGTACTGAACTTATTTAAAAGAATTATTCTGAATTCTTTGTCAATCTGTTCATAGATCTTTCTTTAGGATGGGTTATTGAAGCTGTGTTAGTTTCCATTAGTAGTGTCATGTTCCCCATCGTCTTCATGATCCTTGCATCTTTACGTCGATGTCTGCATATTTGAGAAAGTGGACATTTATTGCATGATTAACATGTTCATTTTGACAGAAAAAGATCTTTACCAGTCATCTCAAACTGGTGTTCCAGTCAGGCTAGCTTATACTATATATGGGGAAGTGGGGCATTCTACTAAA
Organism: Meles meles; assembly: GCF_922984935.1. Taxonomy (NCBI): domain Eukaryota; kingdom Metazoa; phylum Chordata; class Mammalia; order Carnivora; family Mustelidae; genus Meles; species Meles meles. The sequence goes on from NW_025721191.1 coordinate 307,818, forward strand.
GTCTCTGGTTTGGTGAAGACAGTGAACCTTTTGATTAGCTAAGATCTCTATCTAAATTATGGTTCAGCAGATCAGCAGGCTGGGCTCTGTGATCTGGCACTTCCATTACCAGGGTTTACGGCTAGGCCCTCTGGATGGGTGAGATCACTGACTAGTCAGGTGGGCTTTCTAGTTAGACTCTATAGTACAGCATAGCAGTTGGCTGGGCTTTGCACTCAGGCGGGACCACTGACCTAGATCCCTGGATAGGAAGGGATGTATGCTGTGATTCTTGCCCAGGCAATGCCACTGCTACATTCTGCAAGTTCTTGGGATCTCAGGCTGAGCTCTGTGAAGAAGCAGTGTGACTGGCTAAATTCCATGATCATGCTGAGCCACAGCCTGGATTCTGTAATCATCCTTGGTCAGGCAATATCCCAGGTTTTACTCCTTTAATAGGTGATGTCACTGGCTGCGCTATATTTTCAGAAAGGCTACATTTGAACATAGCTACAGATGGACTAAATGATCAGGTAGGTCCACTGGCTGTGATTGGTGGTCCCAGATAAAATGAGGTTTCAGGCTATGTCCCACATTTGGGTGGGACTACAGACTGGAATACGTAGTGTTGCCCTCTCTCCTCTGTAGTCAAAGAGGGTCACAAGGCTTGGAGCCACAAATGGACAGGACAACTGATTAAGGACCTTAGACAGAACTGTTGATTGTGCTCATTGGCCATTTATGGGATTGTAGTTCAGCTTCATAGATGGTTGAAGCTGCTGGCTGGGTCTTTTGGTCAGGTAAGTTTGCCAGCAAGGAGATGGTTTTATCACAAATGCATATGTACCAGTTGGTGAGTTTTACACCTTTATTTATTTATTTTTTTGGTGCAAGGGAGATTCTAGGTGATCTAACCCTTCCAGTTTCCTCAGCATTCTCCATGACATGAGAAAGAAATGAGGCTGCTGACAAATGCTCCAGAATTCCAAGGAAGCTTAATGTCTGCCTTGAAATCTCTTTTCTTGACTATAGAAATCATAGGCCAACATTAGTGTTAACTGGGGAGGGATGGCACAAAGTTAAACAGCTTCTACTCTTCTAGCTAATATAGATGGTTTTGGTTTGTGTGCTTTAGAGGGCTGTTTCAGTCTCACTCCTCGGTTTTCAGTTTTTTATAGATGTGTTGTTGTCTGTGGATAGTTGCTAATTCATATTTCTGTAAGGGAGACTAAACTCTGATGTCAACTATTCCATCATCTTGCTGATGTCACTTCTAAATGATTTTGTATATCCCCTTTAAAATTATTTTTGAACTTCTACATTGGTGTGGGCATTGTGTCAAAAATTGGGGAAATATCAGTGATTAAAAATAGGTAAAATGTCACAATTCTTATATTTACATCCTATTATGGAGAAGAAATAATAAAGTCATGATAAAAATATGAGAATGGTTAATGTGAATAAAAATAAAACAGGGTAAAGAATATATGACAATTTAACATTAACTTATGAAATAAGACTTCTCTAATAATCAAATAATGGAGAAGAGACCTAAATGAATTGAAAAAAAAAAATAGGCCACAATTTATCTGGTGAAAGAGACTGCCAGAGAGAGAGAATAGTAATATTTTCCCTTTACTAAGTATGTTAAACCCAGTGATACTTATTGATATATCTAATAAATTTATATTGTATTCTCTTGCATTTTATACTAATCTATATCATTTTTATTGCTTTATTTTAAAGACTTTTTTTACTATGTGGTCTATGTCCATATAACCAGTTTTATATATTTGTTCAGTTTTTTTTAACAACACATTCAAAGTTATAAATTATAGTTCATAAGGAGTAACATGCCCTTTGTTTTATTTCTCTTTATACAATGTGTACTGGTTCCCTAATATAAACAAGATAAAATACCTTTCAAATATCTTTTCTCTTTTTTGTCATCCAATCCTAGCTAATATTTCCTAGTGTTTGCTACTCTCTATCTTTAAATATGCTTCATCTTTCACTACTTGATTTATTAACCCTAAATTTTTTTACTGCCAAATATTAACCATGAAGAAACCATTCAGTTTAATCTTCATTATTTTTTTTTTCAAAATCTTTCTTGACTCAAGCTAATTCCCATTTTACATATCTCTGTTTTCTGATGATCAACTCTTCTTGACAAGTCATCAAATCTCTGACTCTTGTATTTCAGCCTCATGATGTTTTCTCACTGTAAAAACTACTTTATTAAGATTTTTTTTTTCTGGTTGTAAACACAGTTTCAGTATTGTATTAGGATTTAAACCTGGCTTGTGACAACAAATTTCAGATCAATCTATTTGCTCTCCTAAAAAGTTTGCTAATTATTTTTTTGCGGTTGTTTCCTTTTTTTCTATAGTATTTTTGGTAAGAAAATGCATTTTCATATGTTATTATTTAAAGATTTAATTTGTTTTTACCATTATTACCAGTTAGATTCCATAAAGTTGCTGTCATGGGGGAATCCCTTCCACATTTCTCAAGTTCTACTGCTTTGTCATATTCACTCCCACAATTTTCTCCATGTCTTATGTCTTTCTATTTTCTTGTTCTTAAATTTAAGTGTTGTTTACACACAAAATTACATTGGCTTCATTTGTACAATATAGTGATTCCACAGATTTATACATTATGCTATGCAGACCACAAATATAACTACTATCTGTCATTTTACAATGTTATTACAATATCATTGACTGTATTCCTTATGCTGTCCCCTTTATTCTCATGACTTACTCATATCACAACTGGAAGACTGTTTATCTCCCATTCTTCTTCACTCACTTTGCCAATTCCTTATGTCCTTGCCTTCTGGTAACTACGTTTTTTTCTTCTCTGTATTAAGGTTTGATTCTGGGGGTTTTGTTTGTTTATTATTTATTGTTTATTAATTTATTTTAGAGTACACCCACATAAGAGTGAAATTGTATGGTATTAGTCTTTCTCAGTTTGAGTTATTTCACTTACCGTAATGCCATCCAGGTTTATTCACGCTGATGCAAATGACATGATTCATTCTTCTTTTTATGGCTGCATAGTATTCTCGTGTGTGTGTGTGTGTGTGTGTGTGTGTGTGTGTGTGTGTGTGCGCACGCGTGCCATATCATCTGTATCCATGTCTCTATTGATGGACACTTAGTTTGCTTCTGTATCTTGGCTATTTGAAATAATGTTGCATTAAGCACACTGTTTTCCATACTGGCTATACCCATTTGCATTACCATCAGTGGTGTACAGGAATCCCTTTTACTCCACATTTTTACCCACACTTGTTTGTTCTCTGTTTAACACTAGCCATTTTGACTGGTTTGAGGTGATAGCTAACTGGTTTTGATTTTCATTTCGGGATGATTAATAATGTGGAGCATCTTATATGAACACATATCTATATGTCTTCTTCAGAAAAATATCTATTCAGGTTCTCTGCCCATTTTTTAATCAGCTTGTTTTGTGGTGTTGAGTTGTAAAAGTTCTTTACATATTTTGGATATTAGTTCCCTCTGATATATACCATTTGCAAATATCTTCTATTCAATAGGTTGCTTTTTTGTTTTGTTTTGTTGGTTTCCTTTGCTGTGCAAAAGCTTTTCATTATGGGAGTTGGGTGAACCTGGTAGTGGGTATTATGGAGGGCACATATTCCATGGAGTACTGGGTGTGGTGCATGAACAATGAATCCTGGAACACTGACAAAAATAAAATTAAATTTAAAAAAAGCTTTTCATTTTGATGTAGTTTCACTAGTTCATTTTTGCTTTTGCTTACCTTGCCTCAGGAGACTTATCTAGAAAAATGTTATGACCAATTTCAAGGCAATTACTGCCTATTGCTTCTTCTAGGATTTTTATGATTTTATGTCTCACATTTAATCTATTCAGATCTCACATATTTAATCCATTTTGGGGTTATTTTCTGTGTATGGTATTAGAAAGTGGTCCAGTTTCATTATTTTGCATATAGCTTTCCAGTTTTCCCAGACCATTTATTGCAGAGTCTTTTTCTGATTGTATATTCTTGTCTCCTTTGGTCATAGAATAACTAACTACATAATTGCAGGTTTACTTCTGGCTCTTTATTCTGTGCCATTGATGTATGTGTCCATTCTTTATGCAGCACCACACTGTATTAATTACTATACCTTTGTAGTATATCCAGAACTGTGAACTTATAATATCTCCAGCTTTGTTTTTCTTCTTCAAGATTTTTTTTTTGATTATTTGTGGTCTTTTTTTTTCCAAACAAAGTTTAGATTTCTTTGTTCTAGTTTCTGAAAAATGTTGGTACTTTAATAGGGATTGCTTTGAATTTATACTGTGCTTTAGGCAATATGGACATTTTAAAAATATTAATTCTTCCAGTCTATGAGCATGGAATTTCTTTCCATTTTTTTGTGTCATATTTGATTTCTTTTATATTTGATTTCTTTTACTATATTTCTTTATAGTTTTCAGAATACAGGTCTTTCTCTCTCTTGGTTATTTGTTTTAGGTATTCTATTATTTTTGGTGCAGTTATAAATTGAGTTCTTTTCTTAATTTCTCTTTCTACTACTTTGATATTAGTGTATAGAACCACTATCACTTTCTGGGTATTAATTTTGTTTCCTGCAAATTCACTGAATTCATTTGTCATTTCCAGTAGTTGGGATTTTTTTTTTCAGTATATAATATCATATCATCTGCAAATAGTGACAGTTTAACTTTTTCCTTACTAATGTGGATGCCTTTAATTTTTTCCTTGTTTGATTGCTGTGCCTAAGACTTTCAGTATTATGTTGAATAAAAGTCATGTCTCACTTCTTATTACTTTATTATCCCTGGGCATGACTGGTAGGGTGATCTCAGTCTTGACAATCCTGCCTCTTAGCTCCACCATCTCCTTCCCAGGCTCTCTCCAAGCCTTTCTTTTGATGTATCTTCTGATTGATCTTTGCATTTTGTCTATCAGACTTCTGCACAGGTATTCACATTAATGGAAAAAAAACTCTTATAAGGAAAATTATTTTCTGATATTTTTGGATTGCTGACTCTATCAGTGACCTTGAATGTTGCTCTTCTTCTTTTCAGGACCTTCTGTTCCCATTTTTGGTTTTCAGCACAAATTTTTATGAATCACAGTACCTTTTTTATCTCTATTACATGTCATTTGCATTTGGTTGGTTTTCTTTGTCTCCTGATTATAATGAAGATGTCATTTGTACTTTTGTTACTCCTTGTCCTGAATGTTTGGTATATATTTAAAAATTAAAATAGAAATAGTGGGGCGCCTGGGTGGCTCAGTGGTTTAGGCCGCTGCCTTCAGCTCAGGTCGTGATCTCGGGGTCCTGGGATCGAGTCCCGCATCGGGCTCTCGGCTCAGCAGGGAGCTTGCTTCCCTCTCGCTCTCTCTGCCTGCCTCTCTGCCTCCTTACGATCTCTCTCTGTCAAATTAAAAAAAAATTAAAATAGAAATAGTAAGATTATAAAATTAATTAAAGTTGTGTACTAACAGCCATAACTTCCTTACTTATATTAGAAAAGTTTTACTGTTTGCCTCTGTGAAGAAGGAGCTGATTGAGATTAGGGGGCACCTTGGTGTCTCAATAAGTTAGGAGTCCGCCTTCAACTCAGTCATGATCTCAGGGTCCTAGGATTGAGCCCTGTATCACATTCTCTTTTCAGCAGGAAACCTGCTTCTCCCTCTCCCTTTGCCTGATGTTCCCACTGCTTGTGTGCTCTTTCTGCAAATCAATAAATAAAATAAATAAAATAAGAATTTAAAAAAAATATTTTTTTATTATGTTCAGTCAGTCAGCATATAGTAATACTTTTTTTTTTAAAGATTTTATTTATTTATTTGACAGATAGAGATCACAAGTAGGGAGAGAGGCAGGCAGAGAGAGAGAGAGAGAGGAGGAAGCAGGCTCCCCGACAAGCAGAGAGCCCGACGCGGGACTCGATCCCAGGACCCCGAGATCATGACCTGAGCCGAAGGCAGCAGCTTAAACCACTGAGCCACCCAGGCGCCCCTAGTAATACTTTTTTTAAAAGGGCACAAAATATATTCATTAGGGTACTTCTGCAGAGTTCCAAATAGTAGAAGATGATGGTGACTGGGAGAGAGAAGTGGTGCCTATGACAATGAAACACTGAAAAAATACATACTTATATATATTTATATATATATAATATATATATATTATATATATAAATATATAATTATATAATTATATATATATAATTAAAAGAAAAAATTTTTGAGTATATGATTAGTTAGTATGTATATCCCTCATTTTATTAGCAAAACTAATAACTAATATGATAAGCCATGAACAAAATGCCTGTAAGATCAAAGATTTTTTTCCCTTTTTCCTCTAAATTATTCTATCTCAAATAAAAATTGTTGTTTTTTTTTTTTGATGGCTACTCAAACACAGGAAGATTTTTTACTATTTGTGCCTTACCTTAAGAAGGAAAATTATGTTACACAGTCCTGAACTCAGATAAATTTCTATATTGCTGTAATAAGACAGTATCTTATGAACTTTATACGTAATATAGAAATGTCTCTTTATTATGTTTATATATTATATTATATTTTTATTCAATATATATAACATATATACATATATAATGTTAAATTACATGTGTTATATTTATATATTCATAAATATATAAAATATAATTTATATGTAAGTATGACATATATTGTACATATATTCATAAAGTATACATATTTTATACTTATATATACTTATAAGTATATATACTTATTATGTAAAGTATATATATACTTTATGTGTGAAGTATATATAATATATAAAATTTACATTATATATATCATATAATATATAATAAGTATATAACACATACTTTATACATGTTATATATTTATGAATACATAAATAGAACATATATATAATTAGAACAAATAGAACATATATATAATTTCAGTAGTATTACAAATCACAAGGAATCAAGCATAATTTCAATAAGAGGACCTATATAGGTTTAACATTTTATCATTTCATGTTGATTAACAAAGTTATACACAAATAAACATTTCTTCTTTTTTGTTGAGAGTGCCAGATCTAGAGTAGGTTTCATTTTGAGTTCCATTTTCTCCTCTTTTGCATGAAAGTCTATAGCTTTGCTCTTTTTTTTTTTTTTTTCATTTATCAGCATTGTTTATTGGCCGCTCCCCTATAAAATGCACACTGTGTAAGAACAGGGGTTAGGTCTGTTATAGACATTCAAGTATCCTCAGTGCTAAGAAAAATGACTTATGTTAGGTAGTCAATATTAGAGAGACATATGTTTGTTCAAGACCAAGGGTTACCTTCTGATAAAGAGTTACTCAAACCTAAGTGATGTATAAACTACTTTACAGGAAAAGAAGTACTAAGTATTCCAATGGGTTTTGAAGGGTCAGGGGTGGGAGGTTGGGGGAACAGGTGGTGGGTAATGGGGAGGGCACGTTTTGCATGGAGCACTGGGTGTTGTGCAAAAAGAATGAATACTGTTACACTGAAAAAAATAAATAAAATGAAAATAAAAAAAATAAAAAAAAGAAGAAAATAACATGGAGATGAGCGTCTTTACGTAATATATAGTGGGTCAAGTGACCAAATGCTAATAGCCATCTGATGTAACAGCCAGTAGTACCATATTCATGCTTCAGGAAATAATTTGGTTTAAAAAAGTGGCATCATCTATCAATCTGAAGATATGCTTTTTCAAAATATTTGTCTTTTAAAAGTTTTGACTGTATTTATTTTGTTTATATTTCCTTTTTATAATTTTAAATGAGCATTCAAAAGTGATTTGGTCAACATTGGAATATAGCTTTGCTCTTAATGATGCCATGCATCAAATGTTAAGCCCTAATGTCCATTGACCAGCTTTGGTTAAATATGTGTTAAGTCTTCATTTTAACTAAATTTTCTCATTGATTTTCACTTGGATTATGATGTAATTTTATGCATGCACACAATTATAGATATGGAATAATAATATTTGGCAATTTAACTTTGATAGTAGTCTTTTTTAAATATGTTATTTATTTGATAGAGAGAGATATCACAAGTAGGCAGAGAGGCAGGCAGAGAGAGAGAGGAAGAAGCAGGCTCCCTGCTGAGCAGAGAGCCCAATGCGGGGCTTGATCCCAGGACCCTGAGATCATGACCTGAGCCGAAGGCAGAGGCTTTAACCTATGGAGCCACAGAGGCGCCCCTGATAGTAGTCTTAATATTGATCAAGATATTGGATTACATCTTAAAATAAAATATTTGCATAAAAAGAAAACAGGAGGTGAATTGTTTTCCTGCATAAATAATTTTTTTAAGATTTTATTTATTTACTTGACAGAAAGAGATCGCAAGTAGGAAGAGAGGCAGGCAGAGAGAGAGAGGGAAGAAGGCCCCCTGCTGAGCAGAGAGCCCGATGGGGGCTCTATCCCGGGACCCTGAGATCATGACCTGAGCAGAAGGCAGCGGCTTAACCCACTGAGTCACCCAGGCGCCCCCCTGGATAAATAATTTTAATATTCAAACATATCACTTAAAAATTAACAAAATATACAAATACATAGAAAAAAACAATAAATGCAAATAACAAACAACTTCCACTTAAAAATAAATATTAAAGTAATTATTTTCACAAATTACATTAGAGGCTAAAAATAATAAAATATACTTTGTTCATGGTAAGTTGACATGAATAGCTTTCAATCATGTCAGGAAGAAACATTTATTATACTACATACATAAGATTGGCAAGCTTAATGTCCTACATTTTGTCAACTATTTCTATTGGGGAAAACTTTAAAGTAAATAAATAAATCTTTAAAGTAAATAAATCAAAGTATAAGTAATTATATATTTTTTATAATGTTATCATTTATGGTAATAAATACTAACCAACTTCAATTACATTTAACAAAACAATTGCTAAAACAAGTTGTTTCTTCTAGTGTACTCAGCAGTTAACAATGATATTTGGATAAAGATAGTATAAATCAATGTTATTTTTAAAATTTATATATCTTATTTTTCAAATATTATGTACTAAAACATAAAGTGTTCAGAATAAATTATAAACAAAAATAATAAATACTAGGTGACTATAAACAGCATTGAAATATTTCAAAAATTAACACTCAACATTTGTTTTTGTTTGTCTGGGTAACTCACTAATTTATTAATTATTTATTTGTTTATTTTAATTTTTATTTGACAGAGAGAGTGAGTGAGTGAGTGAGAATGAGAGAGAACACAAGTAGGGGGAGAAGAAGCAGACTATTCACTAAGCAGCAAGCCTGATGTAGGGCTCAATTTTTTGGGGAACTCTATCTCTCCTTCTATCTGAATGATATCCTTGCTGGATAGAATACTCTTGGATGTAGATTTTTCCCATTCTGCACTTTGAATATATGATGCCACTCTCTTTTGGTTTGCTAAACTTCTGTTGATAAATCTCCAGCTTCCCTTGTAAGTTAGGACTTCTTTTTTCCTGTTGCTTTTAAGATTTTTTTCTTTAGCACAATATTTTTCAAATTTAATTGCAATATGTCTTGGTGTTGGCCTGTTTTTTTTTTTTTTTTTTTTATTTTGATGGGAATTCTCTATGCCTCTTGGATCTGGATATCAGTTTCCTTCTCCAGATTAAGGAAGTTTTCATCTCATTTCTTTACTTAAATTTTCTTCTCCTTTTCTCTCTTTTTCTTCTTCTGGGACTCCTATAATATGAGTATTACTGTTTTATGGAGTCACTGAGTTCCTTAAATCTATTCTCATGTTGCAGAATTCCTCTGTCACTCTTTTTTTCAGCTTCATTATTTTCCATTTTGTCTTCTGTATCATTAATTCATTCATCTGCTTTCTCCAGTTTGCTGTTCATTGCCTGAAGCCTGTTTCCAAGAGAAATATTGTGATGGTGTTTTTATTAGTGCTGTTCCCATTTGAAAGAGGGATATATGCTCAAGGAAACAGAAGAAGGAGGCATTTTCCATCAAATAACACACATTGAGAAAAGTACTATCAGTCTTTACAATATGAATGTTATAAAAGGAAGATAATCATATTAGAAAACACCACAGTTTACCGTTGTTCATTTTATCATCATCTTTCCCTAGAATATTAATCCTTTTATAAATTGAAGTCTACAGGACAATGGAGGAAAGCAACAACAGTTCTGAAAAGGGATTTCTTCTTCTGGGATTTTCAGATGAGCCCCAACTAGAAAGGATCCTTTTTGTCATAATTTTGCTTTTCTACATCTTGAACATTCTGGGGAACACTGCCATCATTTTGGTATCCTGTTTAGCCCCCAAACTCCACACCCCAATGTACTTTTTCCTCAACAATCTCTCTTGTGTGGACTTTTGCTTTACAAGTGTTGCCCCACAGTTGCTGGTTACCATGAATAAAAAAGAAAAAAACATGAGCTATGGTGGATGTGTGGCCCAGCTCTATGTGGCCATGGGGTTGGGCTCCTCTGAGTGTATTCTCCTGGCAGTCATGGCTTATGACCAATATGCTGCTGTCTGCCAGCCTCTGCAATACACAACTATAATGCATCCTCAGCTCTGTGCATCCCTGGCAAGTGTAGCTTGGCTCAGTGGACTCATCACCTCCTTAATTCAATGCTCCCTTACTGTGCAACTGCCACTTTGTGGTCATCATAAACTGGACCACATTTTCTGTGAGGTTCCTGTGCTCATTAAGCTGGCCTATGTGGACACAACTTTCAATGAAATAGAACTCTTTGTGGCTAGTGTAATTTTTCTAATTGTACCTGTGTCACTCATCTTAGTCTCCTATGGCTTTATAACAAAAGCTGTGCTGAGGATAAAAATCAGCAAAAGGGCTCTGGAAGGCCTTTGGGACTTGTTCTTCCTGCCTGATTGTGGTAATTATGTTCTATGGAACCATCATCTTTATGTACCTTCAACCAGCCAAAAGTAGCTCAAAAAACCAGGGAAAATTTGTGTCTCTTTTCTACACCATAGTCACCCCACTCTTAAACCCCATTATCTATACCTTGAGAAACAAAGATGTGAAAGGGGCCTTGAGAACACTGGTAATGAGAAATGTTCTTTTTTCAGAAAATATATGACTGTAGGTATAACATTAGTGGGCTATTCTTAGCTCACATATTATTTGTTCTAAGTACTGGGTTGTTTTTAAACAATGCCATAAGGAATAGTAACAGAAACAGAATTCTGTAAGAAGCTAACATACTCAAGTCACCGTGGTTTTTCATTCTCTCCAAACATCCTTTGAATGAATCCAAGATCTTATGTTCTATCTACTTTGCTCTTCTTCAACCATGTTATCAAATCAATTTTCATGCACAAATTGTTTCATTCTGGAGTCCATGTGTATCTTGTAAACCTCTGCATATTCCCAAAAGCTCAACTGAAATGTTACCAACACTCCCTAGCTTTCTTGAATTACCATTCACCTCACCTTTAAAAAAATTGTCATAATATATGTTCCCATGAAACATGAAATATACTTTATTTCTATATTTTCAAACACTGTGTACATGCATACACACATAATATATATGTTATAGATCATGTGTATATATGTATACTTCCAAGTTCATAACATATTATATGCATATATATGACATGATCTATACCATACATATTATGTATATGTGTGCATATATATAATATTTATATATACATATATATAATAAACTTGGAAATAATATATAATATGTAACTGTTTCCCCATGAGTTTAAACTAGACAATGGACAGATTTCACTATGTTGGCTTATTTGTATTATGAAAAACATAAACCTAATTCAGAATTGTAATACATTGATTACATTTGTAATGTAAATTATGACTTTATTATTAAAATAGTGAAATGAGTAAGCTTTTATTAAGTTTATCAGTTCACATATTATTTATTTCCCTTCTCTTAAGGGATTTAGAAATTGAGTGAAAGTGAAAGAAAAGTGTGTCATTCTTTCTGTCTTTCTGTCCAAAGAGAGCGAAATTTGTTAACTTGCCAAATCAAGTACTTTAACAGAATTATGCAGCTATAGGAAAATTGATTTAATCTACAATCTTTTACTTTCTTTTTTTATTATGACACAGCAAGGCAAAAAGAAGCATGAAAATATCAATGAAAATAAAAAGCATAATTCATACAGACTCTGTGTGGGCTTTCATGTGATTTAAACTTACAATGACAAAAAAGAAAATAGGATAATTTAAAATTCTTCTTTGTATCAAAGTGACATTGTCAGTCTACAAGAGCTGAAGAGAAAATTTAGACCTGTCTCTACATCCAAAGACAAGTTTAAAGACAAAAACTCTGCACACATAAGAAAAAAAAATCAGAAAAACTTTCTGAATAAATTAGTTAAGACCTCTATAAAGATACCTTGTGAATTTATAACCTTTAAACACCTTGATAGCAACTGAAATAATGAATACTAAAATTACTAGAAAGAAAAAGCATAAAAGACTAGTTGAATTTGCCTTCTAGAATTTTCAAATATGAGTAACACACTCACTAATGGGAGTAACCTAGTGGAAACAGAGTGGGACATGTTAAGGGACACAAGCTTTCATTTATAATACTCAAGATGAGAAGAAGTTGTATAAATAACTTCTTGCTTATAGAGGCATTACTTCTTTATATCCAGAAAAGCATGGCAATAAAAAACAACCCACACGTCAAAATTGGTGGGAATGCAAGCTGGTGCAACCACTCTGGAAAATAGCATGGTGGTTCCTCAAAAAGTTGAAAATAGACCTACCCTATGACCCAACAATTGCACTACTGGGTATTTACCCTAAAGACACAAATGTAGTGATCCGAAGGGGCACACGCACCCAAATGTTTATAGCAGCAATGTCCACAATAGCCAAACTATGGAAAGAACCTAGATGTCCATCAACAGATGAATGGATAAAGAAGATGTGGTATATATATATATATATATATATTCATATTCAATGGAATACTATGTAACCATTAAAATAAATGAAATCTTGCCATTTGCGATGACATGGATGGAACTAGAGGGTATTATGCTTAGCAAAATAAGTCAATCAGAGAAAGACACCTATCATATGATCTCCCTGATATGAGGAAGTAGAGATGCAACGTGGGTGGTTTAGGGGGTAAGAAAAGAAAAAAAGAAACAAGATGGGATCAGGAGAGAGACATACCATAAAAGATTCTTACTCTCACAAAACAAACTGAGGGTTGCCAGGGGGAAGAGTGTAGGGAGAGGGTGGTTTGATTATAGACATTGGGGAGGGTATGTGCTATGGTGAGTGCTGTGAAGTGTGTAAATCTGGCGATTCACAGACCTGTACCCCTGGGGCTAATAATACATTATATATTAATTTAAAAAAACCTCTACTTAGGAGACAAGATGGCAGAGAAGTAGGAGGAGGCCCTGTTACAACCTGTACCCTAAAGTGAGCTGATTACCTACCAGAGAACTCTGATCACCCATGAAATCAGCTTGAGATTAGAATTATACACTTCTGGATCTCTACCAGAGCAGAAGATGCCAGTGGACAGGTAAAGCAGAGTGGGAACATCGGAGTGATATCAGAATATAAAATAAAAGGGGGAGGGAGCCACCAGAAGTGACACATTGGAAATTAATACCCCAACACGAGAGTGCCCTGTGATTGGGGAACAGCATTAACTTGGAGTCTGATTGAAAGGACTCAAAATGAGCAAAAGATCTTAAGGGGAAATTGGTGAAATTGGGTGGTAAGGGACAGGGACATAAGCCCATGTACCTAGGACTGCTCTCTGACAAGGAGCCAGAGAGCACAGTGAGAAGCCAGGTCTTGGTTCCTGAGCTTCCAGCTTGCCTGAGAGCCTCTGGGTGGCAGTGCCCTTGAGAGTGAGGAAGTCTGGGGTGGACGCCAGCTGGCAGAATGACAGCTTTTTGCACTCTGCCTGTGTGCTGTGCGAGCAGGGTCTGAGTCATGCCCCACAGCCTCCCCTGAGAGAGGTCCATGCAGGTGCCAGCCAGCTGGCACTCTCTAAGACCCGGAGAGTCTGAGCACTCTCAGCCCTGACCATTGTGAAAATCTCAGTGTGCTATCTCTGCTTGGTACCTCTCTGGTGTACTGGAGCTGCCCAGATAGCTGGTTTTGGGTACAAACACGAGTACCTGTGACCCCAGAGAACTTGACTGGGGACATGCTCTGCCAGCAGCAGAGGGGGAATTTATGTGCTCTGGAGCACCCAGAGGGGAACAGACAGAGGCTTCTCTCTGAGATAGAAGTCTGATGCAGTTTGCTTTCTTATAAACCTCCTAAGAACCGCCAAAAGCCACCACCGGGAGAAAAAATAAAAAATAAAAAAATAAAAAACCCTCCAGAGACCAAAAGCCTTAAAAACCAGTTTCCTCCGAGGCCAGGACTCAATTCTAGCAAGAATCCCTGGAAAACCACATGGCAGGCCCCTGCTGCAGAAAGCCAGCCAAAAAAAAAAAAAAAAAAGACAAGAGGAAAACCACCATTACTTATTAGATACAATTTTTGTTTTTAATCCATTCCCACTATTCTGGTTTTTATCATTTTTAAAATATTTTTTTTCCTTTTTTAAAAATTTATTTATTTTGTTTCAGCGTAACAGTACTCATTGTTTTTGCAAAACACCCAGTGCTCCATGCAATATGTGCCCTCTGTATTACCCTCCACCTGGTTTCCCAACCTCCCAACCCCCGCCCCTTCAAAACACTCAGGTTGTTTTTCAGAGTCCATAGTCTCTCATGGTTCATCTCCCTTCCAATTTCCCACAACTCCATTCTCCTCTCCATCTCCCCATGTCCTCCATGTTCTTTGTTATACTCCAAAAATAACTGAAACCATATGATACTTGACTCTCTCTGCTTGACTTATTTCACTCAGCATAATCTCTTCCAGTCCCGTCCATGTTGCTACAAAAGTTGGGTATTCATCCTTTCTGATGGAGGCATAATACTCCATCCAGTATATGGACCACATCTTCCTTATCCATTCATCCGTTGAAGGGCATCTTGGTTCTTTGCACAGTTTGGCGACCGTGGCCATTGCTGCTATAAATATTGGGCTACAGATGACCCTTCTTTTCACTACATCCGTATCTTTGGGGTAAATACCCAGCAGTGCAATTGCAGGGTCATAGGGAAGCTCTATTCTTAATTTCTTCAGGAATCTCCACACTGTTCTCCAGAGTGGCTGCACCAACATGCATTCCCACCAAAAGTGGAAGAGGGTTCCCCTTTCTCCACAACCTCTTCAACACACGTTGTTTCCTGTCTTGCTAATTTTGGCCGTTCTAACTGGTGTAAGGTGATATTTCAATGTTGTTTTAATTTGAATCTCCCTGATGGATAGTGATGATGAACATTTTTTCATGTGTCTGATAGCCATTTGAATGTCTTCATTGGAGAAGTGTCTGTTCATATCTTCTGCCCATTTCTTGATAGGATTATCTGTTTTGTGTGTGTTAAGTTTGAGTTTCAGTCTGGTGTATCCTTAGGTTCAAAATGGGTCTCTTGTAGACAACATATGGATGGGTCCTGTCGTTTTATCCAATCTGCAACCCTCTGTCATTTTATGGGTGCATTTAGGTCATTCACATTGAGTGTGATTATTGATAGATACGTTTTGATTAACATCGTGTTACCTTTGAAGTCTTTCTGTCTGTAGATTGTTTCTGTATTTCTGTTCAATGATATTCTTAGGATTTTTTTCTCTTTTATAGTACCCCCTTAATATCTCCTGCAGTGTCGGCTTGGTTGCATAGTCTTTTAATCATTGCCTGTCTTGGAAATGTTTTATCTCTCCATCCATTTTGAATGTCAGTCTTGCTGGATAAAGTAATCTTGGCTGCATGTTCTTCTCATTTAGTGCTATGAATATATTTTGCCAGCCCTTCCTGGTTTTCCAGGTCTCTGTGGACAGGTCTGATGTTATTCTAATGGGCTTTCCTCTGTATGTAAGGAGCCTCTTTGTCCTAGCTGCTTTTAAGAGGGTCTGTCTAGAAGCATAATTCTTCATTATAACTATTAGGAGTCGTGAGGACTTTCGAGAATCTAAAATCTTGGGGGGAAACCGCTCTGCCTCTAGTACATGAACGTTGTTTCCATTCATGAGATTGGGAAAATTTTCATAGACAACTTCTTCCACTATATCTTCTAGACTTCTTTCTTTTTCCTCCCCTTCAGGGATTCCAATAATTCTGACCTTGGAACATTTCATGGCATCATTTATTTCCCTGATTCCGGTTTCTTGGCTTCTGAGCTGTTTGTTCCTATCTTCCTCCTGATCCTTTCTCTCTATCTGTTTGTCCTCCAGATCACTAATTCTATCTTCTGTCTCAGTTACCCTAGCTTTTAGAGAATTTAGATTAGATTGGAACTCATTGAGAGCATTTTGAACATCATCCCTTTTGGCTTTCAGTTCTGCCCTAATCAATTCCATTTGGTCATCCATGGCTTTCTCCAACCTAGCTATTGCCTGGAGAATTGTTAGTCTGAATTCCTTTTCCAACATATTGTCTATGTCGATAGCCATTAGCTCTGTTGCCGAAGGTCAATCCTCTGTATTTTTCTTCTGTTGGGTATTCCTCCTCCTAGTCATTTTGGTAAGAGATGACTGAACAGATGCAGCTGGATCTATCAATTGTGTTGCAGTCAAGGTGCACCCTGGAACGCTTCTGTGCAATCAGGATTCCCCACCCAAATGAGAGAAAAAAGAAAAGAAAAATAAATAGAGAAGAAAGACACAAAAGAAAAGAAAAGAAAAGAAAAAATTAAAAAGAAAAAGAGAGAGAGAGAAAGAGAGACAGGAAAAAAAGAAGATAAAAGAGAAGGCTCATCCCAAATGGGCCGCAAGGTAAGATTTATGAAGTATACAAACAAAAACAGACAAACAAAAGGAGTGATCATAGTATATGACAAGAGAAAAAAATATATATATATATAAAACAACAAAAAAAGGAAGAACCTCATCTGAAAGAACCCCAAGTATAATATTTATATACTATCAGGACAAACACAAATACACAGAAACACTGGCAGAAGGAAAGGATGGGTGAGTGGTTATAAATTCTCAGTGTGGGCGAGGAAGGTTATTTTGATTCTTCCTGGATGTATCTTGATGTTTTTGTTAAGGGACTCAACTTTCCTAAGATAATGGGTAATTAAATGTTGGTTTACCTCTAGGGGTAGCATTGATTGGAGAAAGGCGATTAACTTGATGTTTAACTCTATATGTATATTAGATAATAAAAATTAAAAAAAGAATAAACTAGACTAAACTAAATTAAAATTTAAAAAATTAAAAAATAGAAAAGCAAAAGAAAAACACAGGTGTATGTAACAAAAAGTTCAGGTTAGAAGGTTATTAAGGAATTTGATGTACTGGACATCTCACTGTGATGGTAAATTGGTGAAAAAAATATCTATATGTATATATAAAAATAAGGGAACCAGAATAGTGGTAAAGAGTTAAAAATAAAAGTTGTATTTATGAAGTAGTGGTGGTTCTTCTCTTGTCTTCTTTTTTTTTTTTTTTTTTTTTTCTTCCTTCCTGGTTAGTTTTCTGGCGGAGGGGCCTGCCACGTGGGTTTTCAGACAATGATGTTCCCTGAGTTAGGTCCTCCTGCTGCCCTCAAGGGGGTGGGCTCTGAGGAAACCGTTTTTTTCAGGCTTTTGTTCTCTGGAGGTTTTTATGTTCTTTCATCTGTTTTCTCTTGTCTCGACAGCTTTTGTTGGTTTTTGGAGATTTAGATGAGAGCAAACTGCACTCAGACCTCCCTCTCAGAGAGAAGCCTCAGAATGCTCTGCAGAGCTGCTGGCAGAGTAAGTTCTGAGTGACAGTCCCTGGGGATGCAGGAGCTCTTCGTTGTACCCAATACCATGGCAGCAGTGGCTGTTTGGGCAGCTCCAGACTGCCAGAGAGGTTCCAAGTAGCAATCACACACTGAGATTTTCCCGCTGGCCCAGGCTGGGAATGCCTGGTTTTTCAGGATGCCAGAGCTCCAGGCTAGTACCTGTGTGCACCTCTCCCAGGGGAGGGTGTGGGATGAGCGCGTTTCTGAAATGCCGTCTTGCCAGGCTTCCAGCTCCTCTTGGGAGCCGGACCCCATGCGTTCTCAGGCACGCTGGTGGCTCAGGCATGCTGGCAGCTCAGGGACCAAGACCTGCCTTTTCCACCGCACTCTCTCTGGCTCAGCACCAGGGGAGACTGTCCTAGGTCCGGGGACTTAAGCCCCTGTCCCTAAACACCCTGATTCCCATGGTATCCTCTCGCGATCCTTTGTTTTTTTTGTTTTTTGTTTTTTGTTTTTTTTTTTTTCAGTGCTTTCAACCAAACTCCAAGCTAATGCTGGTTCCCAGACACAGGACACTCTCGTATTGGGGTATTACTTTCCAATCTCTCGCCTCTGGTGGCCTTCTCCCCCTTTTTGTTTATCTTCTCATATCAGTCCAATGTTCCCACTCTGCTTTACCTGTCCCTGGTGTCTTCTGCTCCTGTAGAGATCCAGACGTGTATAATTCTGATTTCAGGCTTATTTCATGGGTGATTGGAGTTCTTTGGTAGGTAATCAGCTCACTTTAGGGTACAGTTTGAAACAGCGCCTCCTCCTACTTCCCCACCATCTTGACCTTTTTTAAATATAATTTTTAACCTATTTACCATCACAATTAGATGCTCAGTACATGAAATTCCATAATAACCTCTTAACCTGAACTTTCTTGATACATATATCTGTGCTTTCCTTTTGCTTTTCTATTTTTTAATTTTTAAATTAAATTTAATTATTTTTTTTAATATTCATATAGAGATAAGCTTCTAGGTGATACCCTTTTCCCAATGAATGCTACCCCTATAGGTAAACCAGTCTTAATGCGCCTTGATCTCAGGAAAGTTGAGTCCATTAACAACGATATAAAGATACATCCAGGAAGAATCAAAATAACCTTGCTTGCACACACTGAGAACTTATAACCACCCTCCCATCATTTTCTTCTGTCAGTGTTTCTGTGTATATGTTCTTATTCTGGTAGTATATAAAGCTTATTCTTGGGGTTCATTTTGATGGGTTTCTTTTATTTATTTGTTTATTTTTATTTTCTCTCTTCTCAACTACTTTTGTAAGTCTTTTAATTATGTTTTTGTTTGTATACTTCATAAAACTTATCTTTGGGGCCCATTTGGGCTGGCCTTCTCTTTTGTTTTATCTTTCGTGTTTTTTTCCAATCTCTCTCTCTTTTTTTCTTTCCTTCTTTTTTTTTTTTTTTTTTTTTTTTTTTTTTTTTTTTTGGTGGGGCCTCCTCATTGCTCAGAAGCATTCCAGGGTGCACTGTGCCTACACCACAATTGACACATTCAGTTATACATCTGTTCAGCCAACTCTCACCAAAATGATTAGGAGGAGGAATGCCCAACAGAAGAAAAATTCTGAGAGTGGACCTCTCCATCACAGCTGTTGGATATGGACTTACACAGTATGTTGGAAAGGAAATTCAGGCTAACAATTATCCAGGCAATAGCTAGGTTGGAGAAAATCTTTGATGACAAAATGGAATTGAGTACAGTAGATGTGAAGGCCACCAGGGATGATATTCACAACATTCTCAATGAGTTACAACCTAATCTAAATTCTTTAAAAGCAAGGGTAACTGAGGCAGAATAGAATTAGAGATCTGAAGGATAAAGTGATAGAGAAAAAGGATCAGGAGGAAGCCTGGAACAAACAGCTTAGAAGCCATGAACACAGAATTAGAGAAATAAGTGATGCCATGATACGTTCCAACATGAGAATTATTAGAATTCCTGAGGGGGAGGAGAGAGAAAGAAGACTAGGGGATATAGTTGAACAAATTCTCTATGAAAATTTTCCCAATATGGTGATTGGAACTAGCGTTCTTATGCTAGAGGCAGAAAGGTCTGACCCCAAGATCATAGAACCTAGAAAGACCTCAAGACAGCTGATTGTGAAAATGATGAATCATAATAGAAGACAGGAGCTCTTGAAAGCACCTAGAGGGAAGAAATCCCTTACGTACAGAGGAAAGCCCATCAGAATAACGTCAGACCTGTCCACAGAAAACTGGAAAGCCAGAAACAGCTAGCAAAATGTATTCAGGGCACTAAATTAGAAGACCATGCAGCCAAGAATAGTTTATCCAGCAAGATTGACATTTAAAATGGATGGAGAGATAAAGAGTTTCCAAGACTAGCAAGGTTTAAAAGAGTATGGGACCACCAAGCCAACAGGCATGAAATATTAAGGGAGGTTCTATAAAAGAGGAAAAATCCTAAGAATATCATTAAACAGAAATATATGGAGACAATCTATAGAAACTAAACTTCACAGGTAACAAGATATCAATAAAAACGTATCTTTTGATAAGCACTCTCAATGTGAATGCAATAAATGCACCCATAAAATGACACAAGCTTGCAGATTGGATAAAATGACAGGACACATCCATATGTTGTCTACAAGAGACCCATTTTGAAACTAAGGATACATCCAGACTGAAAGTGAAGGGATGGAGAAGCATCTTTCATGCCAATGGGCCTCAAAAGAAGGGTGGCGTAGCAATTCCCATATCAGATAAATTAGGTATTATACTGCAGATTGTAGGCAGAGATAAAGAAGGACACTACATAATTATTAAAGGGACTATCCACCAAGAAGATCTAACAATTGTAAATATTTATGCCCCCAATATGGGAGCATCCAAAAACATAGAAAACTATTAATCAAGATAAAGAGTCATACTGATATGAATACATTGATAGTAGGAGATCTTAACACGCCTCTCTCAGAAATAGACAGATCATCAAAGCAGAAAATCAATAAAGAAACAAGAGTATTGAATGACATATTGGACCAGATGGACCTCATAGATATATACAGAACATTCCACCCTAATACAACAGAATACTCATTCCTATCGAGTGCACATGGAACCTTCTCCAGAATAGACCACATACTGGGTGACAAATCAGTGCTCAACCGATACCAAAAGACTGAGATTATTCCCTGCGTATTCTCAGATCACAATGCTTTGAAACAGGAGCTCAACCACAAGGAAAAGTTTGGAAGGAACTCAAACACCTGGAAGCTAAAGATCACCTTGCTTAAGAATGCTTGGATCAAGATGCTGGCGAGGATGCGGAGAAAGGGGAATCCTCCTACACTGTTGGTGGGAATGAAGGCTGGTGCAACCACTCTGGAAAACAACATGGAGGTTCCTCAAAGTGTTGAAAATAGAACTACCCTATGACCCAGCAATTGCACTACTGGGTATTTACCCTAAAGATACAAATGTAGTGATCTGAAGGGGCACGTGTACCCGAATGTTTATAGCAGCAATGTCTACAATAGCAAAACTATGGAAACAACCTAGATGTACATCCACAGATGAATGCACAAAGAAGATGTGGTATATATACACAATGGAATACTATGCAGCCATCAAAAGAAATGAAATCTTGCCATTTGCGACAACATGGATGGAAGTAGAGGGTACCATGCTTAGTGAAATAAGTCAATCGGAGAAAGACAACTATCATATGATCTCCCTGATATGAGGACATGGAGATGTAACATGGGGGGATTAGGGGAATAGGAGAAGAAAAAATGAAACAAGATGGGATTGGGAGGGAGACAAACCATAAATGACTCTTAATCTCACAAAACAAACTGAGGGTTGCTGGGGGGAGATGGGGTTTGGAGAGGGGGAGGGTGGTTATGGACATTGGGGAGGGTATGTGCTATGGTGAGTGCTGTGAAGGGTGTAAACCTGGCGATTCACAGACCTGTACCCCTGGGGATAAAAATACATTATATGTTTATAAAAAAATAAGAAATAAATAAAAAATTAAAAATGAATGGTTGGATCAACCAGGAAATCAAAGAAGGACTTCAACAATTCATGAAAACCAAGGAGAATGAAGACACTTCAGTCAAAACCTATGGGATACAGCAAAGGCGGTTCTAAGGTGGAAATACATAGCCATTCAAGCCTCCCTCAAAAAAAATGGAAAAATCCAGAATACACCAACTGTCTCTAAACCTTAAAGAACTGGAGAATCAACAACAAATCAAACCAACTCCACACACAAGAAGGGAAATAATCAAGATTAGAGCAGAGATCAATGAGATAGAAACTAGAAATACAGTAGAACGTATCAATTAAACTAGAAGCTGATTTTTGGAAATAATCAATAAGATCAATAAACCATTGGCCAAACTAATCGAAAAGAAGAGAGTGAAGGTCCAAATTAATAAAATTATGAAAGAAAAGGGAGAAATCACAATTAACACCAAGGAAGTAGAAACAATCATCAGAGGTTATTATCAACAGTCATATGCCATAAATTAAGCAACTTAGATGAAAGGGATGCATTCCTGGAAAACTATAAACTTCCAAAATTGAAGGAGGAAGAAATTGACAACCTGAATAGACTGATATCTGGTAATGAGATTGAAGCAGTGATCAAAAACCTCCCAAAAAACAAGAGCCCAGGACCTGATGGATTTCCCAGGGAATTCTACCAAACTTTCAAAGAAGAAATAACACCAATTCTCCTGAAGCTATTTCAAAAAATTGAAGCAGAAGGAGTACTTCCAGAAGGAAAAGTTGCCAGAAGGAAAACTTGAAGCAAAAGGAAAACAAAACTGGTGGCATTCATTCTTTTTATGAAGCCAGCGTTACCCTGATCCCCAAACCAGGCAAAGACACCACCAAAAAGGAGATTTTCAGACCAATATCACTGATGAATATGGATGCTAAGATTCTCAACAAGATCCTAGCAAATAGGAGCAATCTATACTTTTAATACCCTTCTGATCAAAATGCCAACAGTATTTTTCAAAGAGCTGGAGCAAATAATCCTAAAATTTGTATGGAATCAGAAGAGACCCCGAATTGCTAAGGAAATGTTGAAAAACAAAAACAAAGCTGGTGGCATCACGTTACCTGATTTCAAGCTTTACTACAAAGCTGGGATCACCAAAACAGCGTGGTACTGGCATAAAAACAGATACATAGACCAGTGGAACAGAGTGGAGAGCCCAGATATGGACCCTCAACTCTATGGTGAAATAATCTTCGACAAAACAGGAAAAAGTATTCAATGGAAAAAAGACAGCCTCTTCAAGAAATGGTGCTGGGAAAACTGGACAGTGATATGTAGAAGAATGAAACTTGACCATTCTCTTACACCATACACAAAGATAAACTTGAAGTGGATAAAAGATCTCAATGTAACTTGAGTCAGGAGGACCTTTTTGCTCTGTTCCTCATATCTTGAGACTACAATGCCTTACCTAGACTTCTGCCTTTTCATTTCCAGAGCCCCTTTCAGAGAAGGATGTCTCTTCTGAAAGTAGACTTCTAAGGGTTCCAGCTTTGTGTTCTGGTGTTATATCAGTTTCCAGGAGCCAGCTCATGGTGGCTTCCAGGAGCCAGCTTATGGTGGTCCCACCCCTTCTCTTTATCTTCCAATGCCTCCCTGAAGATTCATGACTCTGCACATCCTAACTTGCCAAAAGCTATCGTTTTTCTGCTTATAGCAATCCAGATATATATTCTTACATCTAAGGCTGATTTTGTGGGTGTTCAAAATGGTTTGGTAGATATCCATTTAAATTTAGGGGACCAGTTGAAATGGTGTCCCCTACGTCTTCACCATCTTGCCCCCTTCTCTTATTTTTTTAATTTAAATTCAATTAACCAACATACGGTATATCATTAATTTTTGGTGTAGAGTTCAATGATTCATTAGTTGCATATTAAAACCAGTGCTCATCATATCACATGTTAGTTTCTGTTTGTCCTGGAAGCTCTTTATCTCTCCTTCCATTCTGAATGACAGCCTTGCTGGATAAAATATTTTTGGCTACGTGGTTTACTCATTGCAAACCCTGGATATATCATGCCAGCCCTTTCTGGTGTGCCATATCTCTGTAGCTAGGTCTTCTGCCAGTCTAATGTTCCCACCCTTGTAAGTTAAGAACCTCTTGTCTCAAGCTGCTTTCAGGATTTTCTCTTTATCTCTGAGATTTACAAGCTTCATGGTTATAGGGAGTGTTGATCTATTTTAATAGATCTTGAGGGGGATTCTCTGTGTCTCCTGGACATAAATGCCTGTTTCCTTCTCCAGAGTAAGGAAGTTCTCAGCTATGATTTGCTCAAGTATAACTTCTGTCCATCTCTTTGTCTTTCCTTTTCCTCTTGGATCCCAATTATTCTAATATAGTTTTGCTTTATGGTATTGCTGAATTTTTGAAGCCTCCCCTCATGCTCCAATAGATGTTTTTCCTCTCCTTTCCTCAGCTCCTTAATTTTCATTATTTTATCTTCTATATCACTGACTTTCCCTTGTCCATCATTTATTCTAGCAGTGAGAGCCCTCATTGTTGATTGCATTAGCAATACATTTTTTTTTTTTATTTCAACCTGTTTAGATCTTAGTTCTTTTACTTCTCCAGAAAGGGATGCTCTGTGTTTCTTTCAAGTCCAGCTAGTATCTTTATAATCATGTCTCTGAATTCTAACTCCAAAATTTTGCCAACATCCATGCTTATTAAGTCTCTGGCAGTGAGTGCTGCTTCTTGTTTTTTCCTCCTGGTCATTTTGTCCAGGAAGTACTAGATGAACAAGAGAACAGCAACAATAACAACATAAGTTAATTAATTAATTAATATCTCAATTTCAACCCTATTGAAATATACACTAGACAAATCAGAAGAGATCAGAAATCAAAAAAGAATAAACAGGGCAAGAAAAACTATAATCAAACAGGTAAACAGAGCAAGGTGATACACTTGTTTCTGGGTATATTTTGGTCTGTAGATCCTAAATCCCAAATTCATAAATAAAACTTTATATATAATATAATATAATATAATATAATATAATATAATATATATAATTAAAAATACATAAACAATTTTTTAATAAACATATAATTTATTTTTATCCCCAGGGGTACAGGTCTGTGAATCACCAGGTTTACACACTTCACAGCACTCACGATAGCACATACCCTCCCCAATGTCCATAACACCCTCCCCCTCTCCCAACCCCACCTCCCCCCAGCAACCCCCAGTTTGTTTTGTGAGATTAAGAGTCATTTATGGTTTGTCTCCCTCCCAATCCCATCTTGTTTCATTTATTCTTCTCCTATCCCCCTAACCCCCCATGTTGCTTCTCCATGTCCTCAAATCAGGGAGATCATATGATAGTTGTCTTTCTCTGATTGACTTATTTCACTAAGCATGATACCCTCTCGTTCCATCCACGTCGTTGCAAATGGCAAAAAAAAAAAAAAAAAAAAAAAATTGGAAGGGGAGGCGAACCATAAGAGACTATGGACTCTGAAAAACAACCTGAGGGTTTTGAAGGGTCAGGGGTGGGAGGTTGGGGGAACAGGTGGTGGGTAATAGGGAGGGCACGTTTTGCATGGAGCACTGGGTGTTGTGCAAAAACAATGAATACTGTTACGCTTAAAAAATAAATAAATAAAAAGGCAAAGGTAAACAACAACAACAACAACAACAACAACAACAAAATATATATAAACAAAAATAGAATAAAATGCAATGAAAGGAAGCCAAATATGAAGAATATATTTATAAAATGTATATATAAAAATGAAAATTTTAAAAAGTCTTAAAAACAGTTGATAAAATAAGAAACTTATTGAAAAGAGAAAAAAGAAAAAGGAAATTTTAAATGGAAAGACTAAAGAATCATGAGAAGTGACCTCAAATTCTATATACTGTTTTCCCCTGGGGTGGGAGTTGTTCAATTCTGAGTGATCTATAAACCTGGTATTCACCTGATGATCCTAATGATCTTCTGTGGGATGGTCTTGCTGTACTGATTCTCAGGTGTCTTGTTTTTATGGGAACAAAATTGAATACAGTGAAACAAAGCCAAAAATAAAGAATATATCTACACAATTTAAATATAAAAATGAAAATTTAAAAAATTAAGAAGAGTTGATAAAATAGTTGAAAATGAAGAAAAAGAAAATATTAAACTGAAAGATTAAAGAATCATGAGGGGAAAAAAAAACCTGGATTTGAATATACTATTATCTCTTAGCACAAGAGTTTTTCAGTTCTGTGTGGCGCATAAACTTGGTATTAGCCTGATGTTCCTGCTGGTATTCTTGGGGAGGCACTGATTCTCAGATGTCTTTACCTGGGCTGGTAAAGGGTGGGTTACACCACCCTGGCCAAGGGATTGGGCTCAATGTAACCTCTTCAAATTTCTCTGTGTGGCTTGTGTTCCCTGAAGACTTTCTCCATTGCTTTAGAGGATGAAAATAAAAAGGGCAGTGCCCCAATCTCCAGCCCTGGAGCTGAAAGATCACAGCCCTCACTCTTCAGTGTGCCCTCAGGGAAAATCAGTCAAACACTTTGGTGTGTACCAAACTCTGCAGACTTCTGCCATGTGCACCAGGGACAATCCTCTCGTGGGAAGGAGGGGAGTTCTCATCAGTGTTCTGCCACTGGCTGGGCCCCTGCTTGGAGAGCAGTTGCCATTTGTGGGCCTATATGGCTCCTCCCAGGAGAGGGACATTTCACCACAATTCTGCCACATGTTGGGCCCCTTCCTGGAGAGGGATCGCTCAATTGTGCCCAGTTCCTGGTTTATGGGAACACAGAGCTGAGAGCCCACTCCTGGTCTTGCTGCTTATGGCCAGGTTCCCCACCCCAGTGCTTAGAAACTCTGTCAACTCAGGCATTACCATTCTTTTTGTGACCCTGGGTATCCTGAGACCACACTGTCCCATCCTGGATTCTCCCAGTTGGCCAACTGAGAACCTTTCAGGCAGGAAGTCCTTCACAAAAGCAGACTTCTAGAAGTTCCAATTCTGTACTCTGCTGCTATATCACTTTCCAATAGATGCAGAGGCTTCCTGCCCTCCACCCCATGGCTTCCTATATATCTCCTCATATTTACTTCTCCAAACCTCCCACCTTGCAAAAACTGGTTCCTTTACTATTTGTAGAATTGTTATAGTTCTTTTCTTATATCTCAGGTTGAATTCACAGGTGTTCAGAATTATATGAGAGATATCTAGCTGAGTTCAGGGGACCAGATGAAACAAGGTCTTCCTAATCTTCTGCCATCTTATCTTCTTTGACTGTAATTTGTTTTGTAACAAGTAAGTTCAGTGTAGAAATATGTAAAATTATTGTTCACAACTGAATAACATTTCCTGTAGATTTATATATGTAATATGTTTGTAAAATGTGAAACTAAATTCCCCAAAGTTTCAACATAAAAAAAATGGGAGAGGATAGAAAACAAAAGTAAAATATAACATATTTCATTTTAAGGAAAGACGTATGTGTGTACACAAAATGTAAATTAATACATGCTTTTCCATTACCATGCCAAATAAAATTGTAAGCAAATGGACTTCTGAAACCATAAAAAATAATAGTAGGTAGGCAATAGAAATTCAATTATTCAAACAAAAGGAAACATGCTTGTTAAAATGGAAAGAAAGATACAGTGTAAATAAAAATGAAATCACAATACACATAGAAAGCAGTCAAAATATATGTGGAACCAGACAAAAATGGATTAAATTTGAAAGTTATCAGAGTCATACTGAGTAAATTAATACAATCTAAATATGCATTATTTATATAAAGCTAAACCGAATAAGTCAGAGAAAGACAAATACCATTATGATTTCACTCACATGTGGAATTTATGAAATGAAACTGATGAACATAGGGGAGGGGGAAAAACAAGAGAGGGAGGCAAACCATAAGGTACTCTTAACTATGAAGAACAAACTGAGGGCTGATGGAAGGAGTTAGGTGAGGGAGTAGGGTCAATGAGTAATTGGCATTAAGGAGTGCACTTGTGTTGACCACTGGGTACTATATATAAGTGATGAATCATTAAATTCTACTCCTGAAACCCATATTTCCCTATATGTTAACTAACTGGAATTTAAATAAAAATTTGAAACATGAAAAAAAAATGAGACACCACCATAGTTATTTTTTTCCCTTTTTATTAATTTTTTCAGCGTAACAGTATTCATTCTTTTTTGCACAACCACCATAGTTATTAAGGAGGGCACGTATGTGGTGAGCTCTAGGCGTTATATGCAACTAATGAATTATCAAACACTAAATCTGAAACTAATGAGGTACTATTTGTTGGCTAATTGAATTTAAATAAAAAACAATAATAATAGGAGAGTCAAGATGGCGGGGAAGTAGGAGGAGGCGCCATTTCAACCTGTACCCTAAAGTGAACTGATTACCTACCAAAGAACTCTGATCACCCATTAAATCAGCCTGAGATCAGAATTATACATGTCTGGATCTCTACAGGAGCAGAAGATGCCAGTGGCAGGTAAAGCAGAGTGGGAACGTTGGACTGATATCAGAAGATAAACAAAAGGTGGAGGGAGCCACCAGAGATGACTCATTGGAAAGTAAAACCCCAATACGAGAGTGCCCTGCATCTGGGGACCAGTAGCTTGGATTCTGGTTGAAAGCACTCAAAAAAAAAAAAAAAAAGAGCAAAACATTGTGGGGGGAAATTGTGGGAATCGGGGCAGTTAGGGACAGGGGCTTAAGTCCCCGGACCCAGGACAGTCTCCCCTGGTGCTGAGCCAGAGAGAGTGCTGCAGAGAAACCAGGTCTCGGTCCCTGAGCCTCCAGTGCGCCTGTACTACCAGCACATCCAAGAACCCTGGGGTCTGGCTCCCATGAGGGTCTGGGAGCCTGGCCAGATGGCATTCCTGAAATGCTTGCATCCCACACCCTCCCCTAGGAGAGGTGCGCACAGGTGCTACTGTGGAGCTCTGGCATCCTGAAAAACCAGGCATTCACAGTCCGGGCCAGTGGGCTCAGTGTGTGATCGCTGCTTGGAACCTCTCTGGCAGTCTGGAGCTGCCCAAACAACCACCGCTCCCATGGTATTGGGTAAAAGTAGGAGATCCTGCATCCCCAGGGACCATGACTCAGAACCTACTCTGCCAGGAGCTCTGCAGAGCATTCTGAGACTTCTCTCTGAGAAAGAGGTCTGGGTGCAGTTTGCTCCCCTCTAAACCCCTAAAACCCATCAAAAGCTGTCAAGGAAAGAGAAAACAGATGAACAAAAATAAAAACATCCAGAGAACAGAAGCCTGAAAAAAATGGTTTCTTAAGTGCCTACCCCTTGAGGGGGACAGGAGGATCTAACTCAGGGAACTTCATTGTTTGAAAACCCACGTGGCAGGCCCCTCCCCCAGAAAACCAACCCAGAAGGAAGAGAGAAAAAAAAAGAAGATGACAAGAGAACAACCTCCACTACTTCATAATTAAAACTTTTATTTTTAACTCTTTACCACTACTCTGGTTCTTTATATATATATAGATAGATAATATTTTAACCTATTTACCATCACACTGAGATGTCCAGTACATCAAATTCCTTAATAACATTCTAGCCTGAACTTTTTGTTACATACACCTGTGTTTTTCTTTTGCTTTTCTATTTTTTGTCTATTTTTTAAATTTTAATTTAGTTTAGTCTAGTTTATTCTTTTTTAATTTTTATTTTCTAATATACATATAGAGTTAAACTTCAAGGTAATCCCTTTTCCCCAATCAATGCTACCCCTATAGGTAAACCAATTTTTAAACCCCCTTTATCTTAGGAAAGTTGAGTCCCTTAACAAAGACATCAAGATACATCCAGGAAGAATCAAAATAATCTTCCTCACCCACACTGAGAACAGTGTGGAGATTCCTCACAAAATTAAAAATAGAGCTTCCCTATGACCCTGCAATTGTACTGCTGGGTATTTACCTCAAAGATAAAGATGTAATGAAAAGAAGAGCCATCTGTACCCCAATGTTTATTGCAGCAATGGCCATGGTCACCAAATTGTGGAAAGAACCAAGATGCCCTTCAACGGATGAATGGATAAGGAAGATGTGGTCCATATAAACGATAGAGTATTATGCCTCCATCAGAAAGGATGAATACCCAACTTTTGTACCAACATGGATGGGACTGGAAGAGATTATGCTGAGCAAAATGAGTCAAGCAGAGAGAGTCAAGTATCATATGGTTTTACTTGTTTGTGGAGCATAACAAAAATCATGGAGGACATGGGGAGATGGAGAGGAGAAGGGAGTTGAGAAAAATTGGAAGGGGAGATGAACCATGAGAGACTATGGACTCACAAAATCAATATGAGTGTTCTGAAGGGGCGGGGGGTGGGAGGTTGAGTCCTGCTTTGTGACCCAGTATGTTGTCCATTCTGGAGATGGTTCCATGTGCCCTTGAGAAAAATGAGTATTCTATTGTTTAGGGTGGAATATTCTGTATATGGCTATTAGGTCCATCTGGTACAATGTTTCATTCAATGCTCTTATTTCTTTATTAATTTTCTGCTTTGATGATCTGTCTCTTACTGAGAGAGCCATATTAAGATCTCCTACTATTAATGTATTCATATCAATATGACTCTTTAACTTGATTAATAGTTTTCTTATGTAATTGGTTGCTCCCATATTGGGGGCATAGATATTTTCAATTGTTAGATTATCATGGTGGATAGTCCCTTTAAGAATGATGTAGTGTCCTTCTGTATATCTGACTACAGTCTTCAGTTTAAAATCTAATTCATCTGATATGACAATCGCTACCCCGGGCTTCTTTTGAGGTCCATTGGCATGAAAGATGCTTCTCCATCCCTTCACTTTCAGTCTGGTGTATCCTTAGGTTCAACATGGGACACTTGTAGACAACATATGGATGGGTCCTGTCGTTTTATCCAATCTGCAACACTGTGTCATTTTATGGGTGCATTTAGGCCTTTCACATTGAGTGTGATTATTGATACATACGTTTTGATTGACATCATGTTACCTTTGAAGTCTTTCTGTCTGTAGATTGTTTCTATATTTCTGTTCAGTGGTATTCTTAAGATTTTTTTCTCTTTTTTAGGAACCCCCTTAATATTTCCTGCAGTGTCGTTTTGTGGTTGCATAGTCTTTAAGCATTGCCAGTCTTGGAAACTCTTTCTCTCTCCATCCATTTCGAATGTCATTCTTGCTGGATAGAGTATTCTTGGCTGCATGTTCTTCTCATTTATTACTCTGAATATATTTTTCCAGCCCTTCCTGGCTTGCTAGGTCTCTGTGGACAGGTCTGACATTATTCTAATTGGTTTTCCTCTGTATGTAAGGAGCTTCTTTGTCCTAGTTACTTTTAAGAGAGTCTGTCTTGATTCATCATTCCTCATTTTAACTATAAGGTGTCGTGAGGACTTTCAAGAATCTAAAATCTTGGGGGGAAACCTCTCTGCCTCTAGTACATGAACGTGGATTCCATTCATGAGATTGGGAAAATTTTTTTAGACAACTCTTTCCACTATATCTTCTAGACTTCTTTCTTTTTCCTCCCCTTCAGGGATTCCAATAATTCTGACATTGGAACTTTTTATGGCATCATTTATTTCCCAGATTCTGTTTTCGTGACTCTGAGCTGTTTGTTCCAGGCTTCTTCCTGATCCCTTCTCTCTGTTTGTCCTCCAGATCACTAATTCTATCTTCTGTCTCAGTTACCCTAGCTTTTAGTGAATTTAGGTTAGATTGGAATTCATTGAGAGAATTTTGAACATCATCCCTGGAGGCTTTCAGTTCTGCCCTAACATTGTGAACATCATCCCTTGTGGCTTTCAGTTCTGCCCTAATCAATTCTGTTTGGTCATCCATGGCTTCTCCAACCTAGCTATTGCCTGGATAATTGTTAGCCTGAATTCCTTTTCTGACATAATGTCTATGTCGATAGTCATTAGCTCCATTGCAGAAGGTCCATATTCTGTATTTTTCTCTGTTGGGTATTCCTCCTCCTTATCATTTTGGTAAGAGATGACTGAACAGATGCAGCTGGAGTTATCGAAGTGGTGCAGTCAAGGTGAACCCTGGAACGCTTCTGTGCAATCAGAGTTCTTCACCCAAATGAGAGAAAAAAGAAAAGAAAAAGAAATAGGGAAGAAGAAGAAAAAAAGAAAAGATAAGTGAAAAGGAAAAAAAAGAGAGAGAGAGAGAGATACAGGAAAAAAAAAGGAAGATAAAAGAGAAGACTCAGCCCAAATTGGTCCCAAGGTAAGATTTATGAAGTTTACAAACAAAAACAGACAAATAAAAAGACTGATGAAAGTATATGACAAGAGAAAAAAATATATATATAAGGAAAAAAAGGAAGAACCTGATCAGAAAGAACCCCAAGTATATGATTTATATCTTATCAGGACAAACACAAATACATAGAAACACTGGCAGAAGGAATAGTTGGGAGAGTGGTTATAAATTCTCAGTGTGGGCGAGGAAGGTTATTTTGATTCTTCCTGGATGTCTTTATGTTTTTGTTAAGGGACTCAAATTTCCTAAGATACAGGGGGATTAGAAACTGGTTTACCAATAGGGGTAGCATTGATTGGGGAAAGGGGATTACCTTGCATTTAACTGTATATGTACATTAGAAAATGAAAAGTAAAAAAGAATAAATTAGACTAAACTAAGTTAAAATTTAAAAAAAATTTAAAAAATAGAAAAGCAAAATAAAAACACGGGTGTATGTATCAAAAAGTTCAGGTCAGAAGGTTATTAAGGAATTTGATGTACTGGACATCTCAGTGTGATGGTTAATAGGTTAAAAAATTATCTGTATGTATATAAAAAAAGAACCAGAATATTGGTAAAGAGTTAAAAATAAAAGTTTTATTTATGAAGTAGTGGTGGTTGTTCTCTTGTCATCTTTTTTTTTTCTTCCTTCCTGTTTGGTTTTCTGGGGGAGGGGCTTGCCACGTGGGTTTTCAGACAATGATGTTCCCTGAGTTAGGTCCTCCACTCCCCTCAAGGGGGTGGGCTCTGAGGAAACCATTTTTTTCAGGCTTTTGTTCTCTGGAGGTTTTTATGTTCTTTCATCTCTTTTCTCTCATCTTGACAGATTTTGATGGTTTTTGGAGGTTTAGAGGAGAGCAAACTGCACCCCGACCTCCCTCTCAGAGAGAAGCCTTAGAATGCTCTGCAGAACTGCTGGCAGAGTAGGTTCTGAGTCATGGTCCCTGGGGATGCAGGATCTCCTTATTGTACCCAATACCAGGGCAGCATCATCTGTCTGGGCAGCTCCAGACCGCCAGACAGGTTCCAAGTAGTGATCACACACTGAGATTTTCCCACTGTCCTGGGCTGGGAATTTCTGGTTTTTCCAGATGCCAGAGCTCCAGGCTAGCACCTATGAGCACCTCTCCCATGGGAGGGTGTGGGACAGGCGCGTTTCAGGATTGCCATCTGGCCAGGCTCCCAGCCCCTCACGGGAGGCATACCCCACTAGTTCTTGGACGCACTGGTGGTTCAGGCACGCTGGGGATTCAGGGACCAAGACCTGCCTTTTCTGCCTCACTCTCTCTGTCTCAGCACCAGAGGAGGCTGTCCTGGGTCCTCGGACTTAGGCCCCTGTCCCTAACTGCCCTGATTCCCACTATTTCCCCCCGCGATCCTTTGCTCTTTTTTTTTTTTGGAGTGTTCTCAACCAGACTCCAAGCTAATGTTGGTCCCCAGACATAGGGCACTCTCGTATTGGGTTATTACTTTCCAATCAGTTGCCTCTGGTGGCTCCCTCCCCCTTTTGTTTATCTTCTGATATCAGTCCGACTTCCCACTCTGCTTTACCTGCCACTGGCGTCTTCTGCTCCTGTAGAGATCCAGACATGTATACTTCTGATCTCAGGCTGATTTATTAGGTGATCAGAGTTCTTTGGTAGGTAATGTGCTCACTTTAGGGTACCTGTTGAAGTGGTGCCTCCTCCTACTTCTCCGCCATCTTGACTCCCCTATATACAGGGCCTTTTTAAGATTAAATGATAAATATCCCTTAAATCACCATAATAAATCATGAGTCATAAAGAAAACCCAGTAAGATTTCAGTGAGTTTGTTCCTGGTTAAAGTAATTCAAGTTTTTTTTTTAAGATTTTTATTTATTTATTTGACAGAGATCACAAGAAAGCAGAGAGGCAGGCAGAGAGAGAGGAGGTAGCAGGCTCCCCGCTGAGCAGAGAGACCAATGCAGGGCTCAGTCACAAGACCCTGAGATCATGACCTGAGTTGGAGGCAGAGGCTTTACCCACTGAGCGACAGACACCCCTAAAGTAATTCAAGTTTTATGAATAATAAATTATAAAATAGTAAGGAAAGAAACCCTTCCAAAAAAGAAATATCATATAATACAGAATTAAAGGTCCACAAAAATGTGCAACATTAGTAGAAAAACATTATTACCCTGCTCAGATGGGCAATAACAAACTTGGATGGAAGTATCAACATGGTAAACTTGAGATTTTAGGTTTTACTCGAAATAATTGAAAATATTTTTAATACTTTTTAAAATTTCTTTTCAGTGTTCCAGAATTCACTGTTTATGCACCACACCCAGTGCTCCAGGCAATACATGACCTCTATAATACCCACCACCAGGCTCACCCAACTCCCACCCCATTTTTGTATAATTGAAAACAAGGAAACAGAAATAGAACAATAAAACCAAATAGGTCAATACAAATCTTATTTGGATTGTTTTAATAATTGAAAATCTTGAAATACAAATAAGATTTGTATTGACCTGTTTGATTTTATTGTTCTATTTCTGTTATTCCTTCTTTTCAATTATACAAAAATGCTGCTGTAGGAAAAATAAAGTCTCCATCCTAAAAGAAAAAAAAAAAAGCCAAGTGAACATGTAGCCTCCACCACTTTTTAAATATCCTTACACAATCATTCATTCATAGAACTTAAAAGTCTGGTGAAATCTCAGATACAGGGGACTCTGTACACTTAAAATTGTAGCTTTCCAGCCTAAATAGTGGAGAAAAGCACATTTAAAGGAGTTGGGAACTGCTTGTTTACAAGAAGGACATTCACAGTATCCATTAGTAATGTATTAGTTATTACAACATAATTTTTAATCAAATATAATGCCCTTTTACTTTTAATAGAAGTGTATCTTATTCATATTTATAAATATATTATAGACATGTAGATATTTTCATGTATATAAACATACATATATATGTGGTTTGTTTTCTGGCAACTTCTTTTCACTGTTTCTTTTTTAAAAAACACTTTTTCCCCCTTTATCTTTTTCTTTATACTTAATTATGTATTTGAGTGTTTCTGTGTTTGAGAGCTCAAAAAGTTTTTAATTGAGGTATAGTTGATATAGTGTTATATTAGGTTCAGGCATATAGTATAATGTATTCAACACTGAATGATTTAATACATTAGTTATGAAGATACACAACACCATAGTAACAGTAAACATAGTCAAATGCAGAAAATATCTAATATTTTGATATGATGGTATGTTAACCACTCAATTATAGTTTAAAGTTTAAAGGACAAGAGTAACAATAGTAAATATAGCTACTAAAATTAGTTAACAAATATTCAGTATAAAAATAGAAAAGTTGTGGCTTTAAAAAAAATAAAAGGGGAGAGTTAGAATGTGATTTTTTTCTTTGTAACTAGAGTCAAGTTGTTAAAAGAAAATAGACTGTAATATCTATAAGGTATCTTATGTAAGCTTCATTGTAAGCACAAAGCAAAACAACTACAAAACATATATATGTGTGTGTGTGTGTGTGTGTGTTTACACCAAATATTCTTCGATGATTATAATGAAGG
Source organism: Meles meles (assembly GCF_922984935.1). Lineage (NCBI taxonomy): Eukaryota > Metazoa > Chordata > Mammalia > Carnivora > Mustelidae > Meles > Meles meles. Next base: position 343,539 of record NW_025721191.1, read on the forward strand.
GAATTCAGTCATTTGTGACAAGAATTAACCTTGATAATGTTATGCTAAGTGATATAATTAACACATTTGTGAGGAATCTGAAAAATCTGAATGTATAGAAACAGAGAGTAGAATGGTGGTAACCATGGATGTAGGGAAGAATGGGCAGTTGTTATTCAGAGTGCAAACTTTTAGTTGGAAGATAAATATGTCTGGTATCCAATGTACAGCATTATAGTTAATAATATAGTGTATTATACACTTGAAGTGTCCTAAGAGAGTATATCTTAAATGTTCACACCACAAAAATTGTGTCAATTACATGATGTGATGGAAATATTATCTAACACAAAGACAGTAATGATATGGTAATATATATAAGTGTATCAAATCAACATGGTGTACACCTTAAAATTATAACAATGTTAGATATCAAAATTATGTCAACAAAGTTGGAAAAAACTAAATCTTGTTTTCTTTTAAACTTGAACATTTTTTTTCCTATTTAAAAGATAAGGCACTTCAACTTTGATAAATACTGCTGGATTTTTTAAAATTATTTTCTTTTTAAAGATTTTATTCATTTATTTGACAGAGAGAAATCACAAGAGAGGCAGGCAGAGAGAGAGAGGAAGGGAAGCAGGCTCTCCGTTGAGCAGAGAGCCCGATGCGGGACTCGATCCCAGGACCCTGAGATCATGACCTGAGCTGAAGGCAGCGGCTTAACCCACTGAGCCACCCAGGCGCCCTAAAATTATTTTCTATTGTTAGAGAAAATACAGTGATCATCTCATTTGACTTCAAGTAGATGACCTGATATTTCCCCTCCAATCTCCCAGAAATTCTCTAATTATTCTTATAATCCCATACTTGTTTCCAGATATACAGATATTTATGATGTTTATCACATTTTGAAATATAGAAGTATATGTTCATTTATTTAGTTAGTTATATTTTTTCAAACATAGTAATTCTATATTATGTTTGATATTCTTTTCTTTTTTGATTTACAAACTCATCCTTTGCTTTTTAATCTTTTCTTTTTTCTGTTTATTTTTTCCTTGGAGATTTTTGAGCCTCATTTTCTGGTTTTAACCAGTTTTAACTATTATCTATTTCTCATTTTCTAAGGATTTTGAAGGGGCGGGGGGGGTGGGAGGTTGAGGAACCAGGTGGTGGGTAATAGGGAGGGCACATACTGCATGGAGCACTGGGTGTGGTGCAAAAACAATGAACACTGTTACGCTGAAAATAAACAAATAAAAAATAAATAAATAACAAAAATACATTTTTTAATTTATTTTTATTAATTTCTAGCCAATATTAATCTGGATCAAAATTAATCTCTATTTTTGATTATATTTCTCTTTCTATGTCTCATGTATAGGATTAGAATACTATTTCACAGAAATATCACATTAATATTTTGTTAAAGAAAACAATTTCAAATATTTATATATCATGTAATTTTTGACTTTATTATGCTTTCCTATTATATCACTTTACTAATTTTTACTTTTCATAATGATGTTGCCTACATGTAAATGTTTTATACTTTAAAGTAATACATTGCTTTTTTTTTGGTATTATTGAGCTTTATTCAGAAATTGGTTTTAAAATGTGTTTAAGTCTTTTATATATGTATACAATTTTAATAGAATAATTAAGGAGCAGTTTAACAGTCCTGTATATCTTTGTTATCCATCATTACATGTTCCTCTGACTATTTTTGTAAAAAAAAAAGCACAAGAAATTAATATTAGACTGATAAAAAGTATTGTCTTAATTCTTTCTGATTTTCTTTTGTTCCCATTATATGACTAATAACCAATACAGAGATGGTCACCCAACAGCCACTCAGTGAATATTTGTAGTGTGAATAGACTAAAGAATGGCAAAACTTATAGAATATATAATTAACAAATTGCTTAAGTTATTGTGGATCACTTTAAAACGGCCTACTAAAAACAGTTAATGTGGACTCTGAGAAACAAACTGAAGGTTTTGGAGAGGAGGAAGGTTGGGGGTTGGGTGAGCCTGGTGGTGGGTATTATGGAGGGCATGTATTTCATGAAGAACTGAGTGTGGTGCATAAACAATGAATTTTGTAACACTGAAAAAAATAAAATAAAATTTAAAAACAAAAAAAAACAGTTAATGTGTTATCTCAGTTCATTTACTGAAAACACAGAAAGTGTGTTTTTCATTTTCTATATCTCTGTGACATTTTGGGAGTGATAGCTAATTACCTTCAAAGATAGATCCCCAGGACCTTCTGGTAATCCCAGTCCCTTCTGAGCTGCTAATAATTTTCCCCTAAATGGCAGAAGTGATCATACTTTTCCTGACTATCCACACAATGCCATATATTTAACTGAATGAGGGAGCCTAAGATAAGATCTCAAGGCAGAAAGGTCCACAGGTCACTCATCACTAAGTTATGTTTGCCCAACTCTGCCACTGATCTGGTTTCCAACCAGGTAATGCCATATTTTAATTTATTTAAAATCAATTAATTAACATATAGAGTATTATTAGTTTGAGAGGTAGAATTTAGTGATTCATCAGTTACACATAACACCCAGTGCTCTTTACATCAGGAGCCTCCCTTAATACCCATCACTCAGTTATTCCATCCATCCCACCCACCTCCCCTTCAGCAACCTCAGCTTGTTTTCTGTAATTAAGAGGTAATGCAGTAATGTCATTTTTTAATATGGAATACTTATAATATAAAGAAATAGAAGGTCAGAGTTGCATAAATTCAGAAGGCACAATATTTCCCTGGATGTGAAGGGAACCTATGCTAATTTCTGTGGAATTTTGTGGAAAATTTGTATTTTAAGATATGCATATTATAATTATGTGCTATTCATCATTAATGATTATATGCTGTATATTTATTTATAATTTGTATGTCAAAACACACAGGAGTCATTCTGTCTCTGATTGTCTTGTCATAAAATTTTACTACACAATATTTCATTTATCATACTGAAAGGGTGAGTTTCTTAAAATTCTTCATATTGAAAAGAAAAAAGAATTAAGAAGTGGATTGTTTAGGGGTGCCTGGGTGGCTCAGTCATTAAGCATCTGCCTTTGGCTCAGGTAATGATCTCAGAGTCTTGTGATCTTGCCCTGTGCTGGACTGGCTCCCTACTCAGCAGGAAGACTGCTTCTCCTTCTCATACTCCCTCTGCTTGTTATCCCTTTCGCTGTCTCTCTGTCTGTTGGATAAATAAATGAAATCTTTAAAAACAACAAGTGGATTGTTTAGAAAATTTTTATATAATTTCTATTACTAAGGCAAACTATTGCAATGTTGTATTAAAAAGTGATTTTCTTGATTATGTACATGTTTGCATATACATAATTATGCTATTTTGAAAATACAATTAGATACAGTGTGACTCTTTTCCATATCTGCCTTTATATACTATATCAATCAATCAATGTTATTAATATGTATAGAAAACAAGAAACAAAATATGTGTAGTAAATATTAATGGGAAGATGAGAGGTGCCTTAGTTTCTTTTCTGTTTCACAAACATTTTAAGTGATATTATACTGTTTAAAAAATCCATTTAAAGAGTGAGCAAAGTATTTTTATAAACATAAGTCAAAGTAAGTTTATCAGAAAACAATATGTAACACCATCAATCTGAATTTGTTTTCTTTGCATGAAGTAAAACCAAACCGATGATCATTTCAAAACCAATTGAACTACATGAACATTTTGTCCAAATTCCACAGTGTAATACAGTTTGCATCTTAGGTGATGATAAATTGGTAAAACTGTGGAAACAGAGAAAAAGAGATGATGCAGTCTTATGGAACAAAATATGCATTTTGTATTTAATTCAGAGAACTTTGCAGAGAAAAAAATGAAATAAGTTTAGGGTATGATCATGGGAACTTAGAATACAGAAGATGAGTTTAACTGCCAAACCTGACTACTTGCAGCATACAGGTTCTAGCCTTTCCCCATGCATGCAGGAGTTCTTGGAACTAACATAATTCTTCAGTACCAGGCTATTTGCTCTCCTTATCCCCTAGAAAGAAATGATCATCCTTTGGTTCTTGAATCTTCCATTGGTATCCTCACTTATAATACCCTAATTTCCCCCCTTGTTTATGGTGGTTACGATCAGAAATAGTTGAATACTTATAATTTGCTCATTTTTTAAAAGATTTTATTTATTTATTTGACAGACAGAGATCACAAGTAGGCAGAGAGGCAGACAGAGAGAGAGGAGGAAGCAGGCACCCCACTGAGCAGAGAGCCCGATGCGGGGCTTGATCCCAGGACCCTGAGATCATGACCTGAGCTGAAGGCAGAGGCTTTAACCCACTGAGCCACCCAGGCGCCCCATAATTTGCTCATTTCTTTACTTCATGTCTCACATTCATGGAACTGTAAGTTTGATAAGAGCAAGGATTTCATTTCTTTGTTCACAGTACATTCCCTCATTATCATTCAGTGTGTGGCCCATGGCAGGAATTCAGTAATACCCGTGAAATTGCTATTTAATAGAATCTGTCGGGCACCTGGGTGGCTCAGTGGGTTAAAGCCTCTGCCTTCGGCTCAGGTCATGGTCCTGGGATCGAGCCCCGCATGGAGCTCTCTGCTCAGCAGGGAGCCTGCTTTCCTTCCTCTGCCTCTGGCTGCCTCTCTGCCTACCTATGATCTCTGTCTGTCAAATAAATAAATAAAATCTTAAAAAAAAAGAATCTGAAAAAAAAAAGAATCTGTCACCAAAAAAAAAGGAAGAAAAGTAGAATCTGTCTCCCAGTGTTTCAATTTTTGCATTGTTTGCTCATTTACAAATTTAAATTTTTACAGTATAAAAACTCAGTTTCTTTCACCAAACAACATTTTTTTATCTTATCAGTATTACATTGTTGAGATTTCTTCTGAACTACTCTTCAGTTTCTTAAAGAGATAAAATTAATACTCGAAAAAATTTCCCTAAGTCCTGTTTTGCACATTAGTATTCTTTAACTAATGGCAATGGACCATCTTTCTCTCCTGCCCATGAAGCAGAACTTTAAAATAATCATAGTTAGTAAATTTGTCATTTTGATTATTTATATCTTTTAGTTTTGATTTTTGGAAATTTATTTATTATTCCCTACCAATTATTGAAGAAAACCAATGAGGGATGCTTATGGGGTGATAATTATATAGAAATTATAGTGCTTTCTGGATACCTGGGTGGCTCAGTCAGCTAAGTTTCTGTCTTCAGCTCAGGTCATGATCCCAAGGTCCTGGATTGAACCCCACATCAGGATCCCTTCTTGGTGAGGAGCCTTCTTCTCCTCTCCCTCTCCCTGTGCCACTCATCCTACTTATGCTTCCTTTGCTCTCTCTCCTTCTGTCAAATAAATAGCTAAAATCTTTTTAAAAATCTCACTGTTTTCTCTTTTCCTAGTTTGTAAGGTTAAGTGTTTTTATTTCAAAGGTAAAGGTACTATTATAACATTATCCACATTAATCTGGATCCAAATTCTCTGAGATAAGAATTAGAGATAATAAATAGAGATATCGATTTATTTATTTACTTAGATAAATAGAGATATAATAATAATAATATAATCATTTCTAAGGTAAGAATAGTGTCTCAGAAATTTAAACTTGTTTACTTAAGTAATTAAAGTTAACTTAGTTAAGGTTAAATGACCTTTGTTTCATTTAAAAACTAGTATGTTTTCTATCCCAGGGTTAGGGTTGTTCTTCAGACACTCAAAAGTTTATTTATGCTCAGTCTCACTATTTAGGGTCTATATTTAGAGCCCAGGGGCTTTGTTCCTTGGATAATCTCCATTTTTCATGATCTTAATAACATCACCAAACAATGTAAATTAAAACTATGCAAAAGACACTACATATGTAGCTAAAAGGGAATGTTAATTGCATAAAGGTGTTCATTGGGAATGCTGCTATTAAATTCCAGAGAGAAATCCCAAGGTAATATTGATTTGGGGCCATCAAGTGTGATAGTCAAGAAAGAATTCTTGAGATGTTTTATGGTGCAAAAATTGACAGGACCTGTGGGCAGAAAGAGCTGCACTTATGACTGTGAGGAGTGAAAAATCATATATTTTTAAATTTGTGGAGGGAGTTGGGGTAGAGCATAAGTTTCTAAGATTTCTGTATGCTGAAGTTAGAGTCTACAGGATCTTGGAGATGTGGTTATTGTTAAGATAAGTTTGCTTTTAATCTCTAATGAAACATCAACATTAAGGCAGCCATGCGTTCCTTGAAATGTCACACTCTGCGGGCCTCAGGTATTCATCAGTGGGCTCTAACTTGTAAGGAGATTTAATTTTAGCTACATTTATCTCATTTTTGTTTTTCTCACCAGGATCTTTTTTTTTAAAGATTTTATGTATTTATTTGAGAGAGAGAGACAGTGAGAGAGAGCATGAGAGGGGAGAAAGTCAGAGGGAGAAGCAGACTCTCCAAGGAGCAGGGAGCCCGATGTGGGACTCGATCCCAGGACTCTGGGATCATGACCTGAGCTGAAGGCAGTCACTTAACCAACTGAGCCACCCAGGCGCCCTCCTCATCAGGATCTTATTAATACCACTTTTGTATAAAAAACACAAACTTATGGAAGAGAGATTGTATACAACTGCTCGGATATAAGGAAAAACATCCAAATGTTCCATGTCCTAAGACCCCCTGGAAAACTAGTAATGGCTGTATCCTTTCTGTGAAATTCATTCACAAAATCTTACTTATAATTATGTCCAAGCACCAATGTCAAAAGCACTAGCAATGAGAAACAACAGTTTCCAAGTAGGCTTTATTCTTCTTGGCTTCACTAAATGGCCCCATCTGGAAATAATTCTCTTCTGGATAGTGATCATTTTATATGCCATGATCATCCTCTCCAACTCAACCATTATCTTGCTCTCTTGTGTGGACATTCATCTCTACACTCCCATGTATTTCTTTCTTAGCAATCTTTCCTTCTTGGATCTCTGCTTCACTACAACTGCTGTGCCTCAGATGTTGTCTAATTTGTGGGGGCCAGACAAGAGCATCACCTACACAGGCTGTGTCATTCAACTATCTGTGTTCCTCTGCCTTGGGGCAACAGAAGGTGTTATGTTGGTGATGATGGCCTTTGACCGCTATGTTGCTATTTGCCAGCCTCTGCATTATACCATCATCATGAATCATCAGTTCTGTTGGAAACTGGTACTAATAGCCTGGCTGTCTGGATTGATGGAATCTGTAACCCAATCTCCCATCACATTCCAGCTTCCTTTTTGCACCCACCACCACCTGGATGATTTTCTGTGCGAAGTTCCTGCCTTCATACGCCTAGCATGTGGAGATACCTCAGCCATTGAGTGGCAAATGACCATCTCTGCTGACCTTTTCACCATTGTACCAGTGGTATTGATCCTGACTTCTTATGGCTGTATAGCTCGAGCCTTGGGGAAACTCCACTCAGAAGAGGGAAGGAAAAAAGCCATTGCCACCTGTTCTTCCCACCTTATTGTGGTCTTCATGTTTTATGGGACAGTGGCCATGGTTTATGCAGATCCTAAGAACCACTTTGCTTCAAATTATGGCAAGATCTTCACTTTCTTCTACACTTTGGTCACACCACTGTTGAATCCTCTCATCTATACTCTAAGGAACAAAGAAGTAAAAGATGCTCTGCAAAGACTGCTAAATAAAATGATGCACAAATGAAAAATGTCCTTCTGAATCAAAAAAAGGTGTTGAAATCATGATGTTCTTATACTCTCCATTAGAGAGTCACTGAATTATCATTTTACAAAACAGTAGTTTTAGTTTAAAGGCAGTAATTTGTAACTTACTCTTTATTTCTATGGTTTTACATAACATATTGTTTAAAAAATTCTGTAGAGACATAATGACAGTTTTTGACACATAGTAAGTATCCAGAATATTTGTCAGGGGGAAATGTTATTTTCAGAGTTAACTTTTGAAGAATATTTATGATTTCTCTTGTCCTTGTTTTTGTTTTTATTTTCTCATTTGTTCTTATTTATTATGTTCAATTAGTCGACATATAATAAATCATTAGTTTGTTTTTTTTTAAAGATTTTATTTATTTATTTGACAGACAGAGATCACAAGTAGGCAGAGAGGCAGGCAGAGAGAGAGAGAGGAGGAAGCAGGCTGTCCACAGAGCAGAGAGCCCGATGCGGGGCTCCATCCCAGAACCCTGGGATCATGACCTGAGCCGAAGGCAGAGGCTTTAACCCACTGAGACACCCAGGCGCCCCTAAATCATTAGTTTTTGATGTAGTGTTCAACAATTCTTTAGTTGCATACAACACCCAGTGCCCATCACAACACACTTCCTTTTTAATACCCATCACCCTGTTATGCAACCCCCAACCCCCCTCCCTTCTGTAACTCTCAGTTTGTTTCCAGGAGTCCAGAGTCTTTCATGGTTTGTCTCCCTCTCTTATTTCTTCCCATTCATTTTTCCCTCCCTTCCCCTGTGGTCCTTTGCACTATTTTTTCAGTTCTACATGTGAATGAAGCAATATGATAATTGTCTTTCTCTGACTTATTTCACTTAGCATAATCCCCTCCAGTTCCATCCATGTTGGTGCAAATGGCGGGTATTCATCCTTTCTGATAGCGGAGTAATATTATATTGAATAGGGTAGCTCTATTTTTTATTAACATATAATGTATTATTTCATTCATGATTACAGGTCGGTGACTCATCAGTCTTATACAATTCACAACACTCACCATAGCACCAAATTCCATCACCTGGTCACCCCATCACTACCACCTCCCTCCCCTCCAGCAAACCTCAGTTTTTTTTTTTCCTGAGATTAAGAGTCTCTTATGGTTTTTCTCCCTCTCTGGTTTCATCTTGTTTCATTTTCCCCTCCCTTACCCTATGATCCTCTGTCTTGTTTCTCAAATTCCTCATATCGGTGAGGTGCTATGATAATTGTCTTTCTCTGATTAACTTATTTCACTCAACATAATAGTCTCTAGTTCCATCCACATTGTTGCAAATGCCGAGATTTTGTTTTTTTATGGCTGCATAATATCGCTTGTTTATATATGCCACATCTTCTTTATCCATTCATCTGTCTAGATTCTTTCCAGAGTTTGGCTACTGTGGACATTGCTGCTATAAACCTTGGGGTACATGTGCTCCTTCAGATCACTACGTCTATGTATTTAGGGTAAATACCCAGTGGTGCAATTGCTGGGTCATAGGGGAGCCCTATTTTTAACCCTTTGAGGGACCTCCATACTGTTTTCCAGAGTGGCTGCACCAAATTGCATTCCCACCAAGAGTGGAAATGGCTTCCCCTTTCTCCACATCTGTGCCAAAATTTGTTGTTTCCTATCTTGCCAGGGGAATATTGAAAAAGAAAACCAAAGATCTTGGCATCGCAATGCCTGACTTCAAGTTATATTACAAAGCTGTGATCATCAAGACAGCATAGTACTGGCACAAAAACAGAAACATAGATCAATGGTACAGACTATAATGCCCAGAAATGGACCCTCAACTCCATCATCAACTAATCTTCAACAAATCAGGAACAAATACCCATTGAAAAAAATACAGTCTCTTCAGTAAGTGGTTCTGGGAAAACTGGACAGCCACATGCAAAAGAATGAAGCTGGACCACTTTCTTACACCATACACAAAGATAAACTCAAAGTGGATCAAAGACCTTAATGTGATTCAGGAATCCATCAAAATCCTAGTGGAGAACTTAGGCAGTGACCTCCTTGACATTGACCCCAGTGACTTCTTTCAAGACATGCCCCTAAAGATAGGGGAAACAAAAGCCAAAAGGAGCTCTAGGAACTTCATTAAGATAAAAATCTTCTCACAGCAAGGGAAAGAGTCAACAAAACTAAAAGGCAACTTTCAGGGGCGCCTGGGGGGCTCAGTGGGTTAAAGACTCTGCCTTCGGCTCAGGTCATGATCTCAGGGTCCTGGGATCGAGCCCCACATTGGGCTCTCTGCTCAGCAGGGAGCCTGCTTCTCTCTCTCTCTGCCTCTCTGCCTACTTGTGATCTCTGTCAAATAAATAAATAAATAAATCTAAAAAAAAAAGGCAACTTTCAGAATGAGAGAAGATATTTACAAATGTCATATCAGTCAAGGGGCTGATATGCATGATCTTTAAAGAACTTCTCAAACTCAACACCCAAAAAACAAATATTCCAGTAAAAAAAATGGGCAGAAGACATGAACAGACACTTCTCCAAAGAAGACATACAAATGGCTAACAGATGCATAAAAAGATGTTCAACATCACTAGTTATCAGGGAAATGCAAATCAAAACAATGAGATACAACCTTACATCAGTTAGAATGGCTAAAATTAACCAGACAAGAAACAACAAATGTTGGTGAGGATGTGGAGAAAGGGTAACCCTCTTCCACTTTTGGTGAGAATGCAGGCTGCTGCAGCCACTCTGGAAAACAGTATAGAGGTTCCTCAAGACGTTAAAAATAGAGCTACCCTATAACTGAGCAATTGAACTACTAGGTATTTACTCCCAAGATACAGATGTATTGGAAAGAAGGGGCATATGCACCCCAATGTTTACATCAGCAGTGTCTACAATAGCGAAACCATGGAAGGAACAAATATATTCTTCAAAAGACAAATAGATAAAAAAGATGTGGTTCATATATTCAATGTAACATTACTTAGCCATCAGAAAGGATAAATACCCACCATTTGCACTGACATGGATGAAACTGAAGAAGATTATGCTACATGAAATATCTCAATCAGAGAAACACAATTAGCATATGGTTTCACAATATGTGGAATATATACAGAATATGTAAAGAAGACAATAGATGAGTAGTACAGAAGACAATAGAGGAATGGGGGGGAAACCTGAATGGGAATAAATCAGAAAGGGAAAGAAACCATCTGAGACTCCTGACTCCAGGAACAAACTGAAGGTTGTGGAAAGGGAGGTGGATGAGGGGATGTCATAACTGTGTGATGGTAATTAAAGAGGGCACATAATAGAATGAGCACATTGTGTTGTATCCAACTAATGAATCAGTGAACATTATATCAAAAACTAATAACATATTATACCTTAGCAAACTGAATTTAAATAAAAAGCCAACAAACAGAAATTCTGAGTCTGAAGAATACAACAAATGAAATAAAAATGCAACATATAAATTCAAAGACAGAATAAATGATGTATTGATTAAAATACATAAGCTCGAAGATTATTTGTTCAGAGGGGAATTTTTTTTAAAAGTAAAAAGAGTAAATAAAGAGTAAAAAAAGAGTAAATAAAATACATGAAGCAACATTAAAAGAAACAATCCTCAAATTATAAATAGACAAGTGGGATAAGGGAATAGAAAGTTTATCTTAAAAGTGTATTTAAAAAAACAATTCATATAAACTTCTGAAATGTGAGGAGAGATTTGGAGAAATCAATTCACAAAATTCATAAATCCTCAAAAAATAAAAGGGCTTCATTTCCACTAGGTTTGTCTTTTAAGAAATACTGAAAGGAATTCTTCACCCTGAAATGTAAATATATTAGCATGAATTTTTTAAAAGTATACCAAATATAAAACACTCTGGTAAATGTAAATATATAGTCAGGTTTTGAAAACTCTAATTCTCTAATTTGATGGTGTGTTAACTAATATGAAAATGTTGGGTTTTGGAGCAAATGGCCAAGAAATAAATCTTGAGATGTCTTTGGTGCAAAACGGTGGTTTTATTAAAGCATGGGACAGGACCCATTGGCATAAAGAGCCACACTGGGGTTGTGATAGGGGACTGATTATATACTTTCAAGTGGGGAGAGGGTTAGAGATGCATAAATCTCTAAGGAATTTTAAAAGGAAGTTTTCCAAGACCTTGAGAGCCTAACTGTTGTTCAGAAATAGGTCATTTATTACTGTCTAATAAAATCTTGTGAGGTATATATATCAGATATATATCTGTGGGCCATAAGCTTGGAGACTGATTACTAACATATATCTGGTTGGCGGTAGAGATAAAGGAAGTCTCCAAAATAATTTTTATATGTTAATGTAGACTTACAGGATCCTAGGGTGTTGGGATAATGTTAAGCTAAGATTGCCTTTTGCCCTTAGTAAAGTGTCAACATTGAAACAGCTGCTTTCCTAAGGAAGGTCACTCTACCTGTTGCAAGGACTTGTTAACAGGCTGTAGACAGTAAGATTTTTTTTTCTTTCGCCTTTATGTCCCACACCATTAACTAATTAACTATATGATGAAGGTTAACAAAAAAGAATATTAAAATGAGTATAGTTAGTATAATTTCTTAATGAATATACAATATGAAAAAAGAATAATTGTGGCATCAAAAGTATAAAAAGGGGAACATACATATATGAAAGGGGAAGGAAGTGTAGGGTCTTTCTGTGTGACCAAATTTAAGTTTATATCAGTTTAAAATAAACTGTTATACCTATAAGATGTTTTATGTAAGCCTCATACCACAGCACAAATCTATGGAAGATTCCCAGAAGATAAAGACGAAAGAGTCATCATGTTCCACAACAGAAAATTATGAACTTACAAATGCATACAGAAAGAGGAAATAAAGGAAAAATGGAATTATAAACCATTCTCAAAGCAATTAAAATGAAACTAGTAAATTTTTATATATCAATAATCACCCTAAATGTAAATGGATTGAATTAAGTAAGCAAAAGTCACAGAATAACTGACCTTATATAGACAGAAATATCTCCTGTTGTAGGGGGTCATCAAGAGGATATGAATGCTGAGTGACCTGCAAGGAGGATCTGGGTAATCAGAGGTTTCTTACCTCATCCTCTATCCTTGGGATGTATTCCCTTCTCCTGTTCCTACTCCAGGAGCCATTTAAAAATGTGGGTTGGACTGAGTAATGTGTTGTTGACACGATCTGGACTGTATATGTGAATGATCCCCATTAAAGCCTCAGTGTGAACTTTAAAGATTCTGGCATGTAAGTGAAAATATCTACTCATCTTGCAGCTGCCTAAGATAAGCCGTGGATGCAAATTTTCTTGCTTATTAAATTTGCCACATAACAATCAAGAGTAGTCTGTCTTATAAGGACTTATTTAGCCAGAGCGACTCCATCTTGGTTAAAAGCCATTTTGTTGTTTGTGCAGTAAAACTTTTTTTTTAATTTTTTTTATTTGTATATTTTCAGTGTAACAGTGTTCATTGTTTTTGCGCCACATCCAGTGCTCCATGCAGTACATGCCCTCCCTATTACCCACCACTTGGTTCCTCAACCTCCCACCCCCACACCCCCGCCCCTTCAAAACCCTCTGGTTGTTTTTCAGAGTCCATAGTCTCTCATGGTTCATCTCCCCTTCCAGTTTCCCTCAAATCCCTCTCCTCTCCATCTTCCCATGTCCACCGTGTTCTTTGTTATGCTCCACAAATAAGTGAGACCATATGATACTTGACTCTCTCTGCTTGACTTATTTCGCACAGCATAATCTCTTCCAGTCCCGTCCATGTTGCTACAAAAGTTGGGTATTCATCCTTTCTTATGGAGGCATAATATTCCATTGTGTATATGGACCACATCTTCCTTATCCATTCACCCATTGAAGGACATCTTGGTTCTTTCCACAGTATGGTGATCGTGGCCATTGCTGCAATAAATATTGGGGTACAGATGGCTCTTCTTTTCACTACATCTGTATCTTTGGGGTAAATACCCAGCAGTGCAATTGCAGGGTCATAGGGAAGCTCTATTCTTAATTTCTTGAGGAATCTCCACACTGTTCTCCAAAGTGGCTGCACCAACTGGCATTCCCACCAACAGTGGAAGAGGGTTCCCCATTCCCACATCCTCTCCAACACACGTTGTTTCCTGTCTTGCTAATTTTGGCCAGTCTAACTGGTGTCAGGTTATATCTCAAAGTGGTTTTAATTTGAATCTCCCTGACGGCTAGTGATGATGAGCATTTTTGCATGTGTCTGATAGCCATTTGTATGTCTTCATTGGAGAAGTGTCTGTTCATATCTTCAGCCCATTTCTTGATATGATTAACTGTTTTGTGTGTGTTGAGTTTGAGAAGTTCTTTATAGATCCTGGATATCAACCTTTTGTCTGTACTGTCATTTGCAAATATCTTCTTCCATTCCGTGGGTTGACTCTTTGTTTTGTTAACTGTTTCCTTTGCTGTGCAGAAGCTCTTGATCTTGGTGTAGCCCCAAAAGTTCATTTTTGCTTTTGTTTCCTTGGCCTTTGGAGATATATCTTGAAAGAAGTTGCTGTGGCTGATATCGCAGAGGTCACTGCCTATGTTCTCCTCTGGGATTCTGATAGATTCCTGTCTCACGTTGAGGTCTATTGTCCATTTCGAGTTTATCTTTGTGTACGGTGTAAGAGAATGGTCAAGTTTCATTCTTCTACATATCGCTGTCCAGTTTTCCCAGCACCATTTATTAAAGAGACTGTCTTTTTTCCATTGTATATTTTTACCAGTTTTGTCAAAGAATATTGACCATAGAGTTGAGGGTCCATATCTGGGCTCTCCACTCTGTTCCACTGGTCAATGTGTCTGTTTTTATGCCAGTACCACACTGTCTTGGTGATCACAGCTTTGTAATAAAGCTTGAAATCGGGTAACGTGATGCCGCCAGTTTTGTTTTTGTTTTTCAACATTTCCTTAGCAATTTGGGGTCTCTTCTGATTCCATACAAATTTTAGGATTCTTTTCCCCAGCTCTTTGAGAAATTCCAATGGAATTTTTATTGGAATGGCCTAAAAGTATAGATTGCTCTAGGCAGTATAGACATTTTAACAATGTTTATTCTTCCAATCCAAGAGCATGGAATGGTCTTCCATCTTTTTGTGTCCTCTTTAATTTCTTTCATGAGTGTTCTCTAGTTCCTCAAGTACAGATCCTTTACCTCTTTGGTTAGGTTTATTCCAAGGTATCTTATGATCCTTGGTGCTATAGTAAATGGAATTGATTCTCTAATTTCCATTTCTGTATTTTCATTGTTAGTGTATAAGAAAACCACTGATTTCTGTACATTGACTTTGTATGCTGACATGTTACTGAATTGCTGTATGAGTTCTAGTAGTTTGAGGGTGGAGTCTTTGGGGTTTTCCATATAAAGAATGATGTCATCAGTGAAAAGAGAGTGTTTGACTTCTTCCTTGTCAATTTGGATTCCTTTTATTTCTCTTTGTTGTCTGATTGCTGTTGCTAGGACTTCTAATACTATGTTGAACAAGAGTGGTGAGAGTGGGCACCCTTGTCGTGTTCCTGATCTCCACGGGAAGGCTGTAAGCTTTTTCCCATTGAGGATGATATTTGCTGTGGGTCTTTCATAGATAGATTATATGAAGTTCAGGAATGTTCCCTCTATCCCTATACTTTGAAGCGTTTTAATCAGGATCGGATGCTAGATTTTGTCAAATGCTATTTCTGCATCAATTGAGAGGACCATGTGGTTCTTCTCTCCTCTATTATTGATGTGTTCTATCACGCTGATTTATTTGCGAATGTTGAACCAACCTTGTAACACAGGGATGAATCCCACCTGGTCATGGTGGATAATCTTTTTAATGTGCTGCTGGATCCTGTTTGCTAGGATCTTGTTGAGAATCTTAACATCCATATTCATCAGTGATATAGGTCTGAAATTCTCCTTTTTGGTAGCGTCTTTGCCTGGTTTGGGGATCAGGGTAATGCTGGCTTCATAAAAAGAGTCTGGAAGTTTCCCTTCTGCTTCAATTTTTTGGAACAGCTTCAGAAGAATTGGTGTTATTTCTTCTTTGAAAGTTTGGTAGAATTCACCAGGGAATATGTCATGGCCTGGGCTCTTGTTTTTTGGGGAGTTTTTTGATCATTGCTTCAATCTTGTTACTAGCCATCGGTATATTCAGGTTGTCAATGAAGTGTCTTAATTCTCATTGATTTCCATGAATTTTTTAAGTTCTTCTTTGATCTCCTGGTTGATCCAAGCATTCTTAAGCAAGGTGGTCTTTAGCTTCCAGGTGTTTGAGTTCCTTCTGAACTTTCCCTTGTGATTGAGTTCCAGTTTCAAAGCATTGTGATCTGAGAATATGCAGGGAATAATGTCAGTCTTTTGGTATTGGTTGAGTCCTGCTTTGTGACCCAGTATGTGGTCTATTCTGGAGAAGGTTCCATGTGCACTTGAGAAGAATGAGTATTCTGTTGTTTTAGGGTGGAATGTTCTGTATATGTCTATGAGGTCCATCTGGTCCAAAGTTTCATTCAATGCTCTAATTTCTTTATTGATTTTCTGCTTCAATGATCTGTCTATTTTTGAGAGAGGCATATTAAGATCTCCTGCTATCAATGTATTCATATCAATATGACTATCTTGATTAATAGTTTTCTTATGTAATTGGGTGCTCCCATATTGGGGGCGTAGATATTTATAATTGTTAGATCATCTTGGTCCCTTTAAGAATTATGTAGTGTCCTTCTGTATCTCTGACTACAGTCTTTAGTTTAAAATCTAATTTATTTGATATGAGAATCGCTACCCCAGCCTTCTTTTGAGGCCCATTGGCATGAAAGTTGCTTCTCCATCTCTTCACTTTCAGTCTGTTCAAAATGTTCAGTATGTTCAAAATGGGTCTCTTGTTGACAACATATGGATGGGTCCTGTCGTTTTATCTAATCTGCAACCCTGTGTCATTTTATGGGCGCATTTAGGCCATTCACATTGAGAGTGATTATTGAGATATAGGTTTTTATTGACATCGTGTTACCTTTGAAGTCTTTCTGTCTGTAGATTGTTTCTATATTTCTGTTCAATGATATACTTAGGATTTTTTCTCTTTTACATAACCTCCCTTAATATTTCCTGCAGTGTCAGCTTGGTGGTTGCATAGTTTTTTAAGCCTTGCCTTTCTTGGAAACTCTTTATCTCTCCACTAATTTTAAATCTTGCTGGATAGAGTATCTATCTTGCTGGATAGAGTATTATTGGCTGCATGTTCTTCTCATTTAGTACTCTGAATATATTTTGCCAGTCCTTCCTGGCTTGCCAAGTCTCTGTGGAGAGGTCTGACATTATTCTAATGGGCTTTCCTATGTATGTAAGGAGCTTCTTTGTCCTAGCTGCTTTTAAGAGGGTCTGTCTTGAAACATAATTCCTCATTTTAAATATAAGGTGTTGTGAGAACTTTTAAGAATCTAAAATCTTGGGAGGAAATCTCTCTGCCAATAGTACATGAACGTTGTTTCCATTCGCGAGATTGGGAAATTTTTCATAGACAACTTCTTCCACTATATCTTCTAGAATTCTTTCTTTATCCTCCCCTTCAGGGATTCCAATAATTCTGATGTTGGAACGTTTCATGGCATCATTTATTTCCCTGATTCTGTTTTCGTGGCTTCTGAGCTGTTTGTTCCAGGCTTCCTCCTGACCCTTTCTCTCTGTTTGTCCTCCAGATCACTAATTCTATCTTCTGTCTCAGTTACCCTAGCTTTTAGAGAATTTAAATTAGATTGGAACTCATTGAGAGTATTTTGAACATCATCCCTGGTGACTTTCAGTTCTGCCCTAATCAATTCTGTTTGGTCATCCATGGCTTTCTCCAACCTAGCTATTGCCTGGAGAATTGTTAGTCTGAATTCCCTTTCTGACATATTGTCTATGTTGGTAGCCATTAGCTCTGTTGGAGAAGGTCCATCCTCTGTATTTTTCTTCTGTTGGGTATTCCTCCTCCTATTCATTTTGCTAAGAGTTGACTGAACAGATGCAGCTGGATTTATCTATCGATTGTGGTGCAGTCAAGGTGCACCCTGGAATGCTTCTGTGCAATTACGGTTCCCCTACCAAATGAGAGAAAAACAAAAAAGAAAAAGAAATAGAGTAGAAGAAAGAAAAAAAAAAAGGAAATGAAAAAAGGAAAAAAAAAAAACCACAGAGGAGAGGGAGACAGGGAAAAAATAGAAGATAAAAGAGAAGGCTCAGCCCAAATGGGCCCCAAGGTAAGATTTATGAAATATCTAAACAAAAACAGACAAAAAGCCTGATAAAA